>NC_059476.1:36473609-36778941 GCF_018139145.2 Gymnogyps californianus | reverse complement strand
TCTACTAGTAAAGAAGGAGCTCTTAAGGCCACAACCTTTCCAGTACATCGTCATCCTTATTTGCTGGTAGCCATTTTGTCACAGAAATCATGCTGGCTGTCAGTTAAAATATTTATGTGCAAACCGTTAACTCTCCTGAGATTTTCTGGGGAACTTTAAATGTAGAAAGTATTGCAACCAGAAAAATACCTTTACGTAAGTTATTTCTTAGATTTACCTGGACTAAGAAATAGCTTACGTTATGAGGTACCTTTTAAAACTTTACTCGTTGCTTACAATAGGTAAGAATGTTTTTATAACTCATATAGGTAAATGGTCTTAGAGTGACTTATCCTGCAAGCTCATGAAATCTCTTTTCTCCCACTAGTACAGTCTTATGAATCTCTGAGCCCCCAAATTCTTGTATATATCTGTTTATAAACTCACATTTCTCTGTCTTGAATTTATCTTACCCTTGATGTATCTTATTATAGAAGCTACTATCCCTTCCTTTCTTAACTGTATGTAAAGGTTAGATGACCAGAATATATAAATAACTTGCTTTTCTATTTTATGAATGACTTGCATTTCAGTAAACTCCACACTGAACCCTTGAACAGAAATACATCTTAGTTTCCTTTATGAGTATTTCTTGTCCCTGCTTCTGCACATATGGTTTATGCTACTTACGTGGCTGGTGTACTTCTGGGCAGTCCCATAGCATTGGTTGATGGCACAGTAGGGAGTGAAGGAAGAACAGCACTAAGGAAAGCTACTGGATTCTGAATCCGGCCAGTTGGGGAGATAGGAGCAGGAGTCACACTCTGCGGCTGAAACTGTTTTGCACTAGATGTAGAAAGTGTTAATGGAGGCACCATGGATTCTTTAGGGCTTGGTAGAGACTGTTCACTTTTGCTTGTAAACCCTCCTGAAGACCTTGATTGGGTAGGTGGAGGATTTCCTGTGAAATTTTCCTTGTTATTTGTTCTTTGAGTTCCTTGAGGGATGTTGCTGAATGTTGTAACTGAGGAGCTAGAAGAGGAGCCGGTAGGCAGTGTGGTTTGTGATGGTAGGAACTGCTTGGGTCGGGCATAGCTGAATGCTTGTGAAGCAGAGGCTTTGCTTTGCTTGTACATAGTTGAGGTGGACTGTTGATGGAGTGAAGTAGCAGAATTCGATAAAGCTGTGTTGAATGACAACTCTCTTGTAGATGTCTGATGCACCTGCTGTTGTTCAAGCAAGACCTGGTTGTGGAGCTGTTTTAACTGGGTCTGATCACTGCATATAAAACAAAGATGAGCAGAATTGGTCATGAGCCCTGAATGTGCTGGCTGACTACATTTCCATATGTGAATTGTGAGAGAAAAATTCTATGTCCTGTGATACAGTAAGAGGTAGGGGAAACTGCTACGTGACATATTCTCTAACATTATGAGAAGAGCATAATATTAGTTTGCTACTAAAATAAACTTTTCATTCCTCTCCCCTTCTTTGCCAGAGGCACAGAAGCTTTTTGTCTGAAAATTATTTGACTGAAGATGATTCTTGCATTTTAACACATGAAATACAAATCTTACTTGAAGATATTTAAGGGACAGCATTGTCAAATTCTGCTCTGTGTCACCTTAGTACCTCTCTGCTTGTGTAACTAAGAGTAGGATTTGGTTTATCAGATTTTAAGTGAGCGTTTGTAAGCCAGATGGCAGTTACTTAGCTCCTATTAAAGTGGGTTCTGAAACCAGCATTTTGGCTAATAAGGCTTTGTAATAATCCACCAAAGGAGATATTACCAATGTAGTTTAGGTGATGTTGACATTCGGTGACAGGCAGGAGTGCATAAGTCAGAGAGGACTTGCATTCATGCAGTTGTTGTTTCCTAGATGCTATCTACGATATATGTCTTCAGGGCTTTTTTGCTTTGCAATTAAGGAAAATTATTTTGCCTTGTCAAGTGGTTTATTTAGTTATTATGTATATGGAAATACAGCATATGGAAAGCAGGCTAACTTTTCCCCTTGCACAAACAAAAAGGACATAAAAGATATGGAAAATGATCATGTAATAAATTGTCAAGTATTAAATAACTATTGTTAAAAAGTGAAAAATGTAGAAGTAGAGACCAACCACAACTGGTACTGACAAACCAAATACATGAAGTCAACAGAACTTCTTTTTATTCAAAAGAATTGTTGTTTCTATAATGTACTAAACAAAAATCACATTAAAGGTAGATAAAGATAGCAATTTCAAGCTTTCAAAAAGTAGAATGTTAGAGAGTTAGAAGTTGTGCAGTCCTGATTTTGTGTCCATATATACATCTGCATAATAATGCACTCCTTTGTTACAGTTTTTGGGGGGGCTGTTGAGAGAAATTCTGCTTTGTGCAAGCATTGGGCAACTTAAATACTGCTTCTGCTCCCCCCTTAAACACACTATAGCTCTGAAGTAAATAGGGCTGTGAATACGGGCTTAACAAATTAAAAAACACTGCTCCAAGTTCTTCCTCTGCTATATGGTATGTAAGTTCTGTCTTCTCACTTGTAATGTTTATGCTATGAAATGACATCCCTGCTTAAGAGTACCAATGAATTACTTTATAAAGTAATTCCTAAGCCTTTAGTTAAAGCTTCTGCCTATTTAAGAAATGAAATTAAGGACTCTGCATGCTTTTTGTTAAACTAGATTTGGGAGGTTTCAAAAATGCTGAAAAGATATTTCTTAATTAACTGCAGTGTGAATTCCATAAATTGTCCTCTAAGAAAACTACACTACTTCTTAAAATTTCTCCTTGAGCTCACAGTGCACTAATCATTCAGGTGCTTTTTAGTTCAAGTGGTTTCACATTATCAAACATTTCCAGGTATTTTATCTGTTTTAGGAGGAGATTATGTTTGTGAGACATAAAAGTCATGCGGCATAGCCTTTGGGACTAAGGTTGCTAGCTAGTTGCTAGCCCATCCTATGTATAAGACTGAATATGTCTGTTTTGGGCAAAATTGCATACTCAGAATTGAGTCAGATATATTTGAAGAACCTGCTTTTATTTTGCCTGCATAAAAGCAATGTTGTTCACCTTTTGTTTGCAGCAGAAAATGTTGTGGAATTAAATAAAATTTCAAAGGGAAAACATTTTCCTTTTAAAATTGGAGAACACTTTTCCCAAGAGGGATATACAGAAAAAAATATCTAGCTCTGTAGAATATGTTTTCTAAGAGTATGGTTAATTAGGCCAGTGCCACGTGATACTGACTGTCTTTTTGTTCTGCGTTTGAGTTTTTTGGTCTAGTGCAATAGTGTCCTGGGCTATGAATACTAAATAATATCAGTGATGCTCCTGAGACTTAGAATGCCTTTTACTTACAGCTTTGGTTTAGCCAGTACTGGGGGGGGTTCCTTGGATGGTGATGTTGGCTCTGGTATTTTCATTGGCTGTCCAGTTATCCTCTCTTGGAAATAGTTGGGTCTGATTTGGTTTGTAGCGCCAGGTCCATCCTCTGGTGATGATTCACTTCCTTTGTCATCTTCAGGCAGCTTGAAGTGCACACGGAGACCTATCTTGGAGCTCGATCTGGGTTCATTGTGGTTCACAAGAACACCTTCAAGTTTAGGTTTGGGGGTTTGATTTACTACATGATGGGAAGGAGTACGTGTGGGAGGTTGACGTTCAGCAGCAGTTAAGTTGATTGAGCTCATTGTGTGAAGGGTAGCAGCATTGCTACTGTCTTCAGGTGCTGAAATAGCAAATATCAAACTTTTGGTGATACGTAAATACCATAAATTATAGTGAAATGAAATCACAAAAGTTACAGTTGGAAAAACTCACTCTGATGTCCTTCCAGCTGTTGGACTGAGTTGTTTGTCCTCATTTGTTTAACAACAAATTCCTTTAACAAAGGAATATTGTAAAGGCGGGGGAAAAAGAGACGCAGTTCTAGTTTGGAAGATCCAGCAGTGATCTTCAGCCGTGTCCCCCGTGAATTCCACTAGCATCTTTGAAATACAAACTTTCTTTTCAGAGAATTCTCTAAGTTTTTAGTTATGAAGAACACTGCCAGAACTTGAGATGAATTGGAGTCAACAGTGCACTATGCTTCTACGTACTGTACTTTGCTCACCTAACTGCTTAGTGCCTTGGCAGCATAAATTGTGTAGGCAGTATGAAAGAACCTGTTCTGAGTTTTCCTCCTTTGGGCTCTGCACCAAAGGGTTACTGAAACAGCAAACTAGACAGTCCATAGAGATTCCAAAAATGGTTATTGCCCAAATCTTGAGGTCAACAGGAGTTGTGTTTTGGGAAGGGCTGTGTGGGATTCATTCCCTAATGTTCCTTGTTCTGCACATTTCTAATTGGGGAAGGACACTTTGAAAAGACATGGCAATCTGCATGTTCAGTAAGCAGCCTGGACTGCACAGTGCAGCAGCCTGCTCTGCTGGTATTTACTAGCAAGCAAAGGACTAAAAAAACCTCTTACCTTTGACAGTTAGATGAGCTATACTAGATACTGTGCCATATTTATTGCTTGCAGTACAGGTGAAACTGCCAGAATCTTCTGAAAATACTTCAGCAATAACGAGAGTACAAATTTCCTCTGCAAAGCATCAGAGCAGTATTATTACTTGAAGTGAGCATGCATTGAACAAACATACAAAGCCTTGACTACCCTCGGGGACATTTCCTTAAGGTTTTCCACCTTGCTCAGTTTGATTTTAGTTTCATCAGTATTATCAATTTTGGCAGCCTTTGTGTGCAGCAGCTGTTATCAGCATTGTCTGCAGCAACTGGTACCCTCTGTGCTCGTGCTCCAGCATGCCCAACGAAAGTGAGGAACAGGTGTCAGCAGTGTTTGGAAAACATTAGAAAATGTTTTCCTAATCACATGAAGTACAGACTTTCTCTCTGAAGAACTTAAAATTTAATTTGGAGAAATATAGTGTGCTCTGTACTCACAGCTCACTAAAATATATGTATTTTTATCTCTTTGCAGATTGAAAGATTAGTTATAATTAACTGGGAACAATTCAAGTGGAATCACTCTGTAAGGTGAAGAATTACAAAACGCATACATATAGGCTGGCATTTTCCAAAAGTACCAGTGCAGATTTGCAGATAGAGGGGATTGTGCTAATTGTGCTTGTAGAAAGTTGCCTTTTCACTTCTTTGTGAAGACTAATGGGCACCAAAAATGTGCTAGCAAAATTGTACTAGCAAAAATTAAATTCCATCTTGAAAAGTCAGTCTGGGGTTATGACATTCCTGTCTGACCAGTATCTGACATGTCTGGGCAGCAGTACCAGCTACTAAATACCTATGGTGATGGGATTTTAAATCTTTCGTTTGGCCAGGTAGCTAGGATGGGGAGGGAGAGTAACATGTAAAGTATATTGAAATGTGGGCTGATAGCATTTCTTCAACTAGTCAGTGACTATTTTGCCACCATTTTGCAAGAGACTTTCCTAAAACCCTACAGGATTAATATTTTATGAATATCTTTGTAGAAGACCATACCACACTTAAACTTGATTGTTTCATGTCATCACTTAGGAAAATCTAGTAGCAACAAAGAGATTATTTGCTAACAACTATAGGAGAATAATAGTTTATTATAGTACTAGGATTATAGAACTAGTTTAAGGCATTATAGTATCTAGTTTATAGTACTTGGATTTGCCAACCACTGCATGCATGGAAATCCAGATTCCTTCTGAATGAGCAGCAGGTGATGAGGCAGTGACAACTGCACCCAGCTGATTACCCTCTAAAAACTGCTTCACATTACTCAGCAGTGATGCCACTGGACAGTAAAGGAACAGCATTGGTGGGTTCTGGTAGAAGCTCCTTTTATTCATTCCTAAGTCTCAGTGAGAGACATTGCAGAGAGAGGGAGTCTCTTTCAAGACACGTTTTGGGGTAAAAAACTTTTAATAGGGCAAGGAGAAGAGTTACAGAAGTTTATATTCCATAAGAATTAGTACTCCTTTGGTAATTTTCTGTCTTAAGAGGGGCAGCTTTATATTTTTAGTAGTGAAAAGCATAATGGGGAGAGTGATTGTCTCATGGAGCAGTAATCAAAATCTATAAGGCTCCTTTGCTCAAATCATTCAGAGTAGCTTACATTCTGCTCTGACCCTTGAAATTAGCAAATCCAGCCACTCTTATAGGATTTGCTGATATCAGGGGTGGAACACCTGATGTGATACTCTCATATTACGCTGGTAGGGAGCAAAGGGAATGGCTGACATGGCTAAACATCTGATGCAATGTTTCCTAACTGGTAAACTAGATAAAAATAGCTCAGTCCTACATCATCTGGTGTACTTCTGAACCTCAGCTGTACAAGGGACCCTCATACATTAATTTTGTTAATCTTTAGCTCATAAGGTGATATAACATTTAGGTCCAAAGTTAGAACTGGGTCAAAGTAGAATGGAAACATTATTTTCTTCAAAAGTGATAGTAATAATTCAAATTATATGTTTATGGAACAGTCTACAGTGAAATGCATCTCACTAGCAGCTATAGAACATGGGGAAACGAAGAAATTATGTTAAATTATGGAGTTTAAATAATTAATATTTTGTGAGGTTAAATCACCACATTTGTATAATCAAAAAAGTATGAGCCTTTTGATGATCCTCACCTGGTTCAGCCATAGATCGTGGTTCTAAAGGGAAGAAGAGCAGAATTAGTAGATTGAATATACTTACTTTTGCCAATAATTTTTTTTTTTCTTAAGCACTAAATATGAAGCTTGATCTTCTCAATATGACAGAATACTCCTTTTGATCCAATTTTCTGTTTAAGGGGTGGTGGAGACAGCCAGGCCTTGTACTCAGTGGTATGTCAAACCCACTGAACAATATGAACACTTATGAACACTTTTGAGAACTTATGAAAAGGAAATGAATTCTGCGAGAAGTAATTTTTTGCAATCTTAGTACTACTTTATTGTGTCTTGAAGACATTTCTGAAACTATTACACACATGAAATCAAGTTATGATAAAACATTGTTTCATTTAGGTTTGATTTAGTGTGGTGTTTAAGGAATTTCTGTTGAGTTTTAGCAATTTTAGCATTCCAGTGACTTATGAGAAAACTGCAGATGTTTCGACTGCATTTGAAAATTAAAGTAGAAGTATATGTTTACAACCTATCATGTGTCATGTGCACACACATGTATGTGTAAGCGTGCTAACGTGTACATCAGGTTACTTTTGTGGATAAATAAGCAATCCACTGCCCATAAGCACTATTATAATAGCACTTAACTAAAAGATGAGGGATTTACGGGCAATGGAACTCTACATAAATGGTGCAAACCCAAAAACAAGCAGCAGAAATACGGCTGAATTAGAAAAGGACATTGAAGTGGCAAAGGGATCAAAGCAGAAGGCAGAACAATTCAGTAGTTTGGGGTATCTCAGACAAATACCACCTGTGAGTATGCTGTTCAATTCATCCACAGTTTTGGCTTCTGGAACCCAGATTTATTGCCATAAATATAGCTTATATAGTTCTTACCATTGTAATAAGAAATTCAAAGTGTTGCTATGTTAGCAATTTTGTGCTTGCCTATATTTTATTAGACACAATATTTCCACACAAGAAACATACTTTTCTGTAATATCCTAAAATCTGGAGAATCTTCTATCAGTGTTCCTTCTCTATACCATTCAACCTTTGGCGAAGGAGCTCCTTTCACCCGACATTCAAAGACGACAAGCTGCCCCTCAGAAGCTGAAATATCCTGTAACATCTAATAGAGAAAATGAATAGACAGTCAGTAAATGTCTTATTGGTCTGGAAGTAATACTGATTTCAGTAAGATTTCATAAAGCCACTTAAATCCTTGAATGGCTTAAGAAATGCATAATTCCTTTTTTTATCTTTGATAGCTAGAAAATTTTAATTATCTCTCCATACAATTAATTGACCTCTTTAGTTTTCAAATATGTCATAGAACAAATTACCTTTGTAAATACAGGAGCAGCAATTATAGGTCTTCCATCCAGTCCTTGCAAATAGTTAGTGGGGCTTTGAGCCTGTAGATTTCAAAACATCACATTATGATGTTTAGGTATACAGAGGTTATTTTTCCATATACAGGAGAAACATGCTTTTGGAATGACACAAAAGAGATTTTGGTGGGTGAAGTCCAAAGCAAAATATTTAATGCAATGAATAAAAGTTGCTCTATTGTAAACAACTGCTGGTGATCTTCCTGGATGGGCTACTGCCTGAGTAACAAAAATGCTCTTATTGCCTTATTGAGTTAATCATGGCAAGGAAAACTTCACTGCAGTATATTATAACATCTTTCATTAATGCTTCCCTAAGGCAAATCTATGTAGGCTGCTTGGTGGTAGTCTCCTTTTAAAAATTCTTACTTACAAAATATTTATGGATGTTAATAAGGAAAAGTCAAGTCACGGGTGTGACTGCTACTGTAATTCTTCTCCTTTGCCAAAACCAAAAAATTTACAGAGGTGGAGTATCACCCTATTGATCCTACTCAGTGAAATCAGAATGAAATTATTCTCCTCCTGTAAAGCTTCCTTATATAACTTGATTAATAGAGTTTTTCATTTTAATGAAATAGAAGCTGCCCCAGAACAGCAGAATTAATGATTCAGTATCTCAGGAAACATAGCCAAATTTTATAGATGGTGTCTTATAAGCTAACAAGATTAAAAGTGGTAATTTTTGAGATAACCATCACTCTTGACTTAGGCAACCTCTGTCAAAATGGCAAAATGTCACAAAGGCTTACTTCTATTCTCTTTGTAGTCAAAGTAGATGTGCATTTCTTCACCTGTTCAGTATCTGTTTATTGGTTACCACCTAATTCTAGGCTGTAAACATTGAAAAGGCAGCGTAAAGCAAGTCTCTCATTAACTTTTCAGTTTTATTTTTAAGTAAATATGGCTCTTCTTTCCTATTAGGAAAGAATTCACAGTTACGAATATTCTGATAGTTTGCAACACAAAGGACTGGAAATGCACGCTAACATTAATTAGAAACTCTTTGATATGGATATTAAAATGTTATGTGGTAAATAAGCATATCTACATAGAAAGTAAACATAGTAGTGAAACAATTTAGCTTAAAATAAGTTTCATTGAAAGAAAATTATTTCAAGTGAGTTCTGTAGAGAGGGAGAGGAAAAAGTTATAGGCTGCCGCTATTGAAAGTGAATGAGTCAGTCTGAAATGTGAAGAGGCCAGTGAGTTGACTTACACATCCAAGTGCCCTTCACGGCATGCAGTCTCTGACCTGCTGGAGTGCACACAGATTCCCGCCGCTGGCCGAGCTAGCGGCAGCTGCTCCTTCTGCTCACTGCCGCAGAGATGCCTGTAACCTGGGGATGAAAGGTTCCCTTCCCTTTGCCAGGTGCTAAAGGTTAGCAAGTAAGCAGGACATCTCTTCTGTGTATGCAACTACTGTATGGCTGTAAGGTTCAAAGCTGAAGTTCAACAGCAAAGCAAAAACTAGAAAATTTGGGGGTTCTGAGTCACAAACTGTAGAAGAAACACCTTTTTAAGAGTTTGCTTTTGGTCCTTGAAATTCACCGTATTGTCTCCCCTACCTGATTAACTGGTGTTGACACAGGCTGGACTGGTACAGACACAGGCTGAACCATGGCAGGTGGTGCCTTGGAGGTTTCTTGATGCTTGGTTGCAGTTCTAACAGCAGGAGATGCTGCATTCAAGGAGGTGTCAGCTGGCTTTGGTTTGCTGTGAAATATTAACCAAAAACAAGTTCTCTAACTGGAAGCTAGAGCTATGTGTGTGTCCCTTAGTTATGTCTGTCCCAGTTACATGTCAACCCCAGCCTCACTTCTGGGATTGAATTCCAGTTGATCTAAACTGATACGTACTCCTAGGTAAACTGCATTTTGTAAGAATCAGGCTGCATATCTTGCCACTCTAATCTCTCATACTTAGTTCAGTTACACCAAATGTAATAAATGGCCTGAATTAACCCAATTGTGGCTTGAAAGCTGCTGTTAACCAGCTCTGAGCAGCATGAGAGTGTGATGCTAGTTTCTCAGAGGACAGTGCTAGTTTCTCTTACACTGCTTCCTGAGCTTCTATGGAGATTTGGGCCTGTAAGGTAATGAAAATACCATGGTCTGCTTGCATACAGATTCAATAATTTACTGCTGAAAAATAAAAAGAGGTATGCCTTCTGACTAACATATCATCCAATTTTGGTAGTGTACAGGTTGGCACCTCTTCACTTCTTCTAGGTTGTTTCTATATGGAAGTAAAAGAGTTGACCCTATTTATTTGTATTGCTAAGTAAGATAATGCAGACAATGAAGAGATGGTCTTTTTATTCAGTTTGAGGTATGCACTGGCTGCTCTGGAATGTACCGCAGGTCCCCCCAGGAAAGCCAGCCTTCAAACCAGAGGAAGCCTTACTGAGAGTGAGCATACAGTTGTTGTGATCACTGATTTCTCTTTTGAAATTGTGAACTTCTTTTTGCACCTGTTCTCATATTAATTCCCTTTAGTTACAGGTGTTCAGATTCATGTGACGACGGCTGGAAGCTAAGCAAAAATAAAGACACTCTGATTATGCCCAAACCTGATCTTTCATAATTCTATCATTTGAGGACATCCCGCTACAATGTCAGAGCAGCATCCTTTTTTTTCTAAGAAATACAGAATGCAATACATTACTTCACAATTTAATGAGGTAAGCAACTTAGAAATGCCATCAAGTGATCAGGTACATGGTCAACACTACATGAACACCTAATGAGATGAATAAGAAAAAATGTTATGCCTGAGACATTTGGAGAAGTCTGAGCTAGAACTATGAAAAACTTAGCAATTCATCCCAAAACCTTTGAGATCTTCTTGATCTTAAGTTTTATGTTAAACCCTTACATTTATCAAAGTCCATAAACCAATCCATGTTCTGACTTTGAAGTAAAAATCACCTAAGACAGGATTTGCTGTCAGCCTGAGGTCTTCAGTCAAACACACTGTTGTATTTTGTATTTGCATTTTAAAAGAAAATGACGTTTGTAATGAGTATAACCCTCCTTAATAAATAACGGAAGAAACCCAGGCTGCATAAGTCTATCTGATTAAAATTTCCTTTTTATAAAGCACTGGATGCTTTTGGGGTTGAATTAATGCATACAAAAGAGTTCAAAATAAAAGATGGATTATTTTAGTTTTCAACCAGTCTGACTCCCTTTCCAGTTAATAGAAAGGCTTTGATTCTGAAAGATTATAGATGTTAACAGCATTGGATCAGGTTCTAAATGCACAGGGACTGGATTTCTATTTAGGAAAAATAAAATTATTTCCCAGGTTTTCAATTACATCTGACACCTTTTCTTTCTTTTTATCATTAAGTCATCTTTTATACCCATCATTTCAGTTTACTCTAGTTCATATCTATTAATTTCCTTATCTTAAATCTAAATAATCCATGTATAGCCATCTTCTGCCAAAAACTTCATGACATACCATATTTTCCTGTGAGAAATTTTACTACACTGTTTTTCCAAGTCAGACGCTTAGATCGGCATTTAAGTTGGGTCTAGTCAAATGGCATCTGTTTTAGTAAATTGATTTTAGTAGTTTAATCTTTACGGTAACATACTTATGTTTATGTTTAAAGGTTCAATTTTTAAGCTAAAGTTGAAGACACACAAGCAAATGTGTATTTGTTCCATACTATTTGTAAAGCAGACAAACGAACACACAAACAAAACCCAACCCAAACAGTCCAAACAAATCCCAAACAAAAGCCTGATGTGTTGGAAGTTGCAAAATATTAATGGAAACTGAAATGTCTACACTTGTGGGTTTTTTTAACTGTAAGAAATACGGAAGGTATAATTGATTTTAAACTTACCGATCCATTTCGTCGTTGATGATTTCACCTTCAGAGTCAGAAGAAGAGACTCCTATGAAAAAGAAAAAAAAAAATCACTTATCAGAGGGGTTTTTGGAGAAGTTTATCTATGAATGATACAACCTTTATTCAGATTTCCTCTAGAGCATTCTAAGGATATATGTTATAAAGCTATGCCAAAACAAAAGATCATACTGCAGTGGAAATGAACCAACGTTGCATACTGTGTAAGATGCAAAACTGCTGTTGACATAAGGCAGATTTGGGATGAGGCGTGACTGAAATGAGGAAAACAGCATCCAAGAGTGAATGTATACCTGGGTCTTCCTCAGGTTCTCTTTAAAATGCCACTGGTATGATTTAGTCTGTAATTGCTGTTGTGAATCAAGTAAGAGCTTTTTTTTCCTCAGACACCTGATACTACCAGTTTAAAAAAAACAAAAAGGGGGGAAAAAAGAGAGAGACCTGGAATCATAGCTATTATTCTTAAACTAGCGCCTTGTAGCACACTTTGCAGAAGATACTAGCTCAGTTTACTAACAGCTGTCTTGCTGAGACATTTTACACTTCTGATTCAGCCTTCACTGCGTTTGGAATCTGCATTTTCTCTGCAGTTCCTGCCAGTGAGCATCTCCATCAGCCACGGCTTCCATCCAACATCCACTGAGTTAGGTAAAAGCAGGCCTTGGCCCCTGTCTCGAGAACTGCTAAATCCCTGCCAAGCACAGACATCTCCCATTAATGTCAGGGGCAGTGCAGATACTAAAAAAGGATTCGTCCTTTCGCTGTCAGATTAGAGACGTGAAAGAAGAATAACAGTAGAGCAAAATTAACCTTGTATCAAGTAGGGTAGATGCTTTAATTTATGAATGGTCCCACTGTTGTCAGTGATGGTACTCATAGTGTATTTCTCTGCCTGAGAAATGGAAAAAAGACAAAAGGAAAAAAAAGACTCTATGTGTTTATTTTAAAAAATTGCAATCTAAAACCTTACCCAAAAACGTGTTAAAAAGAAATATAATAAATAGACCTCTCTTAAGCCAAGGAGGATGTATTAAAAAGCATAAGGAGAAAGAAGAGAGACCTAAATCTGCAGAGACAGACTCTGTTTTATTTACAGCATCTATTTTGCAAGTAAAATATCAAATTGCTGGCATATTTATTTTGGTTACAAGGTCCCAATAATGGGTTAGGATGGAGCTATCCTATATTCAGTCTGTAATAATGACTGTAGGGAAAAGGGATTAATATGAATTAGACACAAAGTTTAGGTTCTTATCTTTCTGTAGAGTACCACAGACAAAAAATATAAGGTGGCATCAGAATCTGAATATTTCTAGACTTCCATCTTGCAGTGAGATATATAAAATCTCTGGGAAGCAACACAATAAAATTATATGGGAAGGGCAGTCACTTGTCTGAAGGGTATTTTACAGAGAAACAATAAATATGTTAATAATGATGAAAAGCATTGACTCCCTGCTATGTGCTTTTTGTGACAAATCTATTACACAGTTAACATACAAAATACATAATTGTATCTTAATCCTGTATGACTAATTTCAACAACCAATTTCCGCAACAATTCTAACATTACCTTCTATGTAAATCTCTGCAGAAGTGGAGTCTGTTCCATAGATGTTTGAAGCAAAGCATGAATAACGTCCTGTATCCTCCTCAAAAGCTTCAACAATAACCAATGAGTGTTGATCACCTGTCTGGATGATTTGAATGTCTGGTGAGTTTTCAAGCTCCTTCCCTTCACAGTACCACCTGCAAGGCAAAAAATATTGTTTATCAATGCAAACAACTTGACAACTAGAATGACAATGTTCAAAGTCTTTCTGATGATAAAATGGGTGGGTTTTAGCTGGAAGATTCTGACAGAGTACTGCAGGCAAGTGTTGAATCAACAGTCATAGGAATAAAATATTTATGATTTTCATAATACTCAATTACAGCAAATAATAGAGCTCCTGTCTTCGCAGTATTTAAACATACTGACAAACTAGTTTATGTAAGTGACTCTAGCACATATTTTTCTTGATATACAGATTTCAGTAGTAGATTAGAAGAGCTCTGAATTTGGAACGTTATCAGTCCAGCTCTGAATTTCTCTTGAGGTACATTCAGACCTGTGTTGTGGCTTAAAGCGTAGCAAAAAAAATAATACCCTAATAAACAAATTTCCCTGAAACTTGTGATTCTAAAGTTCATGTTGATTCAGAATGTGACTGAAATTTACTATAATGTTACTCTTTGTCATATATTTAAGACAATCTGCTTTTATAAAAGATAGCATAAGTGTATCACAAGGAAAGAGAAGTGATCTGTTATAGAGGCACTTCTTTAGAGGGACATGGCCAGTGAGACAGCTGGAGACCTTGAATTCTTTTCTGCATCATATTGCTGTGTTTCTCTTTTAAACCCAGCTACACATCCAAGAATATATTGGGCCCTTTAGAGACTTCACACTCTCATCTAAGGTATTCCTAAGTCCCTCAGTGTTCAGAAGGGTTGTTTCAGTAGAAAATGCAGGAATCCAAGCAAAAGTGAAAACAGCACCTGAAAAGACAGCTCCATAGGATGTGTTAATGACAGTAACCATCAGCTCAACCTGAGAACTAGTAGGAGGGGAGAGCAGGCTTGATTGCTATTGCTTGTTAATATGGAAAAGATGGAACAGAAAGAGAAAAAGCAGGTGGGTTTGCAGAACCAATTTCAAATTTAATAAGACAATCTAGGTTTTATAGAGATGGTGTAGTACTACGTATAGGGATCCAGAGTTAAGTGTTTGGGATAATACTCAGAAATACCTGTATTTTTAGATAACTAGCTAAATTTGAAAAGCCAAACTAAGGTGCATTCATCTTCACCGTAACTTTTCTCATAAATATAGATAGATAGAAAACTCCACAAAAATATTTGTATTTTCTGCTTACTGCTGCTTTCTTAACTACGTATGGTTGATTAAGGCGTCTTACGCATGTGTGGGTGGGTGCTGTCATACTGATAACATTTTTTATTCAATTGATTTTTTAAAATAAATAATTGTTTCATCCATCTTTATATGGTAACTTGGTAAAAGTACCTGCTAGCTTTTGAGTACATACAAATGCTATCAAAGCAATGGCAAATGTGTTTACTATTATATGTTGCAGCAAGTAAGAGTAGTTGTGGAAAGGAACAGGATAGGTTTCTGAGTAATAAATTGTAATAATTCGTATTTCCTGGCTCATACTGTAAGGTACTTTGATACCTTTCTGTCTCAGATAATTTAGGAAAACGTTAATAAATAAATTTGTTTAACCATTCAATTGTATTCACCTCTTGGAAGCACAGCTTTTTACAACAGTTTGTGCTACAAATTGAGCATAAAGAAAACCCCAAATTAATACCTTGGGAAAAAAAAAACCTGTAAGACAGCCCATACCAATGGAAAACGAGAATTTAATAAAAGTATAGTGTAGAATTGAAAAAGGAACCTCAAAGGGACTATGAGGTATGAAGGAGTACAGATCTGGAACTTAAATGCCGATTACATAGCTAAGAAGTAAACCATGCACTATTTGTGCACCATCAGTCCTAGCCGTCCAACGTGGCTTTCTTAAAGTAGACAGGGTATTTCCCAGTCCACTTGGAGTTGCCCATTAGTGTAATCTGTAGCTGTACAGTCAACTGGCTTGAATGTACAGCTTGGAAAGTGTACAGGTCTGCCTGTTACAGAGGGAAGCTCCTGCACTGTAGAATGAATCATACTGCTTAACACAATTTCCCCTTTCAGAAAGGCAAACTTTTGTAGCTAGAGAGCTAGAACTTAAAAGTCTTGGTTCATGTCTACATCTGCTTGCTTATCCTCTTTTACAAGCCTCCATTGTAACAAGAATTGAAAATGGGTCTAAGAAAATTACTTTTATGAATTTAACATTTCCGATTGCAATGGACAGTCACGTAGTAAATATCGTCATGTTAAAAGAGGATGCCCGTAGGGTGTAAAATGTCCCAGCTCTCTTCCCTGACATTTCACAGCTGAAGTACAGCTTTGCTTCACTAAAATACATCCACATCCTTCTTGCAGGGTTTTACCAATGAGGAACTGGCACTGCTTTATGCAGAGAACTTCAACCAAAGTTACTCATTTGTCTTCCATTTGAGCTTTAGGGCTCTGATGGACAAGCTCTTGCAGATCTGGCAGCAGCCCTTTAAAATGTTAAAATCCTGATGCTGACTTATTTGCTGGAGGTTTCTCGCTCTGAAGCAAGGATGGCAGGTTCAAGTGTGTTCCCAGGCCCAGCTGCCCCAGTTCTAGCCTAATGAAAACGGGTTTGCACCAGGACACTAGGCATGTGGATCTAGGATAACTGAACCATACAAATTCTCCTATATATCACTTTTGGTAAATGTTAATAACCATAAAAGAAGGGACTGGGCAGTTAGGAGGCTACAGCTGCATCTTAAATTGCACAGGTGTTTGCTTGAACCCAGCGTGAGCCACAACATTAAGGGAGTATTCCTCTGTCCCTTTGAAGTTCGACATAGGTCATCTACTGGGTTTTCTACCACTCTGGTGGGCAAAATGAGATGCTCTGAGGTACTTTCTGTCAGTGGACAGTCTGCCTAGGACAACACTTTACTCCAGGATAGCTTTCAGCAGCCATTCATGCTACTTCTCAAACCTCAATGGAACTTGTTTAAGGTGCTTCACCATATGGTTGCAAACAGTGTTCTGGATATTAACCCATACAATGTGCAGCACCTTTGGAAATTTAAGAGGCAGCTGTCATCGTACAAAAGGGAATAATACAGCACATATCCTAGGATGCCAGGTGAGCTAGCACATGTAAAAAGATAAAAAAGAACTTACTGGGTGTTCTGGCTCAGACTACAAGTCCACCTAACCCATCATGCTGTCTTGACAGTGGCCAAAAGCAGACACTTACAGAAGAGTATAAGAACAGAGTGAATATATACATATGCATGTATGTATATTTATATATTTCTCTGGAGTATCTAACCATTCTTTTTATCCTTTTTATCTTTTTATCTTTATCTTTTATCTACCATTCTCTTTATCTTTTTTAGAAGGTGTGAAGCAGCACTTAAAAATCATTTTTAAAAGGTGAAATCACTGGTCTTAAAATTATTATTTATAAACTACCTCTCTTTTAAAGGATTTCACTATCACAGTACCATTACCATTATTTTCTAGTAGATCAGATTGTATGGTTCTTCACTAACATTTAGTTTGCAAATCCTGCTTTTTATTTGTGTCATCTTTATTTTGAAAGAATTGGTTTACTCTTCCATTCAGAATACATTTCCTTTAAAAATAATGACCGTTCTAGCTTCTTCTGATTGAGCTATAGTGTTCCTATTCCATCATAGTCCAGTCAGGAACCTTCAGATCCTCTAATACAAACCTCTTCAAACAGAAGGAACAACTACATCTATTTTAGACTTTACCCATAATGACTTGCCCAAATCTGGTCTTTTCCCCACTAATAATTAGATACAGTGGGATTTTTTTGACAGGCTCCCCAGAAGTGCGTATCACATTTGCTTTTCTGTTCAGTGATGTCCTTATAAACATGTAGATGCAGACACCATAGCTAGTAGTGGGGTCCTTGATATCCAGAACACAAACATGTAGTGCCTGGGATAAAGGAACAACTCTACCACGAGTAAGTAGAGGCAATGTTTAGCAGTCCCAAGGGAGAAGTACGGTAAGGTGCATTACAGGATTGATTGAAAAGGTCCTTTGAAATTGATTAGTGCCATTTTTAAGTTCCAGACCAGGAAATTATACAGGATTCTTGTGATCCCAAGGGGGGAATTTTTTTTATTCTATGTACAGTATGGTTTATTCTTCTGTTGCTTTCAAGATTTGCAATTGGTGATAATTGACAGTGGTCACATTTTCAAGAGAGAAGACCTAAGGTTCATGCACAGTTGTATGACTACAAGCACAAACTGGGTATATGAATGTACAAGTCGCCTTTTAGGTGTGTAATTCATGTAGGCAACTGTGTACTTCGGGAGGTGAGTCATGGCACTTACTCATGTCTTTTTATATACCTACCTCATGCCTCTTCCTTATAATGTAGCCTTGTTTTGGCATGTTAGCTTTAGCAGATATGAAAAACTATTAAAGAGAATACCCATGTTCTAGAATTTGATCTCATTTTCAGCAGCATCTTTTCAGAACATTAAAATAACTTACACAGTACAGTGATATTATGTTTTTGTGTCCACTCAAATGTGGCTTCTCACTCAAGTGACACATAAAGCAAAACACATTACACAAAATGCTCCGATATAATCACTACTAAGATATAAGAACCCTTTGTGTTACTATTGATCAGCTTTTCCAATTAACCTGTTGTGTTTGTGTAGAGATAAGTCTGTACTGCATGCCTTTGTGAGGCATAATTCTAATTTCCTATAGGCAAATTTAAAAGCACCATGTAAGCTGTTTCTTCCAGTTATTTTAGTAGTATGTGAGTAGTATATTCCTTTAGTAGACTCAAACAGACAGTGAAGCAGGATTGAGTTAATTATTTTCTTTGCAGTTATTTTTTCCTTTGACTAGTCCAAAATTTGCAACATAAGTGATTTAAAACTTCAGGAATAAAATTCTGTTTCAAACCTGTGTTTAGCTCTCATATGCAGTGTGGTTTTTAGTCACTATTTTAACCATAATGTTGAAGTATTTTGAGATTAAGCCGAGAAAAAGAGCATGCTACATGTATATTATCTCTTTACAATGCTCATAAATGAAAAACAAGTCTCTCTTGTGAAATTAAGCTGTATGTGAATCTTTGGTATGGCCATATCTACTCCTTGCTTATTAACATTTTATTTTATTCTTACCATCAAAACGTTGTACGTGGTAGCAATGAAATGTCAGTTCCAAGGGGAGTTCTGACATTGAGATACGTGGCATGACTGAAGTAGCAATACTCTCTGTCACTGACATTTCATTCCTGCCATGAATTGTAATGATAGCTTCATCGTACAAGGCAGGTTCACATTAAGCACAAGCAGTGTCATCTGCTGTGCCAAATTCATCCTAGGTCTTAATCCATTGACTTGACTGGAGTTGCATGTAAGAGAAGTTTGGCTCTCTAGACTTTGAGCACTAAAACAGGTAAATGTTTTCATTTGGCAGCCAGGAAGAAAAAATCTTAATCAATCTTATGTGGCTTCAGAGTCTCTAAAAATCTGTGAGTAGTTGCAGATCTAGTCTCCTTAAACAAAGCAGCACTAAAATGTACTTTTTAAGCTTTGTATGCCTATGTTAAAGAATGTTTTCATGGAAACCTTATGACATACAGCCTGTTTTTAGAACATCAAATCCTCATGACACTTCCAGGATAGCTGTGTATGCCAAACCATGCAATGTGATTCATAAGTAAAATTAACCTAGGAGTGATGTGCCAAACAGTTTGGAAAAATGTAGGCACCTCTGAACTTGAGGGAATAAGGAGTGTTCTCCTCACAGAGAGGAGTGAATGTCACACCTATCATTACTGATACAGGAACAGAGCTGTAGAAGGAAGCATGAGAAGGAGGTCATCAAAACCTTTAACACTTTGGAAATATGCTACACATGTCTCTTAAATGCTTATTTCTAACCTGCAGTATAGTCAGAGTAAAGTAATCAATCAATAATTGTAGTAGTGCTCTTTAATTGCGAGCTAATGCTTGAGCTAGCTAGAGGCCCATATACTATAGTATCAATCTTTGTTCGTCTCTTCTATGACACTGCATTCAGCTGATGATACTGAAAAATGGGTAGTGTTTCATTGAAACTTCTTTCTAGATTGGTAAGCTTAACAAGCTTCCTGTAACGCAGGTTTGTTACATTAAGGCTGAGTTATCTCAAAAAGCAGTTGAACAGGTCTATCTCTATTCAGCCAAGCAGAATTTAGCTTTCCATATACTGATATTTCAAATCAGTTCCCAGTTTCTTCTCTTGCTCCACCATCCAATTTTCTGTCCCTCAGTGAGCCCTTGTATACGCCAGATAGTTACCTACCAAGCCTGTAAATTATACTGCTTTATCATTGCCAGTGATATTTTGACCCTGATCCATCATGAATGTCATTTACACCATTTTTTACATCATCAATTTTGTTTTGTACTATCTTGCTTTCAAATGTGGTATCTGTCCATCATATTTTCCAGTCCTTTCCATTCCTGTGATCGGCTTCTTTCTAAATCTCCTGTCTCTAATTTCTCTCTTATAATCCCCATTACATCAGTTTAACCATCTGGTTGCTCCTAGTGTTGACTGAGAAACTACATTACAGAGCTTGCTGAATCTTGTTCTTGTTTCACAATGCTCTGGGTTCCCACAGTACCACTTCTACATTGTGAGTGTATATATTATAAGCATTATAAGTAACTTGGGATTCCTTTCTGTGGTTAGGAAGTTCATTTTAAGTCAAAGGACACAGGCAAGCATGCATTAGCACACGTGTGTCCAAAGGATGCTTGTTTACGGAGCTTGGTCATTCAGCTAAGTTGAAGGAAGAAGAAATTATGCCTTAAAGCCAGTCAGCATTAAGCTTTCTTTCGTCAGTTGCCACCTTGCCAGTTAGTCCTTTTCTGGGACTACTGATTTTTGTATCTCTCTTGCTTACCTATTACAATCCTTCTCTCCTGCTCCAGCTCCACAGATTCTGAACTAATTCACCACAAACCTTGGAAAACTGTTACCCTCAAAGCAAGACGGTTGCCAGTTCTGAGCCCAGTTCTGGACACAGTTCCACAACTATGGCCAACAAGATGGTTCCTCCACTATTTTGGAAGCTTTGCACAGCAGATCAAAGACAAGCACTATTTTTAGTGAAAAAACCCTGCATTCTCATGGTCCCCATGGTTAATGAAACACATACCCCAAAGTACATTATATTTTCTGGTTTCCTCGTGCTGTAGAAGTGACTAAAAAGGCCACAGTCACTGGAAGCACATGAATATTTATCACTCAGGCAAGTTAATTTTATTACACCCTTTCTTAGTGTTACTCCTACACATTGGTGGAGTTGAAAGAATCTTGGATGAACAGGGCAAAAGTTTTGTTAACAAACAATTATGATCAGGAAACACTGTTCAAGCAGCTAACATTCCCAGCTTTCTCCTTAATACAGCACGTACATACACACATGCAAAAACACAAGGAGAGAGAGTTCAAACTTACCCCCTTGTGATTTATCTTTTATTTGTTAGTTTAAATTGTGAAACTGAAAGCTGAGCCTGATCTTTTTCTTGAGCTTGACTGCTTGGGACTGATTTTCCCTATGGGACTTCTTTCTCCCTGTCCCTACTTCCCTTGGTCTTGGGGCATGAGTTCTGGGCTTCCGTGTTAGCTCCTCTAAGACCCTGATCTGGCTACAAGCATGAGTCAGAAAATTCTGATGGATGCTTATTCTATAAAAGCGTAACAGCTCCTGTATTGACTGTCATTAACATAAGTAGCTTATTTTATTATTTAAAATAAACAAAATCAAATGTTGAAATAGAAATTTCAATGGAAAAGCTTCAGTTTTGTTGGGACAAAAATAGATCCAAGTTACAAAGGTACCCGTCATCCAATTCTGTGGAATCAAGCGGTCCCTGAATTAGGTGCATAGGCATCCTGGCCATCCCTGGATACTCCATGGGATGAGTCATTGTTCCTGGGTTCTCTGATCTGCCCTTGTGAGGCTTCAGTGACTTTATAGTGTCAGCTTCTAATTCAGATAGTTGTTAAACGCCTAAACTTAGATGGCATGAACACCTTGTCAGTTTTGACATTGCCACGTCAGTGGCATGGGCATGATGTGCTGCTATAAGGATGGTGTTGTGGCCTTCTGGAGAAATACATAAAATTAACATTGTGCGCCAGAGTATATGTCTATAAACAAGCAATTCAGTGTTCAACTTTTCTGAATGCAAAGAAAGCCAGAATGAGTTTGTGTACAGGTCTATATACATAAGAGAAGATTATTTCAGTTGTTTTCTTTGTATTATAAACTATGAATGATGAGAGAAAAAAAAAAATTCTCATGTCCAGGGATCCTACTGATATTTTTAATATCAAAAAGATTTATCAAGGCAAGTGCCTGGAGAAATAAGTCTCAAAGTCTTTAGGAGCAGGAGAAATCTTCAGAGAGTGTTGCTAATATCTAGGGGATGATGATATTTCCTATCTGTTTTCTGTCAAAACCCCCAAATTTCTGGCACGGTTTTCTCTTTTAATCAGACTCCTCTATGAATTTAAGGGCTGAACACAATACAACATTTATAATGGCATAAAATCCAGCAAGGGAATGCCTCAAAATGGTTAATTAAAGCAGTGAGTTTAGACATGAAGCATAGGAGAAAGCATATTCTTCCCAAACAAGGTATTTCCCCCGGCTTTAGAACAGATTCCTCTTCTATAGACAAATCATTTAGTCCTTTGGAAGTTCACATTCCTGTCACGGACAAGAGACCCTGCGTGGCACCACGGGTCACATTAGGGACTGAGAACCTACATGTTACTACTGAAGGCACTAGTGGGGCAAAATGGTCTGGCAGTCACAGTTCAGGGATTCTATGAACTGGGTGACTTCTTGTCTTCATGACAAGGCTGTCCATAACAAGAGGATTCATTTGTAGATCCTTGTTCCGATGTACTTAATAGTGTGTCGTAAAAGCTTCTTCCTTCTGAAAAATTAGCAGCTGGTGTGCCAGAAATCCAAGGGAGCAGAAGGCAAAGATTCTTTACCACAAAAATCTTTGGAGCTTCCGTCTTTGGACGTTGAGATAGTTTTCATTTGATGATTGTCCCTATTAGTTCAGTGAGAAAGACGATAAAAGGTGTTGACTGCAGTAGAATTGGTAGTAGTGCTGTACTCAGCGTTGTCAAAGTATATAAGGAAGACAGTGAGCTGACAATTGGAAAAAGTGGACCATCTGTGAAGCTGAGTCCTTTAATTAGATGCTGAAGATGCAAATAGTTCTTTTCAATATTTAGAAAAGCAACACAGATTTCTAAAATGCCTATAAAAGGATAGGCAACTGTCTAGACTAAGAGTATCTATTTATGATACTATATTAGGATGCAAATATGTATGGTACGTCTCTAAAAGATGGATAGTTTTCCTTTCTATTGGATTGGTACAGTCCCAGCAAAGGAAATATAATTCCACCCCTGTAAGTGAGAGGTAAATTTGACTAATGAGCTCTATACAAACAAATTTAGATTTCAAAATGCTGATGAGATCTAAGAATTTTCAAGATAAATTTAAAAGCTACAATAATCTGTTTCTCATTCCACTGATGTCATCGATGAATAAAGTGTAGCTTTTTCACATTTCCTTTCATCTCCAGTGATCTTTGCAAATGTTACTTGTTTAACTTTCAAAATCCTCATAGATACAGGTGAAAACTGAAGCATCAGAATTAGCAGGCTAGTCACACAACATGAATAAGTATCAATTCATAAGGGTGTCTTATACTTGATAAAACAGAAGTGTTTTTTCTAAGGTTACAGCAGAATCATTGTCAGAATCTGAATTAGAACTGAGCTGCTCCTGGTTATTTGTATAATAACTTAAATGAACTCCTTTCCTCTCTGTTCATGTATGGATGTTTTTGGTTTATAGGATCCCATGTTCACTCATCTCAAATACCTTCAGACATCAGTATGAGGTATCACGGCCATTGGTGGGTTTAGCCGGTTTACGCAGTCAATCTTTATTTCCATAAAGATAGCTAACATTTCTCACTAAGGAGTTAGCACTTGCTTTTAATTATGGAAGTACAGTATTTAAAAACAGTTCTCTAAAATTCAAAGAAAGTAATGTGTCCCAAATTATGTTGGCTTAAAATATAAGCAACCTTTTGCATGATTTAAAGAAGGCAATTTTTTTCCTTAATCGATTTTAATAACCAAGATCAAGAGACTTCTGCTACAGATTACTGAAACATATGCATCAAAATATCTGGAAAGAGTAAGGCATACACCTACAGTTACAGAAATACAAAATGACAAGTGCAGAATATGTTTACCTGACTTCAGGTGCTGGGATTCCTACCACAATGCAGTCCAATTGCACTCTGGTTCCTTCAGGAACTTCCCTGCTCTTCAATTTTTGAGTAAAGCGTGGTGGTTGTCCAATAGGCTCATCAGAATATACAGATGCAGATTCTGACTCTGGTTTTAGCTCTGCACTTGTTAATTGATTGATAGATTCCAAGTTTGCCGCCTGTTGATCGTCTGTTTGTTCAAATGTTTCCTCTGCTTTGTTTTCCAAGTCTTGAGGTACTGGAATGGAAAGCCTTTCTCTGTTTTCTGATGTGCTAGATAGGCTAGAGCTACCTTTTTGAGCAGGCTTATTCTTAGAATCAATTTTGCTCCTGTAGCTTTTGCATGTTCGGGGTCTTATTCTTTCAGAGTTGTGAGCTTTGAAAAGTGACGAGAGCTCCTCAATAAAATCTGCCGCCTTGTTTAGGAATTCCTTTTTTGATTCTGATTCAGAAGGGAGGTGTTGTTTCTTTAGATCTTGAGAGCTCCCTTTGGAGCCCTTTGTATTTTTGACATGGTCCTGACAAAAGTTTGAGTGCAGGCCATTGTCTGATGTTTTCAAAGCTGTAGACTGGGCCATTTGTTTGTGTTTTCCTGTGTTTTTCAGCTGATCTGAGGGATGCTGTGAATGTGCCTGAAGCTCATCCTGTTTCGTTTCCAGTGGATTCTGATCAATAGCTTGTCTTGCCAGGTTTACACTTTCATCTAGCTCTTCTTGGCTTAAAAAGGCAGAGAGATCTGGAAGGTCATCTTGGGCAGCTACCTCATCTGAATCACCAGAAGTGTTGCCATAATGGAAATTATGAGAAGCTGGTTCTGATCTGCTTCTTTCACTCTTCCCTTGATGCTTAGTTTCAGCTAAATAACTTTCTCTCAGAAGTTGAGATATTGAAGTTGAGGATTCTAAACTGTCGTCTTGCATGCTGCCAACAAAAAGGACAAATAGGACCACACCTTATCAATAGCAAATTTTTTGATTACGCACAATTACAGGCTTCTGAAAAGCAGAACACAACATTTTCAAAGTGCATCTGTGTGCTGAATATTAACTTGTAAGTATGGCCTTGTTTTAAAGGCGTGCTTCTGTACATACTGCTGGATACTATTGCCTTTACCCAGTAAAATTAATCTTTTATCGCTTTCTACTGTTGGTAGCCTCACATAGCTAAAGCAGCTGCAAGTGTGGTAATTTATACTTTGTTCCAGGCAAAACTTCAACTACAGAGCTATTAACTGAGTTTCAATGTCATATCTTTATCATTGCTGATGTATGTTTCTTAGCTAAGAAACAACCTCATCAGAGAGATTAAATGCTGGGTATTTCAAGGACTGGAAGTTGTGAGAGAATAACAGTACTTTTAAATTAAGTAAATTTAACTTGAAAGACACTGAAGTAGTAAGTCAATGAACCCTCAAAAGCATTTGAGGGATGAGAGGAGGAAGGAGAAGGGGAGAGAAGAACAAAAATATTCTATAATGACAATTTTTCATTTAAAATTCTTAAAAATATTGCATTATAGGAAGCAATAATGGTGCTAAATGTTCTATACCTTCCTAAATTAAGCATTACTTCTAATAATCTATTTAAAGTAAGTAGAGAATTATGTCATTATTTGATACAAACATCATTTGTACTACAGGCCTTTCAAAATCATTATCTTAGGTCATCTTGATTCTGAGAAAATGTACCACAGATGAGAAGCCAGTATCAGAAAGCCCATAGTTAACCTGCATGCCTGATAAGCAAAGCTTAAGTATTCCTTTTGATACTTATGTACTTCTGCATAATATTCTCCCTTTTATTTACTCAAGAGCCATTATGAATGTAGAGGGATTCAGACATCCTATTAACACGTTCATCTTAAGGTGGCTTAAATATGATGACAAATAAAACAAATACTCGTCACAAACTTTCAGAGAGCTGATACCTCACAGATACTGAAACAAGTGCATGACTATTTACTGGACCTGTCTCTCAGAATATGCAGTGCACAGTATCTGTCTCCTCCTTCATTTATGGCCTGGCAAGTCTTGCTGTGATGGTTTCAAATATTCCTACCCCAAGGTGTCTGATTTGTTGCACTGCAGAAGGTTCTGTTCCTGTCGTGGCATCAAGAGAAAGGAACATGCATGCCCTTGCCTCAGCCATTTCCATTCATAGCCTTATGTAACAGCTTCAGTTGCCAGAGAAAGAGAAGGAAAGTGAAAAAGGTATCTCTGCTGTGAAGGGCTTTCTGCTCTGCTAGTGGGGCAGTTGTCCCTGGAAAAGGGCTAGTAAAAAGCAAATGAGGTGGTAATATCTCGTACTGCTGCAGTATTTCTTCCTGGAATGTGAGTGACAGCCCTTCTTCCTTATTTACAAAAAGGAAAGCTTCAATTTAAACTGTTTATATTCTTCTTCAATGAATGAACATAAAGCTGTCATATTCTGATGTGCATTTTGAGACCTTAATCCCTCTGCCTGAGGCACAATTTGTTATATTGAAATTCTTTTTCTTACGTAAATATTTGGCATTTTAGATTTATTTATATTATTTAGATTTATTTTATTTTAGTAATATGAAACAAGCAAAATCAGTAAGACAACAAAGGCACCCAACCAAAATATTGGGAAGTTTGTGCCTGTATGAAAAATGACAAATAAAATACCATATAAATTATATGCTTCTAAGCACCCAGTCTAGTCTCTGCAACTGAGCCAGGGTCTGCAATACTAATTGAACACTTGGCGTTAAATTATCTGGCACAGTGTTTCTTACGTGGCACATAGGAGAACATTGATTTGGGAAGCCCACATGAGATAATGTTGTAAGCTGTTTCATGACTGGACAGAGTATGTAATTTAACCTCTTAAGAGAACAAAGAGGTCTCCGTGAGGCTTAAAGTTCCCGCTCTATGGATACTACTTTTGCTTGCTCAGCTTTTATTTCTTAAACAGCTGTGCAACCTTCCTGAAGCTGAATGTGTTCGAGGGGTTATATTATCTTGTTTATGTGCTGATAGCATACTACGTGCTGTAAAGGTCACAGCTAAAGCTACAGTTTCAGCTCTGAAGAGTTTAAATACATTCTAACATAAGGAGTGTACGGACTGGAAGACAAACCTCACACATGAATGAACTGCCAACCTAGAATATAGCTGTACACAGGCCAAGTTTGCTTTAGACCTCCTCCCCATGTGCCACCTTGTATCTACTCAAAAACAGAAGGGAAGAAGCAGAGCCACAGCCCGCTTTTTTCTCTGGACCGTGCAGCTGGCTTAGCCTGCAAAAAGAGAGCAGTGTGTGCTTTTAGTGGGATGTCGTAGAAGGTACAGTCTCTCAGAATATCTCTGGAGGGATGCAGCTCCACGCTAACCTCTCTACATGTGGCTATGGCTAAATTATAACATTCAGCGGTATGTATCTTTGTGTAGCTTTAGGTGCCACAGCGGAAGGCTGTATTTTACATGATTGGAGAAGTATGTATTTTACATGGTTGCAAAATTTAGCTTGCAGCATTTCTTGGCCACTCTTTCTGAAACATTTCAGAATGGCACATCTTCATTTCATCTCAATGTCTGTAAAGGTCATCAGAACTGAAAACAGACGATGCAGGTCTTTAGAGAACACTGGACACTCTAAGGAGGAGATGCAAGTAGGGAAATAATACTATGTGATCAAAACCTGCCGAAGTCAAATGAAGTTAAAGAACTCCTGCAATAATTTTGTTGAGAGGGTATATGAAAGTCACCTGACCGTGACTATTCAGGGTTTCATTTTCCTCTGTTGTACAGATATTGCTTGATTTTTTCATTTAAGTGCTATGTCTATTACAGCAAAGGTTGTTAATCACAGTGCAGCTTTTCTGCAGATAACCATAGTAAAGCAACTGTTTGTTCGGTATGGTTATTTGAGACTTTGTTCTGGGTCTTGCATATCTTCTGTTCATCTTTTGAACAAAGCGTTGGAACATGAAAGAAATTATTTCTGCTAATGTGAGAAATAATTTCTGCTAATTCCCTTAAGGAGTATTACTGCAATATGAGGAGATCCTCTAAAAGAAGATGTGTTTGGATTGGCAAAATAGCTTTATAATTCTAGTTTGCCAAAAAGTATAGTGAGGAAGCCACTGTCTGATAGCAAAAGGAGGAAAATTACATGCAAATTACTGCAACAAAACCAGGGGTGCCTATACCTGGTGAAAATATAAAATGATAGAAGAAATTAAAGTAGTCAGATCAAAACTTCCTTGTACTGATGATTCATTTTGCCTAGCTGTAATGCAGTTGTATAAGGCATCTTCCATTCAGATGACCAGGCTAGACAGCACAGCCATACATAGAAGAGCAAAACCCACTTGTCTGTCACAGTCCTGAATGAACATATAGGAAGCAAATGGACAAATTGCTGGTTCAACCCTGTCTCTGCCCCTCTGAGGGCAGTTGAGCAGATGTGAATGGGAGAAAACAAACAGTTCCCCAGCAAAGGAGCTGGAACAACTTCCTTCCTTCTGCCCATCAGAGCAGAAGAGGTAGAAGAGAGCAGAGTGCTCCTTCTGGGGTTGGGAAGCAAGATATTGATGAGAATGAATCTGATGCCAAATTCTTAATCCTTAGAGAGCCATCACTTTTCTTTAGAGCTCACCCAGGGTCAGAATATTATATCTAACTCTTCTCTATTTTCAGCTTGTGTAGAAGATAACTTTTTATTCTATTTTTAGTAAGGAAGAAGTTGGGTACTAGTCAAATGAAGCACTTTCAGGCAGTGCTTGGCTACTGAAGTTTTAAGATATTTTGAATTTTGTGATATTTCTAATTAAATGGAAAACATTGAGTTTCAGCAAATGTTGCTGTGAGGCTACCAGACAATCCAGTTACAATTATTAATTATGCCTTGCTTATGCCTTGAGAGATGTCTAGTTTCTTTTTTTTTTTCTACAAGGAGTTCTACTCTCCAAGGACTACAGAGTGCTGATGATTGAGGGAAGCACTTGGTAGGCTGAGCCATTCAGATTTCACAGTCAGGGGACAACAGCTTTTGTTCAGATGAGACGAAGCATACAGCCTGACAGGGTCTCTGGGCTAGATAGCAATAAGGCTGAATTCAATATATTTTCTAAAATATCTATTAAACCATCTTTCTAGTGAGCAAAAAGATATCACCAGAGGAACTGGTAATCAAACTGAGTAATCAACTGGTAATCAAACTGAGGTTTGATTAATGATAATTAATAATAATTTAGCCTTTCTATAGCCAAAATTGGAATCTAAGCTCCAAAATTAAGATCTGATCTTGAATTCAGTCTTTCCCTTTGCCTGACTTTCTGGATTGTTTAGACTGAGATGTGGAATTGGCCTTGATATGCCTTGAGCCTTCCCTTTAATTTTTCATGGTTGGAACTTTGGAATAGAAGTGTCTTTGTGGCTGCACAGAAACCATCTCACGGTCCCCCAGTGTGCAGCAGCACAGAACGCTGGCACTGAGCGGCAGTGCATGGCACACCGCTGCCATATCATGGAGCTAGCAAAATGTATACAGTAATTGCACATACCTCTGTTGAGCAGATACATGCAGATAACTCTGTTGAGTAAGCAGTAAGAAGGACAAACTCTAGTAAAAACACAGTAGAGAGCAATCTGTGGTGTCAATGAAAGCACCAATAATTTTGCAGACTGGAAAAATCTGTCTTATAATGAACCAGTATCAAGGGGAGGAATTGCAATGCTAGTTACAAATAATAGCTCTGAACTGGTGTTATTTAGGATTGAAAATGGGATGACTGACTCCAGCAGTCAGCAGTTCTCTTGACTGGTTCATTACCTACAGCACCAAACATGTGCATTGAGGGCAACACTTTTTGCTTTCCTGGGACACTAACAGCAGTGACCTAGGGCACCTATTATCTTGAGAGGCATCAGAGGATGTCATGAACAAAACTGACTGCATGAACTTATTCAGTCTACTCATTCAGTTTCCACTAGCCAACTAATTCCACAAGCTTTCTGAGTTTCCAAGAGCCTATATTTATGGCAATGTTCTCTTATTAGCCAAGTGATCTTTAGGATAAAATATTCACAAAGGTAGAATTAGCTTTCACAGTTTGTTTTGGCAGTGGCTTGACCTGAAAATCCTTACATGGAAGGGAGGAAAATCGCACCACAGGAAGCTTGCACAGTATGACACTGAACCCTTTCATTTCCTCTTGTTTGAGGCTTGCTAGACTCGTTGCTGAGTCATCACTGAAAGAATCTGAGCTGTTCCTAAGAAAACAGCAGTAGTGAAATCTCAGCAAAGCTGAAGGGAATCCCAGATATATCTGAGTGCAGATCCTCTGTTTTACTTGGTGAGAGACAGCTTTGAATGCTTGATGTCCTAAAGATGTTTTTTTCAGACGCTCCTTCTCTGTATCATAATAAAGAGGTTATCTGCAAATAGCAGATTTAACGCAAAAAGCATTTGAACATCTTCTTTGGCCTTCAGTTGTACTTAAAAATGAGTAATTTTAGTCAGTACATGTTCCTGTCTAGCTGTTCAAGCTACCATTACTTTAGTTGAGACTGCTTTTGTATGAAACCCCAGCATCAGAACAGCTAGCAAACTGCTGCTTCTTTCTCTCCATAGTGGCACCTTTGTGGCCTTTACACAGCAAGGCTCTGGACCTGTATGCCCAGCACGTCTGTTTGGAAACTGGAAAGTTTAGCAGGTATTAGAGGCTATATCCTTTTCCAATTAATTTACTTGCACATAAATTGCATTTACCCGTACACTGTTGAACACTAACAGTTATACGGGTGTTTCAACTATATGATTACACATACGAAAAACAAGCTAAGAGATGACACAAGTGATCTGTCTTGGAGACATTTAATGATCACAATCACATTCTTACGTGCTTGCAGGAATTCTCACTTAGCAGTTGCCATTGTCACTGTTTCTGTTACTGCCTGTTGACAAGCTGTAGCTGCTGCAAGACAGACTTCGAGACTCCAGGCATAGGAAAGGTTAGGCTGGAGCAGAGGACTAACGTTAGCGGTCTTGTGTGTTTATGGGGTTGTGAGCGTAACATATTTTTAATAATTGTATTTAGAAAGCTATGTACAAGAAGGTGGTTTACTTTTCTGTTTTAGACACATTAGTAGCTTTGAAATCCGTTCCTTGTAATGAATCGAGAAAGTCAGATAACTGAACTCCCATTTCCAAGTAATGTAATTAAATAATGGAAAATAGAGAGCCTCTAAGCCCAGGAGTGTAACAACTTCTAATGGAAACAAAATCCCTCTAAGAACAAGTAGGCTAAAGGTTATGTCCATGTTTAGGAAACAACCTACTTCTTTATGTATATTTTTCAATATAATCTTTTTAATGTTCTGAGTATATGTTGCGTTTTCTTCGGTCTCTAATTCGTTTGATAAATTCCAGACCTTAAAATTCTCACTTGATTGTAAGTCTAAAAGAGGCTGGTAGCTGTTTCTTGCTCACTGTTACATAATTTTGTAAATAGTGAAGACTGGTGGTGGTGGTGGTGTAAGTTCACGTACTGCTGATCTTTGCTTTAACGTAAATGTCTGCTGTTCAAGGGATTTTTTAATTGCTGTTATAACTGATGTATGGCTACTACTGCTTCTGTTCAGAAAAATAAGTAGAATCAGGCCCTCTTCTGTAAATAAAACCTCCAGTAGTCCAGCTTCTGCCCTTAGATACATTGCAGGATAGACCTGGAGCAACTTCACTTAAACTGCCCAGGATTTACTTGTAGCTGTGAGCAGAATTACTAACTCCCACCTCGCAGCCCCTCTATTTGTAAATGCCACACAGTTACGTTTTTTAAGCAGTTTTCACATAAAATGCAAAGTTTTCCTCTACAAACTTGAATCTTAAACCTTGAAAAGTGTTACCTATAAAAGAAAGTTCCCTTCTAAAAGGAAGGGAAAAAAGAGAAAGGAAGGGAAGAAGGAAAGGAAAAGGAAAGAAAGAAGGGGAAAAAAGGTAAATAGAGAACATCCAGTATTTAGAATTTTGGGGAAATTTCATTATTTTTAATAAATTTTTAATGGCTTGGGAGTTGAACAATCTTTTGAATACTTGTGATAGTGGATTGGGGCCTTAACTGGTAAAACTACTTCTAAATTCCTTTTAAACTGAAATTGCTATCTGGATTTTGATTAGAAAGGGAATATAGAATTGAATTATCTATATACAGTTATATATAATCTATATTTAGTTAAAAATATTATGCTGAAGTAATAAATAATTTGAATTTACAGAGATATAATTTAATGTGAATATTTTATGAACATTAGGTAAATAATCTCAAACCACAAGCAAGTGATTTGAAGCTGGGAATATTTAAGAGTCTAGATTTCTGTAGCAGAGGATCTATCTAGACTGCTTTTTATAGTGATGTTGGTCTCCTCTAACACAGCTCTTTTCCTCTTGTGTGGAGGTGTTCACCGTATCACTCACAGACATTTGAATGTGACTCGAAGTGTACAAATGTTAAAGCCTTAAAAGACCTCTTTTGCTTTAAGAAACTTTAATGAGCCTTAAGAGCACCTATTTTACAAGCAAACAGTGATATTTGTCCTTCTGGTGCTAGAAATGTGAGAGGTGAAATGCATTGTTCATTACCACTGTGTTTCGTCCCTGATGTCTCTTCCCTTTCCTGCTGACAGCATAATCGCACAGCCCACAAAAGAAAAAAAAAGTTGGAATTCATCATCTCAGAAATGGGATGGGATAAATCCTCTCTCCAAGTCATTCTGCAGAAGACACTGCAAGAGGCCTGTGTGCACTTGGAGTCAGGCCGTGGCCTGTGACCTCAGTGTTACAGCAGTGGGCACCCTGAGCAGCATAAAATATTCAACTCTTCTTCAAGGAAAAAGCACATTCAAAACTCTTTAACTTTTTCAGCATTTCCTTCATACTATCATATAATGAAAGGACCTTTTTTCTTTTTACTCTGATCACAAAAAGTCTTTGTTTTTTCGTAATTAATATTGTCCCTTAGTAGTTCTCAAAATGAGAACTGACACTCTTTCTTACCCATGTCTCAAGTTCTCTTTGCCTCCTCAGTGAATCTCCTTGAACTGCAAGGTAAACAATATCTTGAAGAAACTCCATATAAAGTCAAATTGAAACTGAAAAAAATCTGATCTGATTTTTAAATTAGAAGGTCAAAAAGGAAAACAGGTGACGGCTGTCTTTGAGGCCTGCCTGGGATGCTTCTCCATCCTCCTCTCCCATTGGCCTGTGAAGGCCAGGCCTCAGACATCAAGACAATCTCTGAGTGTAGTACTTCAAGTGCTTGTAATGTAGGACAAGTTTTTATTGATTCAAGTAATGTATATAGTCCAGTTTCCTTCAAGGATTGCCCATATGAGAATGAGTTTATATGAAAGGCCCAAAAAGGTGCAGCAGAGGTCCACAATTTGGTGCTGAATGTACGTACGAAAGTCCTCAATGGAAAATATAACTAACAGGCAACAATATTCATTTGTCCTGGTCCAAACACAGGCACACCACTCTCCAAGCCTTTCATGGCTAAAACTGCAAATCCACTTTCATGGACTGTGACCCAACTGATTTAAACTAGGTCATTTCTATTATTCCTGCTAGCAGTATGCGTGAGCAGTGCAGAAATCCACAAATGCATGTGGTTGAGGACTACTGTAAAGTTTTAGTTTGGGACTGAAGCTACAGCTTAGCTCTCAGTGTTAAGAAGTGATTTACGTATTGCATGGGCTCAGTCTCAACTCACAGATTACAGCACTGCATAAGGTACTGCCGTGAGAATTTGCACAACTTAAAACGTTGAGCAAAAGTCTATTCTACCCGTGCGTGTAAGTGGCACCAATGTTAAGGGAATCATATACATGTATCTGAAGACTGGACAACCGACTGCTTTTGTAGCCAGACTGAACAAGCACAAGCTGGACAAAGAAAAGCCCTGAAAAGCAGGGGTATGCAAACTACATGGCATTTGCACATCTTTTTGTCTGGTAATTTCAAATCTATGGGCTGTTTTGTTTTTAAAATGAGATTCAGTTTTCATACAAATACTAGTTCCTAGTGAAAAAGGGAACTCAAGCCTTAAATTAGACACAAAAGAAATCTGGCTTGCATTTTTTCCCCCAAGGTTTTTCAGTTGTGCCTTTCTGTTTTCACACTCTCACTGTATTTGTTTCTTTTTGTCTGCTGTTCTGTCTTTTTTATGCTTTTTCATCAGTCTTCCCTAAGAACATTGTAACATGAAAGCCTTCACATTTGAATCGTATTTTCAAACTACAATGTTTAAATATGATTTATATTAGGCGGAATTAATTTTCCCATCCTTGTAGAATATTACTGTTTATGAAAACAAGTACTAAACCAGTTAAGTTTTAAACAGAAAAGTAAACTGATTTTTTTTTTTCCCCCTTTCACCAGTGATTTAGATTATGATTTACGTTGCATTGTCCAATTGCTGTTATGGTATTGTGTAAACTTTTAACAAACCATCTTAATGTTGTGTTTATGTGCAAATATACCTAGACTGCTAATTCTTAGCAGCTGTTGATAAGAAACATTCCTTCAGTACCACAGCAAGACCTGCTGTAAAATCTCTAAAGAATGCACAGGAATAGCAAACCAGCACAGAGCACACAGTTCTCCTTTGTCTTTGGTAGTCTGTCAAATACAAAACCTAACTAATTCCTGAATTGACTGTAAATAATTTCTGATACGTAAATATCATTCTGCTCAGCTACAGGAAATAACACACTTCCTATTGCTGTTTAATTTTGTTAGCTGTTTCTGAAAGAAAAAAAAGAAAGACAAAAAGAAAGAAATATCCTGACCTTAGGAACCTTCAGGAGGTGTAGGAGAGGGAGAAGAGCAGAGTTGAAGTTTATGAAATTGTTCCATTAACATTTGCTGATTTTGTTTCCACTCTTAAACTCTAGAGCGTCTTCACAAGTGTAAACCTCATGACCAAAACAAAGCTACTGATAAAGCAGTCAGTGTCTTTAGCATGATTTGTATAATGTTCTATTGACATAAACTCAAGAGCTACTCTGTTCTCTTGTCAATTGTTGACATATTATTTTGTAAAACTTAAGATGGGCTTCTGATTACTGCTTAATGTTGCAATATATTGGGCCAAACATTTGCTACTGACAGTCAAATACTTTTCTGAGAGAGAGAAAGAGAGCAAGGGAGATAGTGAGAGCTCAAGGGTGAGAGCTATGCCCTTCTAGCGGGACTGTTTCTGCAGCTGTTGTGTACATTAATCCAGAGAGCAGATCTCCCAGCACTAAATATAGCCAGTGGGGTCATTTTACATGACAAAATAAATAAATAAATAAATAGAAAGTATTTAACTATGGGGTCACGTTAAATTAGGTTTGATTTTGCTTAAGAAGGAAATCCAAATTATGGCATCTTGGTTTAAGGCTGAATACCAGAATGTAAACATTTCAGAACATGGAGGGAAAATAAACAGGAAGAATACAGTCCTGGCAAGGAACTTTTCAGGTCGTTATAGTCTTCTGTTGACTCTTTGGAGGAGTCAGACTGGCTCCTAGGGATTTTGAGAACCCCACCAATGCTATGCAAGCCCTTTATAATGCTGCAGAACGTTGTTTCTCTTTCACTGCAATACACATGCCTCAGCATAATTTCAGTCAGTCAGTTTAAAAATTATTTGTTCCCTGTATATGTCTTACCAGCAATAATTAGCATTCAAATATACATGCTTATCAAACCCTTCTGCACCTGTGCTGCAAAATCAAAATGTAGACCGATCTAAAGTTGAGGGATTACCTTTTTTAATTCCTCCAGATGTTGCTGCCCAACCCTGGCAGTTGGTAGCGATGACAATTATCCAGAAGTGTGAGATTAAAGTTAAGGAAGCGAGGGAATTCTTCGAGTCCTCAGGAACAGAAACAGCTAGGAGTCCATACAGCGAAGGAAGTTAACCTTCGTTATTATGAGGATGGCTGTAAGAAGCTGGACAACCTGTCACCACCGGAGCAATAGCATTTGTCAGTTTGCAGGTCCCAAGTTATTTTGAGCAGCGTAAACCATGTGCCCGCGGAGCATTCCACCTCATTGGACAGGGAATCCACTGCTCTGACAGCACCTATGGGCACCGAGTGCCTTCTCCTCACTCATGAAACGTCCCCTATAGATGCTTATGCGGGTTTTGCTGATTCATCCAAGAGGCACTGTAGTGGCATTGTATTACTCTTGTCAGCAGGTTTAGACTTCAGCCTTTTCAAATTGCTAGTTATTGCTATTGTCTTTATGTTTTGATCAGAACTCAAAGATTACAGTCACTGGGAAACCCATCAGCCGGTAACAATGTAAAAGTTTTGCAACTCCAAAGGCAAACTCAGCAAACACGTGTGATTTAATAGTAAAATATTCCTGACTTGTTTGAAGTGTTCAGTTTAATAAACACGGTGCAACAATGCAGAAATCCTTAAGGATGGCCTGTAACTACAAATCCTTAAAAAGCTAGAACTTCTAAACTTGTTATTGAATGCACAGAAATAAACTGTTGGGGGAAAAGTAATTAAAAGAGGCAAGTGAAACTTAGCTGTAAATAAAACTAAGATATAAACATAGGTGGAATAATTTCAAAATATTTTTAGCAGTACACAGAGAAACCCTGTTACTATATAGAATTTAATTTTGTAAAACTGAGCTACTGGTTAAAACCTTGAGTGACTAAAACCTACCACATCACTTGGAAAATGTAGAGACTAGATTTTCTTTTCTACTCATCCTATACACCAGCGACAGAAAATAATCTGTAATTCTAAACAGTTCAGCTTACCAAAAATGCTGCTTGATTGTTGATATATTATTTTATTAAAAATGCTCGTCACAATTCTGATTTTAAAAGATTACTAAAATGTTATGCATTTATTATGGGGAATTGATATATAGCCCTTTCCATAGCTAATGATGTAATTAGCTGGCTTTTTGACCTTCTCCCAGTTCTCTCAAAATGTTATCGATTGAGCGCCTCTGCTAGAGAAGATGTTCTCCTGTGGGATGTAGTTCTTCAGAAAGACGTTTTATGAGGCATAACAGTACGAAAAATCAGAGGTAAAGGCAATTCTTTTATGAAAAATTTCCTGATGCATTGGAGGTAGTTTTCTTTTGTTTCTCTCTCTTCTTGTAAAATATCATTGTCAGAATAGCTTGTGAGCGTTAGCTTGTGGTGTGGTTTCTTCAGTGGTACGGAAAAGTTGTACAGTGAAGTCAGCCCTTCTTTTGGGGACAGATTAGGCATTTTATGGGTTGGGTGATGTCTAATGTAACTTTATACCTGGAATAGAGATCTAATGTATTCTTTATAATACCTGTAACAGTAGATGTGAGCCATACAGTGCTGACAGGAACTGCATGTTGATACTGTACCACACGCTACTGTGGCTTGGACATTACAGTATCTGTAGATCTGTAGGCTACAAAGTCTGAAGCCTGAAAATAAAGTCTGATGTGTCTGATAAAATAACTGTAAATCTATGTGGACTTCTGCTGAGATGCAATTATTATAAAATGTGCATGGAGTCTTGCTGAGCTGTGAACTGCTGTTTGTGCATGATATGCAAAATTAAGCAATCCAAAGTGACTATTCAATCTGATCCAAAAAAATATGCAAAAATTTTCACTTTAAGAGAGAGTTTTATATAAGATGCTAGAATTGCAAAATCATTGAATAATCTGTGCAACAAATGAGCTAAGGGTTATGCAGAAAGTACAGCATTGAGAAACCATAAAAGTTATGAGCCTTTACTGTGGCAAACAGACTGACCATTGTAACAGCAGGTGGTACAAGGACAAAACTTCCAGGAACCACAACAAGTTAGAGCATACACAGTAAATGTGCCAGGTCTTGCAGAGCCGTCATCTTGATAGAGCAACATCAGAGAATTTCAGATTCACTAGTTTGCAAATAACAGCATAAAGCCCATGAAAATACTGTTGTTCCTCTGTCTGCTTTTTTAGAAGACAGTGAATTGAGGCTTTTGACTGCTGACTGCACTAAAAAAACACTTCAGGATATCATGACCTCCAGCTTTATGTCCTTTTGTCTTTGCTGGCCGGCAGAAGGGAACATTTGCCTCTCTAGGATAAGGCGTAGTGTCCTAGAATAAATTACATGAGCACTAATTCTCTCCAGATCTTGTCTGTCAAAGCCCGAAGTACCTTTACAAGCAGAAGGAGTGAGTCTTAAAATGGAACTTTGTACATGGCTGGTGGGCTGTTACTCCACAGTAGGATTATCAGACTGTAATTGTAAACCTTCAGGATTTATAATAAATGGAAAATTCATTACTTTCTAGATATTAGGATGAAATTAATACAATCCTATTAATGGCATGTGCTGAACCATTAATTGAGAAATGAGATGTGTTACACATTATTTGGTAGAGAACAATTATTAGACATCTGTGTGGACTGCCCAAAATTATATGAGGCATCTGTACTGTCTTTTGGGGGTCATCTGAAGGCATCCCTTAATACCACACATATTGTCCAGCCTGACAGTAAGCCTGTGAACACGGCTGGGGCTCGAAGAAGCCATCTAAAGTACAGTATTGGAGAGTTTTAGAGCCTTACAACATAAAAAAGAAAAGGCACCTGAAGATCTGAAGAAGTCATTATCCTTTATAACATTGATCTACCACCCTGGTTTTTTTGAAACAGCTCAGAGAAGCAGCAGCTTACTGTCCCAGAGTAACTGAGGCAGATGAGCACTTCTCTGGGGCATAGGCTTGCCATAGTTGCAGTGATTTCAAGGTTACAATTAAGCCCATAGTACATATAGGTCAGTATCATGTACCTAGCATATAGCGTGTATGTGCTTAATTAGTTTGGAATAAGAAATTCTCCAATTCAATCTGCCTCAAGCTCACAATTACTCATGTACAAAAGTTTATTTTGGCTTTAGAGGTTAGTGCTGGAAATAGTGCTGACAGCTGCAAGTTGGCAGTAAGCTTTGGGACATATATTACAGGGCATCCTGATTAGTTAGATACTTATCACAGAAGCTAGTGATGAAAAACAGCTGGACAAACCTCAAAATTGTATTCTGAGCAGGAATACCACCTTAGAACAAAAGGCATAAAACTGAGTGCTGCTGACGTTTAGTTAGGCTGGAAGCAGAGAGAGGACGGAGGCAGGACCAGAAGACTGGGAGCCAGCTTGAGTGGCCATACACATGGAGCCAGGCTGAGCCTCAGGCAGTCCAAGAAAGAAAAAAAAAAACCTGTACAAGCTGAACATTAGCAGTGCAACTCACAGGAAAGAGGGCATCAGTTCCACAAAGAACAACTTGCTGGCAACATGTTTTAACAGCTGGTTTGTGAAGTGACTCTGATTTTAATTAAGCTCTACTGGACTAGACCAAGCCACTTTCAGATCAGCTCCAGTCAGTTTACACACAGCAGCTGTCTGTGTGCCTGTGGGGAGATCAAAGTAGTGAGAGTTTTTGCTGTTACTCTTTAAGGGCAAGTATGTAAAATGGTACTGTAGCTCAGGTGGTGCTTCCTAACTCATTCAACCGTTACAACTTGATCTGAATTTTTAGGGAAAATGTAAATTTATCAATGATTTAATTGCGTACTCTGGACACACCAGTCAAGAAACCTGTGCAGAATCAGAAAAAGATGTTGAAGTCACAAAGAGACCTAAGAAGCACAAGTCACAGAGCATGCCACAATTATGCTTCCTTCAGGAGCTGATCAGTCACTGTCAGCAATCCCTGCCACCGTGGAAGGAGTGTTCCCTCCCCTGTATAACCAGAACTGTTGCTGGTCCTCACAACCTGTCCTATGTTTCAGATAAGCATCAAGCATCTATCATCTGAAAGGGTCTGGATATATTCGGGTATCTTGGCCTACAAGAGTAGCTTGCGACACTTCCTCACATGGCAGTGTCTCTGGTAATGAAAGCTCATTCTAATGTCCTCTTGCCTTTATTCCGTCATTATTTCAGAAGAACATAACAGTGCTCAGTGTGTTTATTTTGGGGTGTTAGAAAGTGCCACCAGTGTCTACAGGAGAAAGAATTTTCTATTTTACAGCTCATCGATCTCTTGGCTTAATTTTTAAACCAATAAAAGGTGTTTGCGGTATGATTAAAGATATGGGCAATGATGTGCATGTCGCAGGTTGTGATTCTGTACTAAAAGTGTTGGCTGATGGGCAAATACAGATTGCTGTTGCCATGTCTGCCTCTGCAGGGACAGGCAAGAGTGCTGAGGCAGATCCAGACAGTTGATATATTCTATATATCACATTGGCAAAAAAATAACAAACAAAAAAAGAAAATGATGGTCCAGCACTGCTTCTACACTGCAAAAAGCAAGTAGACTGTCATTCAAGCAACAGTGGGCAATTTCCTTGCTCTAAAAGGACACCTAAGTACAACTAGAATATATATTATTCTGTAGAAAGTCTGCATATTCTGAGAATTACAGTTGGGAATGTACAAATAAAGATCCTCCAGGAGCTTTGTGTGGAACTGATACACAAATGGTAGAAATGATAAATCGGTGTTTGGATTGTCAGCAAACTCATGTCTCACTGTCTCTCCGAGACTGACAAAGGGGCTCACATCCAAAGGGCTCCAAGTGATAGCAAGAAAAGCTGGTATCAGATATGTCATAATAACTTCTTACCATGCTGTCACAAATGGGTTCGCGAAAGTGTATGTGCCATTAAGCTGATGAAGGTGCTATACAACGCAATAGAAATTTGCTCTTGATTTAGAGGAACACAGTACATGCTTTTGAAAATCAAATACTGCTTATAAAACATAATTGCAGGTTTCACATGGATTTTATTAAAGCCCAGTCTACAAAAGAAAAGACATTCAAAAGAAACAGTGATATCATACTAATAATTACACTTGTGTATTCAATTTTCATATATAAGAAAAAGTTTTGAGAAAAGACACAAAAACCACCTTTTGCATACCAGTTTTATTGGATTTTTTCTGAGTGATGATTGGGAAACACAGCAGAGTCTGTTATTGCCCATAAGTATGTGCCATAGCAGCAATAATCATTGTGTTCTTGTGACTACCACATCTGACCTTCAATTATACAGAGCAGGAAGTTGGTGTTTATATAGCTATCTCACAAACGGAAAATGTGGAGAGATGGGGAAACCTGGAAAAGAAGGAAGAAATCTCACCACGTCTAAACAAGATTTTCTACAAGACCAAGTTTTTGCCTGTGGTTGTAATCCGATTCCAAATTACTGTCAAAAATATTAATACTGTCTTTGTAATTGGTCCTAGATTTCTGATAGGGTTTTAGAATGTGATTTTTTTAAAACTCCCATTGAAAATTCTGGAACCAAAATACTCAATGTTCCAAACAAACCAATTTCTTTGAAAGCTTCCTTAAGGTTCTTTGCAGTCAAGTTCTAGTGAGGTAGTGATTTTGCAGATCTCTCCGGAGCCCTGTGGAGCACAGGGTTATTACCCACTTTTGGTTTGCATCCCACCAACCACTGGTCTTGCTCATCCCAAGGCAGAACTCATTTCTTTCTAATGTGGAGTATGAAATAGTGTGTTAGACAAGTTTGCTCTAATGAGCTGAAGGAGTAACTTCAGAAGAGAGGCTTAGCAGACCTGTAACCATTTTGCTGGTCAAATGTGAATGTTGACTCATAAACTACCCACTTTGTCTTTTGTTATACTAGCCTAGTTACACTAGCTTATTCCAAGGGCAGTGAATTGCTCCCTACCTGTGCAGCTTTGGACCATAGCAATGATGTCCTTTCTTGAAGCATCAGTGACTAGTTGCTGCTTGAGGTATTAGATTTAAAGGTCCGGTAATTTGAACAGCAGTGGCAAGCCCTATTTCTCTTTTAGATTATAGACTTTAATGAATTATCTTAAGGCCATTATTTTTTTGGTAAGAAAAGTGTTAACAGCAATTTTCTGGATGTTTCTGGTAAAGCTAGTTCAATAGTGATTTGCAAACCTTGTGTAAGATAATATGGGTTGGATATTTTCTATTCATATCATTATGCAGTGCATCTCTTAGCATGAGCCTGCCAGGTATTGTATGATTCTAACTCAGATTCTAATTTCAGAAGTGGAGACATATCAGAAGGATGAAAGAAATGGTAGCTCTTTTCTGTAGAAGGCACAAATAATAATGTGGAAACATTCCTTCAGTGCTTATTTCTTTTTCACCCAGCCCAAAACAGGCTTTGTCATTTAACAGGGCAGCACTCACGTGAGGATTGCCTGAGTGTTACTACAGAATTTTTCAGTCTTGTTAATTATTTAGATGAAATGTACTAGTAATTTATGGGGCCTGATGCTGTTTCCAATGAAATCAGTGATTGTTCTGTCACTTACATCAATAGGAGCGGAGTCAGACTTCTCCAAAAAGTTAGTTATAACCACAGTAATGAAAGCAGTCTTTCAGTCATCCACACAGAGCCACAATCTCTTGTACTATCCTCATCCAGTTTCATCCAATCTTCCATCTGTTTGCTTTCAAAATGAATCAATAGCTAAAAATATACCAGTATTTTGCTTTGTTGCAGTAGAAATGGTACAGCTGAGAAATGTTATAAAGATTTCTATAAAACACAGAGAAAATCCCCAGAACATGAAATAATTGATGTTATGGGTGGCAATTGTAAAAGGGGATTTGTAAAATCCCTTTTCTGTAAAAAACTTTTATTCAATTGTAAAAGTATCGGATACTTTAAGGTGGATTCCCTGCCTAAAAAACATGGAGGACACTGTGTCCTCATTTTAAATTACGATCTTTTTTTTTTCTTGTGCACTATTATCTATTGTACAATACTATCTTGTATAATACTAGCCTTTCAAAGAACTTGGTCAACTTGCAAAGATGCCTGTAATACAGAAGAGTTAGCAAAAAGTGTCTGTTCACAGCCATTTTACTGTTCCCTGCATACTTAATATTTTATTAGGTTCTCCTACATTATTCCTTTTGTAAGGGAAATTCTTTTTTTAAGTTGGGATATCTAAACAACGTTCTACAAGCAGCTGGGTTCTTTAATTTGCTAGCATTCAAATTTTAAAGTGGATAGTTTCCCTTTATGATTCAAATATAAAGTGCATGAGCTCTACCTGGAAGTGCTCACATGGCTGAGTAGGATCTCCGTGAAGTTACCACCATCTCTGGGTGCAGGGTTTGGCTCACATCAGCCTTCTTTCTGGGGTCAGCGCTACCAGACTTCAATGAATTGTAGAGCACACAGCAAATATTGATATATAGAGACTGGCAGTTGCCCAAAGAAGCAAAAGTTTGATGCAACCTGTTATACAAGATTCTTTTTCAAAATCATTGAAAACAGAAATACAGAAAAAGTGGAGATAATACTAATGAGGACTCCTATCTATAAAATCCAGTGACTTGGTGGAGACTATGTCTGGTAATCAACAGAAACACAAGATCAGAAATCAATGGATTAAAATTAATAACCCAGAAACTGGGTTTGATTACTGAACAAAATCTCAAGGGGATGTGCTGTTCCATTCATGACTTTCTTTGGGCAAGTGAAGCAGGAGAAAGCTTGATTTGACATTGATGCCAAAAAAACAGCTTGATTGAAAGGTGTGAGATTTACAGTCAGGGTTACTACTCCCAGCATTGTCAGAGACTATAGGATCCATTCTGACACTGTAGGATTTCACTGTCCTGATTGCGAGGTGTGACTAGTCCGAAACAGACCATAAAAGTGGATCTGATAATGGCAGTTCTACTGTCTTCACCTAATTTGGGACACTCTGTGATATGTGAGATTTGCATTCCTACTATGACCCTCTCCTTCCCTGTCTTCTTTTATTTCCTCACTTTATTTCTTGTCTTTCATGTCTTTCCTTCTCTTGTTTTTAATAAGAACCTGGCTTGGCAGACAAGACTAATTTTGCTATGTTGTTTCAGGTCTCCAACTAAGAGAGCACCAGTTGGCACTGACTCAGTCCTATGCTGGTACAGGTTTGCCAGATCTTGCTGTAGCTGATACAACGATGGACTTGTTTTCCTCAGATTATATGTAAGCGAGTGCTCTAGGCCAAACACTGTGTTTGTACTTTTGCTGTTCTTTTCTGGGTTTTGCTCTCCTCTTGTTGTGGCTTGTCTAATTTGTTCTTCAGATAAAACAGGATTAGACCCTACCAGCTACAGATCTATCCATTTCAATTGGCTTCTTTACCTTTCTTCAGAACATAAATCTCCAAAACATCTAAAAAGGATGTTCATAGCCATGATTAATACCAACTGAACAGAGTGTCAGAGGGACTGGTACAAAGAGTGGAGGTATCTTGTTACCTAAATCTAAAGGAAAAGGAAATACAGGAACGTTACTAAAGTGAAAGCCATATTATATACTTTATATTTTGATTATTTGAACTTTTTCTCCTTTTATTTGTATTGTAATAAAAGTTTAATTTTTTTTTGTCATGGTAGCTATTTCTATGGTTGATCTTAAGCAGACCTGACATCTACACTGTCTGCCTTTGTTAACCACTTACTGTTGTCCAGAGACAGGGTCATATACATGAATGCTTTTGACTTGGGGTTGAGATTAACACAACAACACATTATGGATTGTATTTTTAAAAGTGGATTAAGAGTCAGTCTAGTGAGGCATATTTTGTAACCACACAGTCTCTATTTCCAATTACACATTCGTCAAACAGTGATTTACAGTGCAGTCCTTATTCTTATGACTTAAATGGCATTGCACATCTAGAACAGAGAGCAGAATTTCATCCAGGCTACTTACAAAGAAATTCCAAAACCCTTAAAGAACTGAGAGACTTCACTGAGAGTCCATCTGTAAGTGCTTTTAACATAAAAGAACAAAGTAAGTGTGGCTATTATTTGTGGAAACCTGATTAATGTGAGTTGCACGCTAATGAGGAAAATATACTCAGAAGTTCTTGCCTTCTGTCTGAACTAAGAACATATATACATTTATATAAAATATAGGTATAGTCAGTATCTTTTTTCTAACTAGGTATAGTGGCTTTCCAGTGTATTTCTTTTTTTATGTTAGAGGCTCTGAGGCCTACAGCAAATTAAACACAAAGGGCCAGGCAGCTGGCAGGAGCCTGAGGCATCTCAGCCTAATGGTAGTATAGATCAGGACCTTTAGGATTTTAGAGTAACCAAAACCAGAATGAATGGCTGGTGTTTTGAGCATCAGAGGCTTTTGTGCCTGTTATAGACAACTAGAACTGTAGAGAATATCAGCTCTAGTCACGTGTTTAATAGGACAAAACATTCAATAACTTAGTTGCCAAAATTATACTTCATGAGATACACCCCTAATTAGAATGTCTGAAAGGATTGTTGCTAGAAGGGAATAAGGAGAGGGTATTCATGGATAGTCTACATTTTTTAAGTAATTTCTTGGGACCTCTTGCTTTCCAACCACACTCAGATGAGAGTTTCAGTGGTTTATCAGCAGTGTGCATGGCAGTCAGCTCATCTCTGAACTTGTGGTCATCGGATCACGTCAGCTAGGTAGGCCTGGGATAAACAGTTTGGAGGACAGCAACGTGACTGATTGTTCAGTGAGGTGACTAGAGGAGCTAACTAAAGACGAGAGCTTGACATGCATAGATTAGGTAGCAGGAGAGCATAGTTTGATAACAGTTTGCTAAAATATGACAGAAGCAAACTCCATGGAAAGGAGAGACTGTATATTACAGTGGTGCATCAGGATGAACTGAGAAATGGTCAGTCTGAAGGGCCACAGCTGGGGAAGAGAGATTATATCCATACTTACATGGAATTTACCATCTCGACACATGGTGGCAAGCAGAAAAGCATGGCAGTCTTTGTGCCAACAAATAAAGTGCAGTTATGGCCTGTGGGGTTAGGGGAATCGTGCTGTCTGGTTATAGCTAGGAGAATGAGTGCTAGCTGCTATTATTTGACCCCTTGTGCAGAGCATTCAGAGAGCATTGACTCTGCCCAGCTCTCTGATTGTACAGACAAGGGAAAAAACAACTTTTGCTGAAGTTCTATGGCTTTTAAAATTTTCCTCCTTTGTATTAAAACAGTGCCATTTTGTAATGAAAACATAACTAGGATATCATTCCCAAACTCTGAATCTCATTAGGTGACTGATCTGAGAAATAGTTACTGTTTTACCAGCACTTTAGAGTGTCACCTTACTCTGCACACTTGAGATCAGTTTACCAGCCCCTCCCGATGATTCTGGCACTCTTTCCCTCATGCTGCCTCATCTGTCTGGAACGCCTTCCCTCAGGCCACTGAGTCACCTTCCCACTTTAAATGTTGCTTTTCTCATTGTAATTTTAAACTGATTTGCATTATAACATAATTTGTAAAAATGTATATGAAGATGCACTGCAAAAATTGTGTCTATAGATACTGATGAAGCTTCAAAAAAACTGGGTTTTATAGGATACAACTTTACTGATAGAATTAATTTTAAAATAAGTGTCTTTTTTGTCAAAACACAAGCAAACTTTCAGAAGGGACAGAGATGAGAATTAAAGTAATTTGATACTGAATTTACCAGCTTATTAAACACCAGCAGTATCAGAATCACACTGTCTAGCTAAAGAACAAGTGATATTCAGATAATGTAAGCTCACTTACTGAAGTAAGGATAATGACCCAGAAAATTACCTCAGAGCAACAATAGCAGGAGGTACTGGACATTCTGACTAGCCATGCAAATTGTTAACTATGCCAAACATGACTTTTTCACAAGTATATAAGACAGAGAAAGAGAGAGAGAAAGAAAGAGAAAGAAAAAGAGAGGAGGATATACCTTTTCTAATAGGAAGCTAAATAAGACCTCTAATTAATTTCAAATAGATCATCTAGTAATCAAAAATGTTTATGACTGCTTTCCCAGGCCACATTTAAGCCAGTGGTTCTGCTTATGTAGTTGTCTGTTCAGTCTCCAGAACCATCTAACTTCCAAACAGCCAAAATATTAATTTACTCAATGGAAGGAGTCAAAAGATATATCACAGGATTTAAAATATATTCTGATCTGATAAACCACACATATTACAAGCCAAGTTTAGACCAACTGGTATATCAGTGACATATAGTAATGCCATGTGCTATCATACAAGTTATAAAAAAGAATTTTCTTTTTGCTTAGGGTGCCTTTGAAAATGCTTTTTTAAATGTCTCACTTCTTTTTGCTTTAGAAAAGGAAGAATATTGGAAGACTCCGAACTGTGACACTGAGAAAGAAAATGCAAATATTATGGTAAGTATTTTTCATTTAATCTGATTAGTAAAGGCCTTTTAAAGCACAACAAAACCTTTTTGGCATGCTTAATTGGTGGTGTAGGGCTGTGGAAACTCAATGTTTGAACTAAATTTTAGACATAATGCTCTTAAAGTATATGCTTACTGTTAAATCAGGAAAACATAGTAAATCAAGAAAACATCTATTTTATAAAAAAATGTTTACTAGTTTGGAAATTCAAAGACAGGATATGAAGACCAAGCCTATGTTTTCATTAAATAGTTAAAAAGATATACTTTCAATTTTCTTACATATTTGTTGAAAAGCTAAGGGATTACCTGTGTAGATCCAGTTGTATATTCTCATTTGGAGTGTTTATATAACTTCATATTGGCCAAGATTTTGACATTTGAGTGACTAGAGGCAGTCACCTAAATCTTTACTCACCATTTTTTGAAAATCAAAATACATATTGAGACAAGAGACATACTTTAGAAAGTCTCAACCATAATGTTTATAACCCATGAGTATCGTATATGAAAACTATTCCTCCTGTATAGAGCGGATTTGTTTTGTTGTGCATTGAGCTGTTGAATAGGATTTAAGGTGTTTGAGTGAATAGAGAAGTTTAAGTGGGGGCTGGAGCAGGAAGGGGAGCCAGAACTGCTGGTATCACGCTGTGATGGATAGCGTTTACGTGAAATGCATTTCAGTTTGCTGACTGCACTGCATGAAAGAAGTATAAACATGTATTTTTTCATACTTGACATACTCAGTTATGGGGTTTTGTGCTGTGACATGAACTCATCAAGACTCAGCTAGCTTAAATTGGCATTAGTTCCATTGACTTCCATTGAGAAACAATTTACCCATCTGAGGGTTTGACCTAGAGGAAAGGGAAGCAGGGAAAATGACGGCTTTGACATATTGGCCAGGGAGGGCCAAGAGAAAGAATTCAGTGGGAAGAATTTCCCGAGTTTTCCCAGCTTTAGTCAAGATAATAAAGTTTAAAATCGAAGAACCAATGAATAATTTGATTCCTAAGAATGAGGCCTCTAATGACAGTCTCCACCTTGCAGATACAGCTACTTTCTGCGTGCTCCCATGGGCTCCTTTTGATTGTATTATTGAAACTATTAAGGAGGGATAACAGTGCTCCAAGCAGTATTGTTTCCTTTCCTGGTTTTGAAACACTTAGGAAAGAAACTCTTTACATACTGTATGCTTCCTAATCCTGAAATACTTGTTCTCGATTTATGTGGCGCAAGAGAAAACCTTTGGTTCTTTTGCAGAAATGTGAAGATCTCTCTGGTCTAGATCCAGAGATGCAGGATTTGATGCAGCCAAATGTTTACATCAGAAAATATGTGATGATGAATGTATTATTAGTTTCCAGTTTTATTCTTTTTATGTTGATCACTATATGTCCAAAGAAATTATGGCAGAGGCAAGCATGGTATTTGAATCTTTAATTTCTCAAATATTTAAAAAATTATAAGTTTCCTGAAATATAGCTATAAACATAAATTTATTCGGTAATTCTTGGGCTTTTAAATCTCACTTCAAAATACATAAATTTAAATTATGTTTTAAAAAACATTTTAATTCTACTTGTCAAATGGTATTTCTTTTGACTTTCTGTGGTTTTGCTAGAAAACATCAGGAAAATTAATATAATAACAGTATCTGTTTTGTTGTTACTTGGGCAAATAGTGAGTTCTGTATCCAGTCAAAATTAGCTGTAAAAATAATGGTGTAGGAACTTTTAAAGTGAAGACTTTAAAATTGTATGTATTGCTATTAACTATTCTAAACTAAATCTTAGCCAAAAGATAACAATTTTCATAAATTTGACTTGAAAATGTGCAGACACTGTAATCCCAAATACTAGATTCTTAAGAGATCATTGCTGATATAACTCACTGGAAATTATGACTATTTGTAATGGTTATAAACAAGACACTTCTAGGTTCATGTCTATTATAATTCTGCAGGGAAGCCAGTAGAGATTATTATAGTTATGAACAGACTATTTTAATGCTTACGGTTATTATAAACTCAGAAGATAACACAAACAGGTTTATAATGGTGATGAGCTATTTAGAGGCTCAAACTTGAACAAGAAGTCAGGAAAAATTATCAAGATCATATGTCATTTGCCTCTCAGGAAAAGTGATTTTTAATCCTAATGCTGTTTATTACAAAGCAACTACTTGGTCATAAGGCCAAGTAAGCATTATTTTCATTCATTTTATTAAAAAAAAAAGTCATACTCAAAGGAATTTAATTTGTCATATTTATACTGTCTGTTAAAGAGCCAGTTTCCCTGGCTGAGTTTGCTACAAGCTTATAAGCATACAATATTGTTTGTATTTGCAAAAGTTTTATCACATTGGGAACAATGTTTTTTTACAAGTCTACTGGCTACAAAATGTTGTGGAAGTGTTTTCTGATGAAATTGGAGTTTCAAGCTGACTTTCCTGCTGGTAATCTGTCTGGTTTTGGATGTCTCCACTGGGTCATGGGGTGAACAGAATTTGCTATGTCTCAGTTAGATACTGTGGAAATGCTCTGTCTTTTCCTGAGACAGTCTCTGAACAATCTCTCTTGAATCTGCAGGGATCCAAGCCCTAGGTCTACTCTCAAATTTATGTCTATGTATGTTTAAGAGTAATTTTGCTGCTCTAGAACGCTGCCAGAAGCTGGAAATAGCCCTGTATTCTTCTTTTATGAAAGTAAATATATGTGTGTTAAGTGGGGACTATCGAGTATCCCTCAAATGATCATTTCTGATTGGGATCAGTGATCACATTTAATGGTGTCCTAGTGGCTTGCTGACATTAATGACAAGAAAGCCTTCATCAGTCAGACATAGGTGATGAATCACTGCTACCTCCCTCCCTATCCAAGAAAAAAAAGCCAGCTAAATGCAATGGAGGTTTGGCACAGGTGGCTGCTCTAGTGTTTCTGCTTCCAAATGATATATAGTTGCTTTGGCCTCCCCTTTACAAGCTTTAAGTTTTAAATTGAAACAGTTTTTTGTATGCTGGTAGACCAAATAAACAAAGAAACATTATCCCAAAAACATTGTCCCAAGATTTTCTGGAGAGAAATAAGAGCCTCTAAATCACTCTCATTAAAAAATCAACAACAAGATTGTCAGCATTTTGCACAACTCCAGTGTCAGTAAACAGAAACAAAAGATTACAAGTTTGTGGCAATTTTTCTTTCCTAAATGGGAGCTTAGTAGGTATTGGCATAGGAGATCTCCAGGAACATGAGGAGTCAGTAGGCTTGTCTACATACGAATTGTGTGTAGGTAGCAGCAGTGATTCCATTTTTCACACAGTTATGAGGATTTGATTGCTCATCTCATACAGCTCACTTTCCTTCTGTCTCCAAAATCAAATGAATTTTTTTGGAAATCTTGTATTCTAATGCTAAGGTTGAGACTTACATCATAGGAAATTCAGAGTTACAGTCCTCTGAGGACTCCAAGCTCTGACTGCTCACATATAATTTCTGTGGAGCTCCTTAACAACCTCTGCAAGAGAAATCTAATTTTCCATCTGTCCAAGAGTCTTCGTCCACTGTGAATATTTAATCCACTTCTTGAACAATGTCCTGTACTGTAGTTGATACAAATGGCACAGATTCATTACCACTTTGACACCACATTTCAGTCCATGCTATACCAAATATCTATCAGTTGTTAACTGTACCAAAATAGATCTCACAGTATCATGCCCTTCTGGGTTTCAGTAATACATGTGAAATCATGAGTCTTATCCTGGATTAAATCACAAAAGCTGCAGAGTACCGTCCCATCATCTTTGCTAAACAGAAATATCTTAGTTGCAAAATAGTCCCATATTTTTGAGCAATAACTAATAGCAGAAACAGCTGGATGTAGTTTGAACATACTGGTCACAGTTTATGCCTCAGAGTTATTTTCTTCTGAGCTATTCTTCGCAGCGTCCTACCGTAGGAATAGAGAAAACAGCGTGTCCTGACAATTGTTTAGGCACAGGGCCACAGGCTATTACACCTAGCTGATGGCGGAGTCCTCTGCTTCCTAGAGACGCATGCTGTGTCTTCTTCTCTCCTAGCAATCAGCCCTAACATCCATTTCATGTCATGCCTATTGTGCCCTCTGATATTCAAATGTTTCCTTACAATTTCTTTTTTCTCCTCATCTGCAAGCGTTATTCTGGTATAGGACCTTTTCCTTCACTATCTCTGTTCCCTTACCCAAACACATCCGTGCCTATCTTCCGACTGCCTGGAAGATTTTTCTCTCAAATCTTACTCCTTGTAGAGCCAAGGACTTTATCACCCAAGAAATGGGGTGGAGAGAGAGCTGAATATCGGGAAAAATTCAGTGTGGCTCAACAGAGAGGGGGCTTTATCGTGGTATTTCTGGTTTCCATACCAGCACGCTTTTTTTCTTCCATTCCCAGTTCTATTCCAGTAACAACAACAAACTTAATTCTGTGAATTAAATGCCAGCTCCCACCACACCTCTAAGAAAAGAAACCATCCCTGTCATTTTCACCGTTAGTTTCCCGTCTGCTGTCTCCCAAGCCCCCTGAGAGAACAGATCCCTCCACCCCACCTCTGTTTACACAAGCACCTTTCTTCTTTCACAATCAGGTCACCCTGTGCTGGGGATAAGAAATGACACTAAACAATACAACATGGGAATTTGCAAAGAAGCCAAGAGTGCTCACCATGAAGTGGTGTGACCAGCCTTGTGTGAGCCTCAGTTCTGGTCCTCTCCTGTGCCTCTTTGTTCTCCTCAGTGCAGGCTGCTACCTTTCTGCCTGCTCTTTACGAAATAGTAAGGCGGCTAATTTTAGGGTGCTTCATCATCCTGCCATGCAAAGACACAGTGTCATGTCAGAATCAGCAGCATGTGGCACCACTTGGAGCTGCTATTTTATAAGCTGAGGTTCAGCGTGTTCTCAAATTGGTCTCTTCAGGGCAGAACTGGCTCAATTATTGATCTTGTATTCCTGTAGGATTGCACCTTAAAAATCAAAGATCAGTTTCGGCCTGACCAAAAGCCCAGTTTAATGACATGGGAACTGGTGTCTCAGCATCCAACACTTAAGCCAAAAAACCCAAAAGATTCCATGGGAATTTCCTGGTGTTCAGTTAGCAGCTGGCCTGCTGATCTATTTGTAACAGAAAAATTCATGTAATAGTGTGAAACATCACTGCAATAGGAAGAGAACGTGCCACATACGGGAAGGGGCTGCACTCCCAACCCTCTGTGTAGGCTCAAAAATGTTCAGCATCCTCAGCCCCAACCTGCGGGTGCCTGGGCACTTGTGTGGCTTCTGCCATACTGCCAGGATACGGGGTAGTCACTCTGAGTGCCAGCTGCAATTTGTGAGGGCTTGGGGATATTGGGTCCACGCAGGAGTTTGTGAGCACAAGAGCTTCATACCTAATGCAAAGGTCAGCTTGTTTCCTGCATTGTAGTCTTCCTGTCCAGGATTCATCCTTGTCCTTCACTGGTGTTCCATTTTCTTTACATCTGTCATCCTATGAATAGCATTCTTTTGGCTATTTCAGCTGTATTTTGTGGCCTGAGAGGATGAGGGGAATGGTGTGTCACAGGTTTTTGGTTTTGCTTATTTTGAAGGTATGACTCCTCAGCTTGTCCCTAAACAGCTCCCTTAGTTAGGTGCCTCGAGTTAGACACAGAACTTGCAATATTGTCGATTTAGTATTTATATAGTGATTTACCTTCACAAACAGGTCAAAAACTGTTCATTTTTTTCACCATATCGCCATCAGTTAAATAATTGGTCTTACTGGTAAGCACATTTGCATTTGAGCTAAGCAGAATCATTGCAGTGAGCAGGGTGGCCAGACAGAAAACTAAACCATGCTCAGCTATAAAGTAGCAGAGCATATGAAATGTACTGTACGGGTATGTGTGAGTTATGTCTGTCTGTCTACATAGGCACTTTCATTAATTACTAACATCCAAATATTCATACTGTGAAGAATAGAAGGATAAAATGTAAAACTGAAATGGCATAAAAGGGTCTGACTGTACCTTGTTTGTAAGGCTATTTGCATTCTAAAGCCTTTCCTTTGTCTTAATCAAGAATATTCTACACAAAGGCTTCACACAAAGGTTAGTAATTTCTCACAGCAAAATGCTGACATCTCTAATTTCATGTTATCAGCTGTTCTGGACACCCATTTCTATTTTCTGTAGTCTGTGACACATCAAAGTATAAACCAAAGGGGTTTGAAATGAGGTATTAATGTTTATAAAGTATGTACTGACTGTTGCCAGGAGAAAATGGAGGCAGAGAGCAGAGTCCATCTCTGTTATTAGCTATACAGAAAGTATATAGTAGTTCAAAAACATGTATATTAACTGAAAGACGTTTTCCAGTAATAAAGCATAAAGTATACATTAGTTAACACTATATATGATTTTTTTCATTTTTGTATTATCTGAATGGGTGATTAACTGGGGTACAATTTAAAAAACACAATTATGCTGACAGCAATCACCAGGCAGTAGCCAAGCATTGCTATTTTAATAATGGCAGGGCAACTGAAAATAGTTTCCTGCTTGTTGTGACCATCAATAAGAAAGAAGACTGTGCAGTTGTAATAGGAAACCCTCTGTGCTAAGGCACTTACAAGGAATAAATCCCTTCTGTGAAGTTAACCAGATTTAAATTTCTTGTTTTCACTGGATTTTGCATCACAGCAAAATACGGGGGTTTGTGCAAGTACTAGAATGGACATTGGGAATTTTGAGGTGTAAGCATGCTCACCCGCAGTTCTTTCGACCACTGCAACTACAGAACCACATTTTGGCAGATTTAATGCCAGTGGATGCAGAATTGGTCATACTGAGTGGCAGGGAGTCCAAGCAGTGATGTGGCATCAGGGTAGGTACTCCCTTCCCCCCACTGCCTGTGTATCCTCAGCCCCATGAAGGAAGGGGCTTTCTCAAGGTATTAAGGCAGGCAGGATATGGCTTCTCTGGCACAGAAAAGAAAATTTGCTAAGATTAGGTAGTAAGTGGAATAAAAATATGGCTTATACTTTATTTGAAGACACATTTGAATTATTTAACTTACAGTAATCTGATTTTAGGACTAAAATAATTCTTTTAAATAAAATAGCTATGTCTCTTACAGAAGGAAGTTGAGATTTGTGCAACATTGTATGTTGTTTCATGCTTTATGTATTTCTTATTTAATGTGTTAGGCCAGTTACACCAAAATACTTTTCTATGTAAAAATTGTACTGGGCATATAATGTTCTCTTCAAGTACATGGACATATCCCCACATGCTGGTCAGAGGACACATTGCACAATGCATGACAATATTTGAAATTTACTTCACAGTGTAATTATTTGCAGTTACTACTCTGGTGGTCTCACAAATAAAGGGAAAGGGAAGTTTAGAAGGTAATGAATGACATGTTTTCCTCCATTTGCTATGTGTAACAGCTACTGCTAACCTTCCGTTCTTACATGCAGAATGGAAAAAGGGAAATCACTCGCATCTCTCCTTTAAATAACAAACCTGTGTATTTGATACCCTGAAAAGTGCTGCATCATTTAGCATTTGTCAGCCATGCAGCTGTCTCATTTTCTCTACATATGAATTTAATATTTCTGGTTTGGATCTTTACTGATAAATTTACAACCACAAATCCTGAGAAGTCCTGTAGAATCTTACCTATTTAGATACACAAGAGAATGTTTAATGGCTGGACCAGGACATCCCCCCTTTTTTTTTTTTTAAAATGCTTTCCATTACAGGGCAAAATGACACCGAACACAGCACCTTTCTTGCCCATAGTTTGCAAAATCACTTGCTGTGAAGTATGCCTGGCCCTGGCCTTTTTTACTTCCTGACCTACATAAAGGTGGATCCCAGAACTACTATAGAGAGGCTGCTAAATAAGGAAACTGCATTTGGATTCCCAGCCCGCTCCACTTACATAAATTGCAATGGATTTTTCCTCCCAGTGCTAAGCAAAATCCTAGGAAAAAAAGCTAAAAAATGTGTCTAGCGTGCAAACTCATCTTTAGTTGCTTCACTAGAGCTACGTGTTCAGTGAAAAAAACGTTTTAACATGCCCACCTTGTGCATGCTCTGACACTGAGAAAAGCTTGTAACCAGAATGCAGAATTCAGAAAACTGCATTTGTTTCTGCCGGAGGGATACAGCAAACACCCTCAGCCCGCCATCTCCCTGAGCCAGGAGGGCCAGCGGCCCCGCTGGTGTTGACACTGCAGCCTCACGCTGCAGCAACACCGTCTGGGTCACCCTCGGGGAAGAAGTCCGTTGTGTCAGAAGTTAATGACAGGTAATTGGAGTATGAAGAACAGTTTGTTCCTGCTTCTCCCTGGCGGATCCAGTTCCTTCCCGCTCACTGATCTCATTCTTTTCATGCCCTCAGAGATCAAGTAGAGGCTTCTGCAGATCTCTGTAGATGACGGATAAGGAATAGCAACACGCAGCCAAGTCTCTTAACCGGTCTGCAAGGAAGGACGAATAGTGCCGTCACGAAGACCTCAGCAAACATAGAGGGAGTCGTTTGCCCCAGAACATACTCAATTTTTTAAATTCTTGATTTAAAAATAGTGACGTAGTACAACGGTGGTATGTTTTAAAGCTGCTGTATTTTTTTGCGCTCACTTGTTCCCAAGCCAAGAATATGTACAGCTGCAGTCACCACCCCGGAGCGGGCACCTGAGCTAACGACACCCTCCCGCACCCAGCTCTGCTCTTCTCCAGTGCCGTCCTCCAGGCGCACCGGCAGGACGAAGGCATCCCTCCAGCACTCGTCACTCGTGGGTATTCTCCTAAACGTCTTTTTTGTTCTCAACTTCTCGCTCAGCCTCTTCACAGCCCAACAGCGGCAACCGAAGCCACGCCGTGACTCCGACCGTAACCTCTCTCTCTCCCTCCCTCCCTCCGAGCCTTGCTCGGGGCCCGGGTAGCGCCCGCGCCCCGGAGCGCCCACATCCCCGGCGGGATCCGCCCCGCCCCGGCTCCCACTCGGCGCCCGACGGCACAGCCTGCGGGCCGCTAAACCGCCGCCGCCAGCACCGCGCCGGGACACACGCCGGGACACACACTGCCGCCAGCACCGCGCCCCGCCGGGCGGGCGGGCGGTGCCTCCCGCTGCCCAGCCCCGCCGCCGTCCAGGCTAACGTCACGCCGCGCCGCCGCTGCGTCACCGCCCCTGACCACGAGGCCGGGGAGGGAGGCGGGCGGTGAATCGGGCGCGCTGCGGCCCCGCCCGCCGAGTTCGCGCCTGCGCAGGAGTGGCGTCCGGGCCCTGTCACCGCTCCGTGCAGGGGCTGCTCACGCCCTCGCGGTGGCCGGTGGGTGCCTGCGGCGGGCGGGCCGGGCTTGGGCGCGGCCTCGCGGCGCCGGCGGGAGCGGAGCGCCGCGCCGCCGCCGGTGAGTTTCGCCGGGCCGTGACGCGCCGGTGGTCCTCTGCGGACCCGGGCGCTGCCGCCTTCGGCCCCGCGGGGCGGACGGGAAAGTGGACGGGGCCGTGCTCGGCCCGCGGGGCCCCACAGCGGGGCCGGTGGGACGGCGGCTGTGGGAGCGGGGCGGGGGGGGGGGAGGGGGCAGGTGCAGGGCGGCCGGTGGGCCGGGGCGATTAGGACCGTTACGGGCGACGCCGCTTAGCAGCTGCGGGGCGCGCTGAGGGGACCTCCGTGCCTGGCGCCGCCCCCGTCGGAACGGGCGGAAGCCCCGCTCCGGCCGCCGACCTGCGCTCCTCCGCCGGGGCCGCTCCGGCTCCGGCCCCGCCCGCGGCGCGGCCGCTCTCTCCGGACCCCAGCGCGGCGGCGCCCGGGGGAGCTGTACCCCCGGGAGGGGAACCGTGAAGCCCGTGCCGCAGGCTGACTGCGATTTGGCAGTGTGTCGGCGGAGGCGGGCGGTGTCCCGCTCGGAGGGGCAGCCGGGGCGGGCGGGAGCGTGTGGTACAGCTCTCGGGATCGCCGGGCGCGCCGCCCGCGACTGGGGCGCTTTAAGAGCGCGTCAGTGGCCGTGCACAGTGAGATTACACAGCCCGCTCCAGCCTGCGGGAAACATCCAGACGCTTCCTGTAGCACCGTTACTCGCTCTCTGCTAGTAGAAAATGAGTTGGGTGGTTTCCCTCGCGTTCTGTATTTGCTGTCGGCGTTGGACGGGTTTTGACGTCACACGCGGTGGTATCCAGCAGCTGACAACGTGAGTTGGCTTTCATGAGTGCATACAGGGATAAAATGCTGCCGTGATTTGAGATCAAAGTACAAAACTTCTTTGGCTACTGACTCTTAAAAGAAAAAAACTAAAAGCATTTCTATGGAAATACGTCTCTGTTTCAACAGAAAGGAGAACTTTTCTTCTTTTTGCCCCACTGGGGATGGAGGTAAATCTTGACTTGGAAATCTTGAAGCACTATAATCATACATCTTTTCTAACTTCTTGTGTTGCAGGTTGAAGCTTGCATTGCAGTCACTGCTACTGATGTGTGAAATTTGCTGTTGCATAGCTATGTCTTAACCGAAGACTTCTTCATTTTGATGTCCCCTTCTGAATGTGGTAGGATATAGCTAGTGATAGCTAGGGAAATATTTGATCATGCGTCATCTCCTGAGATAGGTAAACAGCATGCAATGTATTTTAAGCTACTTGGCTGTTTTGGTTTTCTTGTTTGTTTTTTTGAGATCACAAAAATAAGCATTTTGTTTATTGCATTTTGACTTTTGCAGAGAAAAATAGTTCATCCTGTTGTGCTGGCAAGAATTCTGCCCTTCTTTGGTTTATGTAATGCTTAGGTGCTAGCTGATGGCTTGCTTCTCTGTGCAGTTTTATATTTAGGTGGTTTATATGTGTTATGACCCTGCAGAATGTAAGACTGAATGCATTTGTAGTGCATTTTATTCCACGTTCCATTATTCATGCTGTCTTCCAAATAATGATCACAGATGAAAATTTATAGCAATTTTACACTGTATTGCATTGATTTTGAAATTGCTCTGAAAATATGGGGAAACTTACTGTCGCAGAAGTGTAGTATAAGTAATAGTGAAAACATGGTCATAAATTCATCATCATCTGCAATACTGAAAATGAAAGAGAAGTGTAGCTTTGTATCCTTTCCAAATAGGTACAGAGTCTGTCAGCACAAGTACTGGTAGTTGCAGTTTAGGCATTAGGGAAGGGGGTTTGCATGGGGGAGTTTGTATGTGTGGCCTCCTGTTACTGCAGAGTAACTATGAAGCTGTAGCCTGTGTTGATTGCAGTGCAAGATTGGGCACTTGAGTTTCAGGTACTTATTTTCTTTTAAATTGTAAGTTCAGTTGACTCAGTTGTTTCAATGTAATGAATGACACATCATATTATTCTTTGTGTTGCATAACTGGATTGATCAGAGCTGACCAATTTTTTCCAAGCTATGAGTCAAGTGTTGTTTTTGGGGATGATCTTGAGGCCGTACACAGTGCTTTCTGGAGTCGTGCAGCTCCTTGTGTAAAGAACCTAGCCTGTACTGTCTCCTTAAAAAGATGTTTGAGGTCATTTCCACTGGCTAGAATTGGTTGTGACTGCCATTTGTATAGCTCTGGACTAGGAATTAGAGAAGTTTTACAAAGAATGATATTTTAAGTTTTTGAAACAAAGTTTTATAAAACTGAGGACCTCCACATCTTAAAAGTTGTATCTGAAATGGGAAGAAAGGCATTTTACTGCAGAGTTAATGTAAATACTGTCCAAGAAAGTAAATCACACTTAAAAATTGTTCAATGTTTCAATATATTGGTGTATAGAAAGTGAACTTGTGGATTACATGCTGTATAGAAGATAACATAAACATTAGGGACAATACTGAAAAACTGTACATTTTCCTTTTTTTTTTTTTTGAACAGCTACGCAGAAGGGATATTCTAGAAAACTGAAGTTGGAAGATCTCTGTGATCAAGAGAAGTGTAAACATGTTGTGCTGGGGAAATGCATCTTTTGGACAGCTTGGATTGGGTGGAATTGATGAAGAGATTGTTTTAGAACCCAGAAAAAGTGACTTTTTCTTAAATAAAAGGGTCAGAGATGTAGGATGTGGACTGAGACATACTGTTTTTGTCCTGGATGATGGGACTGTTTATACATGTGGATGCAATGATCTAGGACAACTAGGGCATGAAAAAGCCAGGAAAAGACCCGGTAAGTTTAGAAGTAATGAATTGTGGAGAGTACGTGTGGTTGTGCATGTATCTTTTGTTTCATTATGCCACATCAAACCCAAGATTGTCCGTGTCTGTGCATGTGCTGAATTGTGTGCACAATAGTTCTTCCAAGAATGGGCGTGTTTTTAACTTGAAAAGCATTCCTTTGCTTCAATTGCATCTTGTGACAGTTGGAAACAACCAACTGTGAAAATATGGCTGTCCCCCCATATTTTTGCCTGCCGTGCAGCTGGACAGTGCCACTATTTTCTATTTTGAGCATGGAATCACTTTACCTAAGGCTGTGGGAGACTCGGTGGCTGTTTTTGATCTCAAGGGGAGGTGACCTGCTTCAATACATGGATTAGCGTTGTACTATATGTGTGGGTTTGGCTACTGGAATATGGTAGAAATGAATATTTGACATACCATAATTGAGAAACATGCTGTGTGTTTTTAATCGTCAAATATGTGATGTAGAGCAGGTTTGATTAAAGCAATGTTCCTAATTTTCTTTTTTTTAAGAACTAAAAATAAAACTTTTGATAAAAGACTTTTCAGCATATGTAGTGCTACAGGAAGAGGATTTGGAAAAGCCTAAAGGATGCAGTGTAAAACTTCTTTGGGCTTTTTTCTTCCTATCTATATTATATGTGCGTTTCTGCTTCCTGCTGTAGCAGAAGCGGGTAAACATCTTGCAGGGACTGCAGAGGAGTGTGCACATGGGCTCCCTTCAGAGCTGTGCGTGTGAGTCATATCTGCGTGCTACTGAGAGAGATGGAACAGTGCTTCTGACAGTACTTACAGCACAACGTAAGCAAACTGAAAAGGCTTAGTAAGAGTTTATTCTGATCACTGTTATAGCAATTTTGCAAGTTACTTGGCACAATAATTGATACAGATATTTCAAATGGAAATCAGGCATTATGCGGTATTTTAGTAGTTCTCCTTTATTCAGAGTTTCCAATTTGGTGCCCAGTAAAGATTTTTGGTGTAGTTGGTATGTAACTTTTTAAAACTAATTTGGACTTCTATTGGGAAACAGTAAACGGATATTAAAACTGATAAACTTTAATCCTGTGCAAACATCTGCTTCATAAACAGGAATAGAAACTCAGCCTGTCAAACTTACTCTGAATACTTGTTGCCCACTTTGAAAATGATGCTGAATTGTCTTTTAAATCTAAAAGTTACAACAAAAATATCTGACTTTCAATTTCTATTTTTTTTTTTTTTTTAAAAACAGCTTTGTATGAGCTTTTGTATGTAATGGACAAACACCTACTGTAAATTTTTTTTTTTTTTTTTTTTTTACATACTGAGATGCAGCAGTCATGAGGATTGTAATGTCCTCCTCCCTAATTTTTCTTTCCTCTAGAGGTTGCTGACAATACTGTTGAATGTTCTAATGTGAAGTCAGTGCATTGGGATAACTTTACTTGCACAGTCTAAAGAGGCTCAGTATCTTTACAAATGGGCGGATGCTCTCTTTTGAATGTATTTCTGCTAACTGAAGATAGTTTTGTCGCTGACTGCATGTCTCTGCCTCTTCCGTGTCACCAGTGGTGCTATTTAGCTGTGCCCTCCCTCTTTCCTCCCCACAGAGCTCTGCTTGCCATAGGGCTTGTGTGAATGTTCCTTAATCCATATTGGGCAGTCAGCCTGACTAGTTTAGCAGCTGATGAAGATAGTCTGAGCTAATCTGCATGCTGTTGCCTGAACTGGAGAGCGCTTGCATGACCTGTTCCACTGGCAGAGCTGTGGAGGCCATAATGGGCTGAACTGGGGGGGTAACCTCTTTAATTGGACCAGCTGTTTAAAAAAAAAAACTAACTTATGTCTGCTGCCTGTGTTAGTTTATTTTGGAAACTGAGTGCCTGTCATGTTGCAGATCCTGTTAGCCACTGTTTTGAAATTGACTTAGGCTATGCTAGGCTGTGTTTAGAGTGCATGTTACATTGATGATACACAGGCTTTTTCAGTGGTGTGCTGTTCTTAGGCAGGAAAAGAATATATGTGTTTGAAAACTGAGCATAAAGTGTCCAAGCAGGCTCTTATTTCGGGGGACTGTTGAAAATTCCAGGCTTAATGACAGGCCCTGATGATATTTCTCCACTTTACTGTTGCTGAAATGAAAATGTTAGACTTCTGATCACAAATCATAAGCACGAAAACAAACTTTGAGTTTTTCCAAACGTCTTTAAAGGTATGGATGCAGGCTACTGGAAGAAAATCACAGATATTTTAGTGTTTGCTTTTCAGATGCATGCACTGTATATCTAGAAAAATTACTCTTTAGGATCTGTTTCTACAATATTTTGCATTATAAAGAGGACATTGTGTAGCTCATTGCAAAACCAGTAGCTTTAGTCTTTAATTTGCCCTGCCTTGTTTTGCAGGCTTTTTTTGTTAACAATGAATAGGTGAACTTAATTTGCTGTGGTGGAATGTTTTCCTCTTACGTAATGTCTACACGTGTAGTCATTTGACAATAATCTATTTGACCTTAATGTTAATTGAGTTTCTACACTCATTTTCAGATGGCAAGATTAGAAGGAACCATTATGATCCAGCTGCAGTTTTTGTGCACTTCTGTATATTACTCCAGATACGGTGGTTGGTTGGTTACTTCGGGGTGTCAAATTTAGCTTACTTCTCCTAGAATAGCATGCTTATAATTTTAAATAAAGGATGTTTTGGCAGATTTCTGGGCTTGCTTCTGTGTCATTTCAGTTGATATCTTAGTACTGAGTATAACAGTCTTGAACAACACTAGCTTGTTAGTAGCTTTTTTTTTTAAACAACTAACTTTTTTTTTTTTTTTTTTTTCAGAGCATGTTGGTGCACTGGATGCCCAAAATATTGTGGCTGTATCATGTGGAGAAGCCCACACTCTTGCATTAAATGACAAGGGTCAGGTATATGCTTGGGGTCTAGCTACTGATGGACAGCTTGGCTTGCCGGGAACAGAGGAATGCATCAGAGTGCCCAGGTTAAAAATAATTAGTATATAACAAGATATTTTTTGGAAAAAAATGTGCTTAAATCACATTTAAACTATTCTGCTGTTAATAATTAAAAAAACACATTAGCAAGTGTATTTTAGCTATGGCACTTGCATGCTGTAGACAGTTTCCTTTCTCAAAAAGTCAGCTTATGTGAGAAGTGTGTTATGGGTTTGCTTGGTTTGGTTTGTTGTTTGGTTTTTTTTTTTTCTTTTTTTCTTTTTTTTTTTTACTAGTCATCTGCTAAGAATGAGAGTTATGTTGGAACAGTAGGATGGGTATTTTAAGAATGTAAATGGGGATTGGTAACTGCCATTTAAGAGATGTTAGAGAAGTAGAATGTTAAACTTTCAAAACCAGTTGTGGGAGTACAGTTGAAGAAGGTACATTTGCTATCTGATCTTCGTACTTCAGTTTTCACCCTGAAGTTTTTTAGCTGTGATCAAATAATATGCCTTCTAGTTATAAAAATGAATGCTAGCCAGATTCACTTCCTTGTTTTCAGAATGCTGTAAGCATTTCAGCTAGCTGAAGTCCACATTTTTACTGTGATGAATAAGTTCACTGATATCAGTGGAACTGTCTGTAGCAGTAAGTTTGTATGTTTGCAAGCTGGAGGTTTTGTATTCTCATTTTGTTTTTTACATAGGAAAAAGACACACAAAAATAACAATTCTTTGGAACATTAGTAATTTATAACTATCATGGCTGTGATACATATAAATATGAAAGATATAAATAACTAATATAAAAGTTTTTTATTTGTATATCAAATTTTAAAGCCCACAGGCCTTTTAGAAACTCTCGTTTTTCTCATCAAAAGTTGAAAGCATAGTAGATTTAGTGCACATTTGTATGTATTTGCAACTTCTTTATAATATTGTGCAATACTTAGTAGCTCTGTAAACGGAAGTTTTGATTGAAGTTAATGTTGGTAGAGATGAAAAATTGAGTGTTCAAATTTTAACAAAGTAATTCAGACTTTATATCCAATATTGATATGAAGAAGATTGTAAAACCTTTTTTCTTTTGGAAACTAGAAAGTAAGAATAATTTTCTTCTTGCATCCAGTATTTATTTCCTCCATTCAGCTGTGACATCTCCTTCCTAGCACATGAACCTCCCTAATTCTTTATTATGGTCTTTTACTGACTTTATTAATTTGAAAATAAGACAGAACCTGTCCTTGAAAGTGTTAGAAAAGAAGCAGTTTTGACTTAAGACTTTACTAAATAGCTTCTAATTAAAGTTAGGATATTTAAATTAGTTTCATATATACTTCAGTGAAAAGGATTCACTTTTTGTATATTACCCATTGGCATGACTTTATATTTCATACCATGACCTAATAGCTTAATTCTTTCTCTGTTTTCTTACCCTGATAGAAATATTAAAAGCTTATCGGAGATCCAAATTGTTCAAGTTGCTTGTGGTTATTATCACTCGCTAGCACTCTCAAAAGGTAAGTCAAATTCTTCTGAAGTTTTGTGTAATTTCTTACCAGGTGATTCTAAAAGTTGCAACATGTATTTTGTCTTATTTAAAAAGGAAATGTTTTTTTAAACATGCTACCACTTAACACAGATGGGATTTCAGGTTGGTAGGGGAAGTGTCATGTAGTGATGGAAGCTTGTATTTAAAAAATAAATGTACAAACAAATGTTGTGTTGTTCTGCTTTTTTTTCTTATGCTTTTTTGCTTTTTATCATCTTGCTTTCATGTAACTTCCTTTTAAAATTCATTTTTGTTTCTCTCCTTTTTTTTGGTCCCATTTCTTTTTCATCCTGCTAACATGCCGCTTTGTTACTAGTCTGTTTTAACCTGTAACTTCAAGTCACTGAGGTTTGCAGGCAATGACTTCCTTGTCTGCTTTTCTGTTGCAAAGCCTATGCTTTGTTGGTGCTTCTGTAGTTAAAATGTAATGTCACATTATAACCCACCTTTTGAAAGGTTTAAACATCAGTGTTCAAAATTTTGCTGGGGCTATGAGAACATACTTAGTTGGCCTCACTCGTGTAAGAGTATTGCATGTCTAGTTAGTATAGCTCTCCAGAAATGAATATGAATTTAAATTTGCTGCTTGTTTGTTTCATCGTGACAAAGGAGAGTTGTGGCCAAAAGTTCCGTTTGGAAGAAGTGGCTGCCGGACAGGGTTAATGGGAACTTAGAAACTCAAAACAAAAATTCCAGCAAGATTGCAGTTTGACAGTGTTTCTTAACAATGTATGGTTAAAATAGAAACTAAATAAGCTGTGGGGAGGAGGTGTTAATTGTATGCTGAATTTTTTTTTTTCTTTAAATATAATAGTTTATACTGACTTTATGTGCCTTGGTTCTGTATGTGACTTTTCATGGGCTCATATTGAGTGTTTTCTGTGCCATTATGTATTCTCAGGCGTCTTTACCATTATAACCTAGTGAGATTCCTTTGTTTTCAGGATAGACAGAGATTTACAAATAACCCTTCACCTGCATTAAGATCAGCAGTAGAATGTGGGGAGTATCAGAATTGTGCTGTTAAGCATTCTCTTGGTCAAAGGTGCAAGAATATAATAGGAGCTTGTAACTTAAAATTCACTCAGTGTTTTAAATAGTTACAAGCTTCAAGTACAGCATTACTATCCTATTGCCAATTCATGGATTTGCAGCTCTGTGTTTCTGTTCTTCAGATGCATTGTAGGGTGTTTTTTTGTTGGTTTTTTTTTTTTCTGGTTGTAAGAGAACCTGCAGAAATACTTGCAATGTAGCAAGATTATGGCCGTAAAAATAGACCCACACAGGGAGGAAAATGGGATGAACTTACTTGCATTGGGCATTTTGGGAGGAGACTTCTTAATATATTTAGATCTATATATGGGATATTGATCAAGTGGATTAGTTCATGTGATTATAAATGATTGGCATAGGATTTCTTTGGTGTTTGGAAGACTGTTTTGTATAAAAGTGGAGGTTTGGGTTGTTTGGTGTTTGTTTGGTTTTTTTTTTGTCTGGTTGGTTTTGGTTTGGTTTGGTTTTTTGGTTGATGTTTAAATAAATAAATAAAATCTGAGAGACCTGTACCCCAGGGGATGGGTTTCGTTGTTTTCCATCTTGATTAAACTGTTATTGGAAAGATGGAGGTAGGAGAGACATAGGAAGCATTACTGTTTGAAGGTAACATTACTGTTTTGAAACTTATCGCATCAGCAAAAGCAAAATATCTTTGTGATTAGGTGTTGATCTTTAGGACAGTAAGTACCTTGGCAAAACATTGGTTGTTCAGTAAAACCTTTTTCTTTTTGAGGCAATCTTAACATAAATAGCTCTCTGATTTGTGATTCTTCAAAACATTTTTTTCTTTATAAGGCATCAAATGACACTATAAACTTTGTGCTTCACCGATGATATCATTAATACAATATTTTAAAATTTAAAATAAGTTGCTTAAATTGAATGTGAAAATTAAGCATGTTACCGTATAAAAGCTTAAATGAGACTTGTGATTGGAAATTGGAAATTTTTGCATGTCCAATATGCAACTTCAACAAGATCTGTGCATAAAAATATATGTAGTAGTGGAACTGCTAATGGAACAGCATCTTGCTTTGTAATAACCAAACTTAATTGATCTAACGCTGTTGAAACAGGAATGTTAAGAGCAGTTTTGAGGGTTTTGGATGTGATTTAAATACTTGCAGTCTGATTAAATATTTGAGTTGAATGTCTGCAAATTACATGAGAATGCTTAGCTTCAGAAGTCAGTGATTTGTATGCACTTTCAAACTAAAAAATATTTGAAGAGTAACTGTCTAACTTAGCTTTTCTTACAGTAAATAAACTTTATATAATTAAACTGTATTGATTGATTGTATTTCTTGGGTTTGGTTTGTTTTTTTTTCCTTTAAACAGGAAGCGAAGTGTTTTCCTGGGGACAAAATAAGTATGGCCAGCTGGGCTTAGGTTACGAGTATAAAAAACAGAACTCGCCACATGTGATTAAATCTCTGCTGGGAATCCCTTTTGCACAGATTGCAGCAGGAGGAGCTCATAGTTTTGTACTAACTCTTTCTGGAGCCATTTTTGGATGGGGACGCAACAAATTTGGGCAGCTGGGTCTTAATGATGATAATGGTAAGTAAACATTACTTCAGTAGAATTTCATGCTGAAGGTCTTGGTTTGTGAATCTAAAGACAGGAGTATTCCTAGAAAAGAAGCAGACAGAACAAACCTTTGTTGAATATTGTCGGAGAGTGCTGATGTTGTGTGAGATTGCATAAGGAAGACATAGAGGTTTTTTCCTCGGCTGTTTTGTAGTGAAAATTCTGACAGTGGTATGTTGAAATTCTAGCCTGCTTGATGTGTTTTCTGTCCCTGTTGTAGATTTTTCTGTGACTTAAACTTTCTGAATGGGAATGAATTAAGATACTGTGCAGTAGTTACAGTTTGAACTGAACTTTAGGTAGATGAAATTGCTTGATGAAACCAGTCATCTATGAAAACTATTCGGTTGTCCTTAGTAGACAGATTTAAGGCATCTTCATTGTTTTACTGCCATGTGGGGTATCTGCCTTTCTCAGGCCACTTTTGATAATCATTCACAATTTTCAGCTAACCATTTCCAAAATTTCCTCTACTAGAGTGTTTATACTCGTTAACGATTTTAAGCTAGGTTAGACAAAAAATTGTTTCTTTGTTTGTTGTATTACGTTACATGCACACTGTCTGCACACAGGGTTCCAAGATGGGACTATATGCCATCAGGTTCCTGTAATACACAGTTTACTATAGAATAATCTATAGCTGGTTTCATGAATTCAAATTTTCTCACTGGTTCATTGTTCTCAACACCATTTAAAATAAGAAAAATATATTGTAGTTAAAATGCGTATCTGAATTAGCACTTTAAATATGGTCACACTCATGTAATAAGAAAACTGCATGTACTTTCAGAAATCAAATTTTCATGGGAGACTTCAGTTGCTTCTACATATTCTTTGGAATATGTATGATCCCAGTTTTTTATATAGCATCACTTCTCAGTAAAATCCCTTTTTTATGTTTTGATATGCCGCCTTCTGGTCATCTTAGCATACCTGTCAAATTTTAAGACATTAGCATTAACGTTTTAAAAAATTGCCTTTGTGCAACTGGATGACAAAGTTGGTTTGTTCTGGTGATGGAGGGAAGTTAGTTGTGCTTCCTAATTCTTCAGTGTTCCATTCTGTTATATGCTCAGTAGTATTGAACTATGACCAACTGATACTAACTTATAGGAACACTTTAAAAACACGAAGCACATAAACAACTGTCATTTGTTTTCTTTTCTCATGGCCAATGGCAGGTCTAACGTACTGTTCCATATTTCCTGATTTATGCATTGACATATGATCCTGTGCTAGTGAAAATGAGACTATTTGCTACAAAGTATTTCAGTATAGTAGACTCGCTGTTTTTCTGTAATAACACTTCCATCTCAAAGATACATAAACTCAGTCACAATGATTCCATTATGCTAACAAATTCAAAGTGCTTGTTTGACTGGAACCGAATTAGAATAAATGAGCAAAACTATTTGTTTTCTGATTTTTATTTTCAAAATAAGCGATCTACTGCTGTATTAAACCTTTCAGACAGGTATGTTCCTACGCTGCTAAAGTCACTGAGAACTCAGAAGGTTGTTCATATATGTTGTGGAGAAGATCATACTGCTGCCCTTACAAAGGTACAATATTTAAAGATATGTTTATGCTTTGATTTTTTTTTTAATGTTTTCAGGAGAAGATGCTACCTGAGTAGGAAATAATAAACAAAATTCCACATAAAATTTCTTCAAAGTTTATTGGATTAAGTTGAGGAAACACTGGAAGAATGGTTAAATATTTGAAAAAACTTACCAAATACAAGAAATCTTTCAGTAGTTTTAAATTCTTGTCAGATTTGGTGAAATTGAGCATACAAAACGTAGCATTTTTGATATGACAGTGCATGTTGCATTATTAAAATTATGCAGATACTGAAATTTACATTAGTGTATCCTAAAGAGATTAGCTGTTTTCTGACTGTGATGTCTCTAGCATTGCTGTTATCACTGATCAGACCAAGTTAATTTTGAATTTAAATTAAATGCTGGGGGGATTGGTGTGTGTGTGGTTGTTTTAAGTTTTCTTAGTGAATTGCTGTTTGCTGTTGTGGTGGGTTGACCTTGGTTGGACGCCAGGTGCCCACCAAGCCGCTCTATCACTCCAGCTCCTCAACTGGACAGGGGAGAGAAAACATAACGAAAGGCTCGTGAGTCAAGATAAGGACAGGGAGATCACTCAGCAATTACCGTTACGGGCAAAACGGACTCAACTTGGGGAAATTAATTTAATTTATTGCCAATCAAAAGTCAGAGTAGGGTAATGAGGAATAAAAACAAATCTTAAAACACCTTCCCCTCACCCCTCCCTTCTTCCTGGGCTCAGCTTCACTCCCAGCTTCTCTACCTCCTCCCCCTGAGCGGTGCAGGGCGGCGGGGAATGGGCGTTGTGGTCAGCTCGTCACACATTGTCTCTGCCGCTCCTTCCTCCTCACTCTCTTCCCTTGCTCCAGCGTGGAGTCCCACCCATGGGAGACAGTCCTCCACAAACTTCTTCAGCGTGGGTCCTTCTCACAGGCTGCAGTTCTTCACGAACTGCTCCAGCATGGGTCCCTCCCATGGGGTGCAGTCCTTCAGGAACAGACTGCTCCAGCGTGGGTCCCCCGTGGGGTCACAAGTCCTGCCAGCAAACCTGCTCCAGCGTGGGCTCCTCTCTCCACGGGGCCACAGGTCCTGCCAGGAGCCTGCTCCAGCGTGGGCTTCCCACAGGGTCACAGCCTCCTTCGGGTGCACCCACCTGCTCTGGCGTGGGGTCCTCCATGGGCTGCAGGGGGACAGCCTGCCTCACCATGGTCTACGCCACAGGCCTCAGAGGAATCTCTGCTCTGGCACCTGGAGCACCTCCTCCCCCTCCTTCTTCACTGACCTTGGTGTCTGCAGAGTTGTTACTCTCACGTATGCTCACTCCTCTGTTCTGTCTGCTGTTGCGCAGCAGCTGTTTACATACTATTAGCAAACCAATAGAAGAAATTGAAGATTTACATAATCCATTAGTAAGTATTATAGTGTGAGGTTCTATGAAAAGTTGGTCATTTATTTCAAGGTCAATTGGAAAAAAAGCATGTATTCTGTGTCAATGCGGCATGTTCATACAGAGATGTAGGAACTGATTAAAATAGAGAGCTGAAATCTGTCACATTGCCTTATACATAACTGTTGGCTAAATGCAGTATTTGGAGTCTTGTTTTTAAACTTTTAAACTTATTTGGAAGCTTTTAGGCACGGCATAGAATGTATAGTGCTAGTGCTCTTCCTTACACTGATTTTAGTGATGAATAGTGTATTTCAAGCATCAAGTGATGATAAGTACCTTTATTTTGTGGTGGGTAAAACGATACATACGTGTCTTACTTTAAATGATTGACTCCTGTACTTTTCTTTCTGTGTTTTGATAGTTGGAGTAGACTTCAACATTTAGGTATAAATCGGTATGGATTACCATTTTGACATTTCCCGTTGTTCATCACTCTCAATAAAATGTATCAATTTATAAACAGAATATTTTGAGCTTACTACTAATAGCAGTAGAAAACAACTCTGGCCGATCAAGATTTGAGCAAGTGACTAAATATCCATTTCATGTCTGAATCTGAATTCAGAATATTGTTGTAGAAGGTATTAGAATTTTGAAAGTAACTATTTTTAATGTTTTATTTCTGAAGAAAAAAAAATCTATGTTTACTTACTTTTGGAAAATGTATGGGGTTTTTTAATGTGTTTGAATTTTTACTCTGCAACAATTTAAAAGTTGTTTTGAAGAATATGATCTGCCTAAATGTGGTCATGCTTTTGTTGTTTATACACGCTTAATTTTCTACAGTGAAAGGAAAAGATTGTTCAGAAACAATTGCTTTTTGTCCTAAAATATTCTCTTGCTTTGACCGAAAAAGATGTGGCAACTGCGTAATCCTGAAATTGATATTGATGTATTGTGCGAGGTTAGAGAAATATAGAATGTAAAGAACACAGCAATCTGTAACTTGCATTCTAAATGTTTTTCCCTTTTTAATGTATAGAAGTTAACTTCAAACTTGCTTTAAAGCTGATGGACTCAGTTAAGATACTAAATTTACTGTAAATGTTTCTACAAATTATTTATGTCACCCATTTGTATAGCTCCATTTTCCCTTGCATGATAAGCCTTGCAGAACGAGGGGTCTTGATTTATATCTTTTTGTAGACAGTATTGTGTATATGTGCGAGCATTCTTCAAGTCCTTCTGAAATTCAGAAAAACCTATCGCTGTTTGTTATCCTGATTCAGTGAATGAGACTGTTGGTTTTTCTCAGCGGACGCTGCCATTTTAATGATGATTTCCAGCAGAGGTCCAGTCTGATGCAGAGTAGAATTGAAAGAAACAGCTTTACAATTTCAAAGCATTTGAAAATGGAAAGTTTCAAAGTTGTTGTAAGGTAAGTTGTATAACTTCTGAAAATGTTTTTGATTTAACATTCTTTCATTAAAGTTTTTGGTTAATTTCTTGATTAAATTAATCAAAAACACTTTTAAAAAATGACTTGCCTTACGACAATGTTGAAATTTTCTGGTTTCTTATGCTTTCAAATAATGAAGCTATTTCAGTCATACTCTGCATCATCTGCCTGAGGAGGGCAGCTTCCTATTTGGTAGTGGCTTTAAAATTTATGTTCAGAATTTAAAAGCCAAAGTATACTTTTTTTAATAGTGTGAGTTTATATACTGTTGTAGTTCATCAAGAACACTGGAAAAGAGGAAAAACAAGGATTAGTATCTATTAATGACACAAGTTAATGGCAGGACTATTGTATAATAATATGGAAATTACAAGAACGTGATTTAACAAGAATAAGGTAATACTTGATAGCTGTGCCACATTTTCATAACTGCAATTAACTTGTGACCCTTCTGTTTCTCAGGGCCCTCTTGTGCACGTGTATTTTCTCTCCTTTCCCCACAATTGCAAAATCATCAGACAAGGAGATTTATTAAACCCCTACTTCTGTTAAGTTTCTTGTTCTGTGATGTACTGTCCTTTTAATGCAAATAATTTATTTGTTTAGGAAGGTGGGGTTTTTACATTTGGAGCTGGAGGCTATGGTCAGTTGGGTCATAACTCTACCAGCCATGAGATAAACCCAAGGAAAGTTTTTGAACTTATGGGAAGTGTTGTCACGCAAATCACTTGTGGCAGGTAAGGTCTATTCTGTGCTAGCACTATGAATCTTATAAATGACTTGTTTTGTATAAAACTTCATGTATATTGCAATATGAAGTGGTTTTTTTCTTACCCTTTGTGTTTAGGGAAGACAAGATGGTCTCTAACAAAAGATATTTAGAAACCTTACTGGGATTTTAAAAACATTCAATAGAAGACCTAAAGGAAGTTATACTATTTGAGAGGCCCTGATTTTCTAAACTGAAAGTGTGAATAATCAGTGTGAAGTATGAAGGTGTTGTTTATTGCTGTCACTTTATCATTTCCTGTTAAAGAACAAGTGTGCTTGGGGAGGTACATGAGCATCACTGAGGATAAGTGTAAAATTTGGAAACATAACTTGTTTTGTGAAATACCTGTAATACTGTATGGCACTTCAGTTCCTAATGGGTTTTTATTGTATATGTTATAATAGCACCCAAGAAATTGGAAGAATTCCCAGCACACATGAAAACGCTCTTGTCCAAAGAATTGCATTCTAAGAAGATAAAATGAGGGGAGCAACATAATTTTTTGAGAGATGGGCACACTTTGTTATTTGGGTTAAAGAATAGGTAAATGTAAACCTGTCTCTCTAGCAGTTTGGTTGACATTGAGTGGACCCATTCCATTTTAATAGTTTACATAAATTCAATACTGGTTCTCCCCAGGCTCATGATAGGAAAGAGGGCTTCTAGAGTTGAGAAGGATGGCAGGGGAAAGGAGATGCAGCCAATCTGGTAGAAGCTTCAAATTTCTGAATGTCTGGAGAAATGTTCTAAAGCTCAGACTGTGGCTAAGCAGGGGTTCAAAGCAGAACGTGGCATCTCTGTTCCGTGAAGTTTTCCATGAAAACGGAATATTGCCTATTGGAGTATAAATGGAGTATTGCCAGTGGCAGTGCATTGCCAATAGAGAAGTGGAGTGTTTGATACTACAGGACCTTTAGCATACTGTTTAACACAATTCTTAGGCTGGCCTGCACAAAGTATGTTATAACGCTTAGGTTTTTGTTTCTGCATTTTGTTTGCGCTAGGCAGCACACTACTGCGTTTGTTCCTTCATCTGGAAGAATTTATTCTTTTGGACTTGGAGGTAATGGGCAATTAGGTACAGGAACAACCAGTAACAGGAAAAGTCCCTTCACAGTAAAAGGAAACTGGCTTCCTTATAGTACTCAATGCCCGATAACCACAGGTAAGCAACATCTGGCATATTTACTTCTTGGATTCCTGTTCCTTTATAGTGTCTTAAAAATCTTGAGATTTAAACTAAATATGGGCTATAATCACTTTCTTCCAAGCAGTTCATTGTGACTGTGCTCTATTCCCTAAAGTCCATTTCTGCTGTAGGAAATACATGCTTACTTGTGCTGTTGGGTTAGGTACTTTGTTCGCACTAGAGCTAAAACTTAGAGCTGTTGGCATTTACCTCAGTTAAATATAGTCTTAACTATTGTATTGCAAAGATCTGCTTCAGCGAGATTACGTAATGAAGGAACCTCTTTCTAATTGAGTGTTGATTGCAGTGTCTCGAATCATTCCTCAAATTCACATTTTCACAGTTGCCTGTTTTTTATTCCTATTGCAGACAGTGAGGAGTGTTATTGTGTAAAGAGAATTTTCTCTGGTGGGGACCAAAGTTTTGCACACTACTTTTACCCACAGGTAACAAATTAAATATACTTTGGTTCCAAAGTCTGACAAAGTTAAACTTTAGTTTTTCTGATGCATTTTTAAAGATTTACATGTTGAAGGTGCATGACTACATTGTAAGGTTCATTAGAGCAGTGTGGAAGCACAAGACACTAAGTCAATTTAGCAGTTGGAGGACTTGGATCCAGTTATGGAGTGTTAGTTGTCAGTAAGCTCTTGAGGCTTTTTGGCATAAGCTTTTTTCCTGAGTGATGGAGGCATGCACTTCTTTTCCTTTCATAAAGGAAAAGGTGATTGAGGTCTTCATCCCTGCCCAGTCCTTCTCGGTAACTCCTGACTGCAGCTTTGCTGTCTTCTGCTCTGTAGCCATTTTAGCATACCACAATGATGAGGAAACAAATGGAGCTTTTTGCTAAAAATTATAGGTGGTGACATAGTTTTGTTATGTGATAAGAGTTTTATGCTACTCTTAAAACTTAAGTTTTAAAAGGACAAGAATTGATCTCTTTTAATTCTAGTACGGAAAAAAGTCTAGAAGGACTTTACAGTAAAAATGGCAATGTGGGAGCGTGATGGAAAAGAAATGCTATTAGAGGACAAGTTGGGAGGAAAAAACAAGATGAAGATATATGGGACTGTTTCCAATATAGCCCAGCAGATATTAGACCGTAGCGATTAATGAAGCATCAAGAGTTGAGTATGTGAGGTGAAAACTAATTTGGACACTAAGGAAAACAGATTTTAGTGGGAAACATGTTTGTTGTCAAGAAAAACTGAGTACAGGTCAGGCTTGCAGCAACCCTTTGCTCCCACAGCCTCTTCTGGTTGTACAGAATCAACAACTTCTCTAGGTTTTTTTTTCTTAATTCTGATTGAGTTGTGGTAACTATTGCTGTATTTGAGAGAAGCTTGTTTAGCAGGTGCAGACTGGAAAAATTACTGATAATATAGGCTCAAAACTTCTGTGTTAAACTCCTCTCTTAAAAACTTTCTTGTGTGCAATTTTCATAATTACTGAAGTAGATTCTGACTGACTAATTGAGGTGAACTGGAGACTGTATGAATGCCGTTATTGTGGCTTGTTCTGTACAAAAGTATTAGCAATAGATGAACTTTGATGCTGCAAAAGTATCCCTTTTAGTACTCTTTAGTTTGGTAATTTGTATTGAATTCTTTCAAACTTACACGAATACTGTACTCCTGGGACTTGTGTGTCCTTGCCAGTTAAGAGGTCTCAGCCAAAATCTGTTTGTTTCCTCAAGTTAGTTTTGGCAGCTCGTTCCTGAGTTGTTTCATTGTGGGTTTAAATGACACTTCGGCTGAACACAAGGGAAACGGCAAGAGGGTTTCTCGTCCTTATCCGTAGGATGGAATCAGAAGTACTGATTTTTGGCAACAGCTAGTTGTCATTATACTGAGTCAACTATGTTGTCAGACTGCACCCTCAGGAGAAATATGTTTCCTTTTACTAGTTTAACCTTACTTTTGGTGCTATTTGCCATCTCTTTTTGAACCAGTGCTCCTACTCAAAATGGTGGTCTTGGTTCTGCTCCTCTTTACGATTAGAAATCTTACTGGAATTCATTTGGTATGAGCAGCACATCAAAATGCAGCTCATCTGATGATGCAGTAAATGTTCAGAGAAACATGATTCATTCTCAGAGGAGTCTGATGGAAGTGGGGTGGGAGAGCAGCTGTCCAAAAAATTGAATGGCTCCTTTTCTGTATGCTCACAGCTTGGCAGTGAGCTAAATGGTTCATAGTGACTAGGGAGAAGAGATGCTTGCTACTCTTGTCTAAAGCTTGTTTAGTGTTCATTATATAGAAAAGTACTGTATGTTTAGGGAGTTTACCACTAAGTAAGCTGTGGTGTGAATTAACACACTGATCTAGATGGTTTTAGTGTATGCTCTGCTTTCATAGTGAATGCAGAACTACTAGAATACAGTAAATTTATCCTTGGGCTTATTTCACAGTATTAGTCTGGGTAGGCAAATTGTCAGTTAGTGAAGAGATTGAGAGAGTTTATTTTTCTGGAAGTCAATTTTGTGTGCCTGATTCTTTATGCTTTCTTTAAAATCTAGAACATGGTGCCACCAGATGATTTTAGGTATCCTGACTTTTTGAAGCAGATCTGGACTGTGAATGAAACATTTATTCAAAGACTGCTGACTTTCCCATCTGGAAGACTTCCTGTAGAGATAGCTAAGTAAGTGATGTTGAGGAAAGAAGTTGTCTTTCATAATTTTACTTATGAATTGGGCATTAATGGGGTTTTGTATATACATAGCAAAGCTATTTTTAATTACTGATTTTATTATGTGCAGAGCTTTTGCTGTGCTTTCATTGTCATGCTTGTCAAGTAGTTTAGATCCTTTAGTCTGTGTCATCTCTGTCACAGCTTAGATGGCTATACAAGATTAAATTAAGTATCTAGTTGCACATTGAAAAATAACAGTACATGTAAAGGAACAACTCAAAGGTTATTGCTTCTACTTTATTAAAGGAGGACGCAAAGAAATTAAAAACAAATTGCAAGACTTGCTTTGATTTGAGCTGTCTTAAACTTTGAGCCTTGAATGGAGGTTTTATCTAGTGTTGTTTAGTCATAATCAAGTCAGAGTTCCATCCTTTGTGCAATGTAATTTATTAGGGATTAAATACAGTTTTTTATTGCAAATGCAAATTTGTAAAAAGAAAACAAAATAAATGTAACTTATTTCATATGAACAATTTCAGTGAAATTGATGGAACATTCTCCTCAGCCGGGTGCCTGAATGGGAGCTTTTTGGCTTTGAGGTAAGTGGTCAGGCTTTGAAACAAGTATTCCTGTGAACAGAATTAATGGTGGCTACCTTCCTTGTGTCTCTTGTTTCAACTGTAACACCTTTCCTTATCTTGCTGTTGCTCTGATACCCGCAGTTTAAAATTCTAGCTCCTTTACTGCCATATGGTTTGTCAGCTGGCCCAAACGCAGCATGTCTCCTGCCGGTCTTTGGAAGTGTGTGCCGCCTGGCTGCTACCACGTAAGCCAGCAAAACTCATTACTTCTCAGCCACAGGTTGTATATAATTCAAGGGGAATATATTGCACAGGCTGGTTTAGATACTAGTGTTTTTACACGATTGTCTTGCAGTTAGAGAAGATTTTTTTTTTTTTCAGTGGCTTAAAAGGTCATATAAGAAATGGAAGTCTGATACTGTGATCTCTCACGTTTTAATTCCTTAGTGGGGCTAAAAATTCAAGGAGGAAAAAATTTTTGAGTTGCTGAGAATACAGGATTCAGTGTTTTCCTCTGTGTTTTTTTTTCTTTCTGCAGCAATGATGATCATTACAAAACCAGCACTAGATTCTCAGGGGTTGATATGAATGCTGCTAGACTACTATTTCACAAACTTATACAGCCTGACCACACTCATATATCACAACAGGTTTGTGCTGCATATTTTCCTTATGTTTGAGATTATCTTTCTGCATTACACCTATCCAGAAATACTATTGTTATGCTTGCTCTGACCCTTTTAATAACTTTCTTTACTCAATAATATATCAACTGCAAATATGTAAAACTGTGTCATGTTGTGACAATTAGGTGACACATCAGCATATTGTATTTTAATTTTTAATATACTATCTTTTTTCTAAATGTATAATAGTCTAATTTAAACTCTTGATGATTGTTTTCTAGATTATTTTTTATCTAGGTGGGCACTTGTTTAAATTCACAATTGCATTAAAATAAACAGAATTTTATGATGTGCTGTAGGTGGCAGCTAGTTTGGAAAAGAACCTTATTCCCAAATTGACGAGCTCCTTACCAGATGTTGAAGCTTTGAGGCTGTATCTCACTCTACCAGAATGCCCACTGATGAGTGATGCAAACAATTTCACAACGTTAGCTATTCCTTTTGGAACAGCTATTCTGAACCTAGAAAAAGCTCCTCTGAAAGTTCTTGGTAAGAAACTGAATTCTTTACTGTTAAAACTAAGGATCTCCAGATGAAAATGTATAAAAAAATCCGTCAGTGAAGACATGGTCTCAGCAACACCTGCTGTGTATTTACAGTTGTATAGAATTCCCCAATGAGAAAGTGAAGGGTTAACATTGCTTGATGTGTAAGAAAACACCTATTCTGTTGCTTCTGGGTGAGTTAACTGGCCATCAATATGAATTCATGTGGTATTGTAGTTTTTGGACTGATTCCATTTGGGAGGAATTAAACTGTGTAGTTCAGTGTATTTGATACGTGTCTTCGCACTTTAAAGTGAAAATTACATGGTCAGACAGCTAACAAGCTCTAAGCAATTTACAGAAGTGTTGCAGAGCATATGTTAAATTGTCTTTGTTTTGACGACAGCACCTGTTTGGTTGCTTCTGAGCAGTTCGTGTTTTCTCATTGATCCTAAGATGTGGTCTTCAAACATGCAGCTGAGAATAGCTCTATTTTTTAACTCCAGTTCCTTACACCTTCTTATTGAGACTCCTGTCACTTGAAATTCAGCTTAAAGAATTGAGGTTTCAGAATATTTCCTTTTTAATTGGTATCTTTTTGAGAGGGTACTTTCTTCTTCCTCAATTATTTTTTGCCTTGTAACCCATCTCTTGTGTTTTTCAGTAGTTTTTGGTGAGAGTAAAGAACTTGTGTGCTGTAAAGAAAAGCAAACTGATAATTTCTTTGAACTGTAGATCCTTTTCTTTTCCATCACTTTCCATTGCTCTCAGGACTGTTTGCTTAAGTCAAGGTTTCAGGGTTTGAGCCATCTGTTTTTATGTCAAATGTTACTTCGTGATACTGTCATGTACTCTGAATGAACAGACTTAATTTAAAGAGTTGGTGTGTAACAATAGAGCGTTTGAACAGAGGTTTCATTACTTATACAAAGAGTAGTTTGCTGTTTAAAAGTCTGCACCACTCTTGCTGTGTTAAACTTCTTTTTTTTGAGAGTCTTTGGTAACTGACAAGTATGTTTTCTAGCAAAACATGTTTTTTAGTTAAAAGGATAGCATAACATAATGTTGTAATGGCAGGTACTAAGTTTATGTGTTCACCGTTTGTTGACAGAAAATTGGTGGTCTGTCCTTGAACCTCCGTTGTTCCTCAAGATAGTGGAACTCTACAAGGACGTCGTAGTCCACCTTTTGAAGTTGTGCAAGATTGGCATTCCAGCTTCTGAAAGAAGAATACTTACCAATTTTCTACACACGGCTTTCAGAGTTCTGGAAATACTGCACAGAGTATGTTTACATCAATTTTAACCAATTACTTATCTGCTTGTTTTTGTCAGCATCTGTGTGCTGTGTAGCTGTTAAAAGAAATTAAGTTACGAAAGAGTTTTAAATACTTAGACTTGCGTCTACAGAGATATCTGTAGTTGTTCCATCTGGACCTATGAACCATTGGAATTCTGGATTCCAATCTGACATGGTGATGGAATTACCTGTTTTCTTGGGAACACAGACTGACCCAGTCAATTGCATCTGTGAGGGTATGTTGGAAAGAATTGCCTCTTAAGCTTGAAATGATAGCAAATAAGGTCACAAATGGAAGATAAGAGCAAGCTGTATTTTGAACAAGGAAGATCTGCACAGTTTTACCAAGACAAACACTTATTTTCTGATTTGTTTATTCAGTTTGCTAGTATTGTAACTTCATTCATGAAAACTAATGAATTTATGAACTTTGAACAAAAATAGCCCAGATCATTTAGAGTAACCAGATTGTGCACATCACAGTGTATATCTAATTGCTGCTGAGGTTTCCCCTCCCACCCCCTGTTTTTTTCCCTCTGTAGTTTATTCTGCCTCTATGGCATTTTGTGTTTATAGGCTAAAAGAACATTTTAGGCATTCCTTAAGGTGCGGGTCAAGTACTGTATTTGTACAATCTAGCAAAATGGGCACAGGTGTCTAAATTGGACCTTTGTGTGCTATACCTAACAGCCCTCCTCCCCACGCTGTCAGAAAGAATGGAAGAGATTTCTGCTTTGGAAGTTGAAATTGGTATGCTATGGTTTGCTCAGCTTTTTTTTATTCTTTATGGAGACCATCAAATTAAGGCTGAGAGTAAGACTGTTTAGTAACTATCTTGTGTTAGAAGTGCAAGATGTCCATTACAGATTCTGATATGGAAAGCTGTTGGTATATAATAAACGATTATTTTACTGCCTTTAGAATTTCTGTCACTGCTCAGGCTTGCAGTAGCTGTAAGTCTTAACAGCTGAAGTTGATCTTAAAATCTTAAAGCCTCATGGGTAATTGTAGAATTGTAATGTGGCTCTCCTAAGTTCCTATTTTTTTTGTAACCTAACTGACTAATATGTAGTTACATTGTAGAAATAGTTAAATTTGTACCTACCCTGCTGCCCAACTGTTTATATTGGTATAGTCTTAATAATGAGCTGGTACGGGCTAAAGAAAGAGGAAAAAAATGGGGTGACGTATCTGGGGTATTTCATGGATTTAGTATCTGGTGGTTTGGGGGGGGCGGGAATGGTGGGGGAAATGTTTGAGAAAAGTAGGCTTAGATTATCTGGTTATAAAGACAGAATTGGGGATCTTGCTGTTTTGGCAGTTAACAGGGCTTAGCAGTCCTTGGGAAAAGAAGTATGTGTTAGGAAAGTGTGTATGCTTCTGGATTAAAATTATACTGTAGAGACAAGCCTTTGTACAAAGTTATTTTTCCACGTCTCTCTCTTTCTAAGCTTAATGTTTTTAAATGGAAAATGTTCCTCTGGTCACAGGTAATAGAGATAGTATTCATACTGTAATTAAGAACAGAGTTCTTGAATCCTAGTTCTTAAACTTGTGCAAATACAGGAACAAGTATTTGTTCCATTGTATACATGAATATGTATATTCATCACTGTTACTGTGAGATCATATGATGTTTCAAAGTGGCAGCACTGTATTGTGCGATACTGCATGCTCAGTTAATCTTACTTTTCTTTGCATCTTTGATGGGATTGTGAATAATCCGTGTATCCATGTCTTTAACATTGTTTTTTGCATTCTTGTAGGCACTGTTGTTTTTCTAGAATGTTTTTAGTAGCTGGGTATCAGTGGCTGACGTATCAAATGCTTGAAAAACATGGAAAATGTCCTTTTGAAAACCGTTATACAAAGTGCTAATAAAAAAATAAATTGCACTTTTTTAGGTAAATGAAAGAGGACAAGTTATACAGTATGACAGATTTTACATTCATGAGATACAAGATTTGATAGATATCAGAAATGACTATGTCAACTGGGTCCAGCAGCAGGTATTTGGAATGGTAAGTTGTGTTGGTTTTTATTTGGGTTTTTGTGGGTTTTTTTCCCCCCATGTTTTGTTTTTGGGTTTTTTCCTTTAGAGAAGCCTATAGATTCTCTAAATATGGGCACTTTCTTTTCATAAAAATATCTTCACAGATCACTGATGCTGAACAGACTCATCTTATGTCAGGTACTAGCTAAGGAAGAATTGTTAAATAGGTATGCTTCTTGTAGGGTATCATTCTTAGGACTGATACTGTTCAACGTTTTAATCCATCAATTAAAAAGTGATTTAGAATGCTGTCACTTGAGACTTGCCATGTCAAAAAAGTTAGTAAAGTGATAATTCATGATAGGAAAACATCCAGAATAAACTGAATTGCTATATAAGATAGGTTCAGTCAATGAGAAGGCTGAAACTGTCTTGGAAAACTAAGTCTAGAAGCATAATAGGGAGTTACAGGGGGCAGATAACTAACATAGTTTTCTACTTTGAGTATAGCAGCAAGAACTAAGATAATTAATTCCTGGATCTGTAAACAGAAGAGTGGTAAGTGGGTGTAAATTAATGACACTGCAGAGAATTAGTGAGTTGGATAGGATTTTGCCACAGAGTTCTTTGACTTATGCTTTGAAAGAATATTGAGTAAGTTAATATGCTTTCTTTAGCCACCTAAATGTAATTTTTTTGCAGCAGTACCTGGAAGGTCCTGAACATGGGAGACCTACTTTTGCTGTATTTTATGAATACAAAGCAAGCGGTGCTGTCTACCAAAGAATTAAAATTGCAATGTAAAATAACAATAATGAGATTGGGGAGTGTAAAGGCATAATGAGTCAGTATTGGCAGCCGTGACAAACATTTATTTCAGCCAAGCTTGGCTGAAAAAGTAACTGGTGTGTGATGTAGGCTGGTGTTGGTAGCTAAAAGGGGTAGTATACTAAACGAAATGTAGAAGCTAGGGATAAGCATTGCAGGGCCTTGGAATTAGAGACAGGTTGTATATATGGAACAGAGAAGGGTATGCCAGTGAAGGGCACAGAAGTGATAGAATTTAAAAGATTATGACCTTTGCAACTATGTAAACAAACCCAGATTGCATGTGTCGTGATCAGAGAAGAAAATACTGAATATGGGAAAATGAGAGCTGGCAAATTGCTTTGTAATTAAAGCCTTAAGCTCCATTTGTTAATTAAATCGGAAGATTGAGCAGTAGCTTGACATTACTGAGAAAATTCTAGATACTGAATTTCCCTTTAATCATCATTATTTTGTCATGCATTTGTGCAGTTTCAAGTTCAGCAGAAAAAGTTATTTTGATTTGTTATAGGACTGAAAGAAGTTCCATGGCCTTAGTCAGAAGGACTCCTTCATAAATGGTTTTGATGGCCTTTTCCTGCCTTCATATCCACTAGTTTCCTGTGTTCTTGCTTTTCAAATGATAGGAAACCGTACTTGCCTATTCAAGTAATCATGAATCAAAATTTCTTTAGCTAGTGTAATTTTTATTGTCGTAACTTGAGGCAAAACTGTTTGCTCAGTTCCTTAATTAAAACATGGAGGGGAAGATACAGAAGAAGAGAATCTCAGAAGTATTCAGAGTATTCTCAGAGAAACTTGGAAGAAAAAACTTTTATTCTTTCAACAACAGAAAAATGAGTGGGGAAAAACTGAAGGTACTAAGTAATGAACTATTGATTTGAAGAGGCGTTCTTGAGATACAGCTTAAAGGAGTTGAGAAAAACCATTTGAATTAGGAATAAATAATGGTAGATACAGTAGGAGTACAAAATTGCATAAATCTACCTGTGACAAATGGGATACTCAAATCTGATGTTTCCTGTAGGAATTAAGGATACAGATAGAAAGCAAAGTATTCTGGCCATCACTTTCTGTGAGCCATGGGTGTCTACATATTTGACTTCTGAGTCTCATATATGTGGTCAAATTTAAAATTTATTAGTTTGTCATTACATTTTATTCTTTTTCTGTTTTCTGCCTGCTAGGTGGAAACGAACTTAGCTTTCAGTGGAGAATAAGGAGGGTGACACAGCACCAGATGGATAACTTAGTTTCTTAGCAAAGTTGATACAGCTTGTTGTGGAAGTCTCCACACAGTCCCAGCCATATATATTGGTCTGTCTCAAATTTCAAGAGTCAATTGTTTTTCTCATATCATATCTTATCATAGACCGAAATGATTCTTGAGACTTTTATGATAAAGTGGTGGGGTTCTTTTGTATTTTTAAATCTTTACTCATTAAAAATGTTTTGCATTTAGTTTGACATGCTACAGTCATTTGAGAATGAAAATACATAGGCAACAGCAAATGTCATTTATTAGTGTATGGAAGTAAACATTTAAAATGTTTAATTTTTTGCATCCAAGAAAACGTGATACTTCAATGGTCCTTTTTTTTTAAGACTGATATATAGGGTATTGAAAGGCATGGTTGTATTTGGTAGATTAATTAGAATGTTTATGGTTGATATTTATTTCTCAGTAAACATTCTTTTGGGGGGGAAGCTGTAGATAAGTATTTTTAATTCTACATCAGAGATGAATAATTAATGCAGACACTAATGCTGCTTTTTCATCTTAATTATTGCTACCTTTGTGCAAATGCTGTCATAGGATGTCAACCATGGATTAACTGAGGTAAGATTGGTTGCAATCTGATTTCTTTTGCAGAATGTAAGGAAATCAGAAATATGAATGTCAAGGACTGTCTGATGTGTTCTACTGGGAGTAAAGCTTTAAGTTAGCATGGCTATAATCTGAAGAGGTTTTTGTGGGGCAAAAATATGTGATTCTTTGTATTGCAAATTCAGAGCAGCATTTGAAAACAAGGACTACTTTGATGATATCCACTAGCTGTAATAAAAGTTCTGAAATTAAAATGTACTAAGTGAGAGTGTTGTTTGCGTGTGTTTTGGTGTGGTGGTGTTTTGGTTTTTTTTTTTAAGTACTAAACAATTGAAAATCTATTTAATTTTCCTGAGATGCTTTGGTCCTGCATTAACAATGAGTAAAGATTTCTTTCTCTTTCCAGTAAAATAGATGTATTAAATGAGTACTATTGCAGTGGCTTCTTTAACCATGATTGTGGTGTTTGAATAAGCAGAGATATGACATGGTTCTTTTCATTCTAGTTAACAGATATTCCTGTTACAATTTGCACATACCCGTTTGTATTTGATGCCCAGGCAAAGACAACTCTGCTACAAACAGATGCAGTCATACAGATGCAGGTAAGAGTCTCCATTTTAATGTTATGAATTTTTTTTATTTTTTTTTTTTTTTTAGTTGGGGGTCTTGGGGGGTGGGGGTTGGTGATGGTTTTTTGTGGGGTTTTTGTTTGTTGTTTGTTCTTTGTTTTTTTAAACTCTGTGTAACGTCTTCTCCATAAGAATGAGGGATCTAGTTTTAATCTCAGAGTATGTACACGATAGAAGCTAGTGGTTTTGGGATCTCATTGAAATTAGATTGTTTAATAATTGCATAAATTTCTAAGGGACTTCTTGTCATTAATGAGATGGCTTTCTTAAGGTGTTAACAACCCATAGTACAGGTGTAAAAAACAAAACAAAACCACCCAAAACAAAAAAAAAAACCCCAACCCAAAAAAAACCCCCAAACCACAACCAACCACCACCCCCAACCAAAAAACAACCCTACCTCCCATATGAGCAGACACATATGATATATGTGTAAAGCCTGGAGCTGGAAGTCAATCTGTCTTGTTAGAGGCAGCAGCCAGTTATAGTTACTTTTAATTTCTTGTCTTGATGGGACTTAGGAGCTAGTGCTGTTCTTAAGATTGGTAGTATCAGAGAGGCAACATGTTGGCACCACGTGAATATCTAGTGCACACCTAATTTGTCATTTCATCTGTCATACCACCTTCAAAATGCTGCTAATCTGTGAAGTCTGATCGGTGTCTGCAAGGCAGTAGAAAAGAAGCTTATCTTGAAAATCTAGCATCTACTTCGGATAGTGAGAGTAGGTTTCCTGATCTTGCAGTTTGCAGTAGTTTTTGGCTCTTTTCCTGTTATGCAATTATATGTTACTCCTAATCTGTTCACTTCTGTTTTAACTAGAGATTTTCCTAGAAATTAGACTTGATACAAACAATTCTGTATCTTGACCCATATCTATTGTCTAGAGATAGGTACACTAGACAACCCTAAAGTAACTGAGAGGATCTTACGTGTTTTCATGATTCTCTAGGTAGGACTGAAACCAGTGTGATGTGGTGAGCTGTACTTTTGTTCAATGTTTGGAATTTTTTCTTTATATCTATAATCCATACCTGTTCAGTTGCTGTAAGAGTATAATAAATCATATTCTTAAAAAAGGAAAGGAAGAATGAAGGGAGGCTACTGTAAAAGTAACAGCAGTAAGAGCACCAGCCCCCCCCCCCCCATGTTTATAATGTTTAACATAATAATAAAAGTTCTTGTTCTGAGTGAAATTAAACGGGAGAGATAAGTCAAGCTCAAGTAATGGGCTCATGTAGAAAAATACTAGCTTGCTTTTGTAGTTCTTAATAAACATAGTTTCTTATGCCTTTAAAAATGTATATACACAGTCAATACGAACATTTGATGAATTCAGGGAAATGTTCACATTGAATGTTTCTATTAACAATATTAAATAGTATTAAAACACACGGACTTTCAAGAGTTCTATGCCATATTCAGAACATTTACAACAGTATTTTGTTTTTGAACAATTGTAATATAAAAATCTATAATACAAATGAAATAGATTAACAAATCACTTTTCATTCTGTGAATTAGTTTTTAATGGATGTTTTCATGCCAGATTTATATTAAACAGCTTACTTGTCATTAGATGAAGTGCAATATTTTTTTTTTCTTCCTTTTGTTAGCCAAAGTATTTTGACTGGAATGTCAAAAACTGTATTCTAAGACTTTCCTGAACGTTAGCATTGATGGGGCTAATGGGTAAAGGAAGAATATTTCCTGAGATAAAAGCAATATGAAGAAAATTTGGGCAAATTCAGTAGCTCTCACAATAGGTCTTCCCATTCATGTCTTCTGCACTTTTTAAGACAAGACTGATGGACATTTAATGTTGACAGGAATCTTATGTTGCCTACTGACGCTTTCACTTTCATTTTTTTCCAGATGGCTGTTGATCAGGCTCACAGGCAGAATTTGTCTTCTCTCTTTCTGCCAGTATTTGAATCTGTCAACCCATGCCTGATATTAATGGTACGGAGAGACAATATTGTAGGAGATGCTGTGGAAGTCCTAAGGAAAACAAAGAATGTAGACTACAAGAAGCCACTCAAGGTATTATCAGTACATATTGCTCAAAGTGTCTTTCACTGACGTGTGAGTAATTGAGAATATTTTTGGACAAATCTTGTTTCACAATCCGTTTTTAATTCAGTGCTAACTGAATTGTGTGTTTCAGGTTATTTTTGTAGGGGAAGAAGCTGTTGATGCTGGAGGTGTTCGGAAAGAATTTTTTTTGCTCATCATGAGGGAGTTGCTAGATCCCAAATACGGAATGTTCAGGTATTATGAAGAGTCCAGGCTGATCTGGTTCTCTGATAAGGTAGGGTGCGATCTATAGTCATTAATTTTCTTTTAACTTACAGTATTTGTATTAATAATGTGTGAACATAGTAGTTTGTGGTAGTTTTATTTCAAGAGGAGAAGCTGAAGTAAGTATTCTCAAAAAATGTTTATTTTTGTCATTGTTAGATCAAAACTTTCCCCTTCTGTTTTCCCCATTCCTCACTTACTCCTTACCAGTTGTCCCCAACCAGACAAGTTTAATAGGAAGAAGTGCCAGCCAGAGTAAACTGATTCCAAGAGCAGAATCAGTAAATCAAGGTGGCAGAGAAAAATTCTTGAAGTGGCATGGTGAACAGGTCTTTCTGTGTTCAGTCACATTTATGGGTCCATTTCGTAGGTAGTCATCTGGTCATACTTTCTCGAAAGTTTTGATCATTGACTTTTTAGTCCTCTTTCAGAGAAAAATACTAAGGTGGCTATATCACAAATACCTGAATGTTAACATTTCCACTGTTGTGTTTTAAGCCTTGGCTATTAACTCCAAAGGAGTCAATAGTGAGCTCCTTCCTCCTCCTCCCAAACATAATTTTTTAAAAAATTGACATATATCTAAGCACTGAACAGTGCAATAGTAAGTCACTGACAAAACCAGAATCTTAATGCAGTACTTCCAGCAGTATGCATCACTTGTAACACAAAATACGTTCTATCTCAGCTTTTTTTGGTTTTTTTAAGTAGAAAGCATTCTGTTTCCTTGGATTTCAGTCTCTCTCAGCTGGTTAAAACTTCATCCTGTTTTCCTCAGTACTTATGGATACATATATATTTAAAGAAAATATAAATGAAACTCACTCAGATTATACTGCACTGTACACTGTTTTCTGGACGCTGCAAGATTAAAATAACTTCTTTATTTTAAACCATCTTGTTTGTTTTCTGTTCTTAGACCTTTGAAGACAGTGACTTGTTTCATTTGATTGGTGTTGTCTGTGGGCTAGCAATATATAATTTTACTATTGTAGACCTTCATTTCCCTTTGGCTTTGTACAAAAAGCTATTGAATAAGAAACCATCCCTGGATGACTTAAAAGAGTTGATGCCAGATGTTGGCAGGTAAGCAAGAAAGAAGAATCAGTGTTACTAGGAATTAATTTTTAATCCAACATTTTCCTTTAAGAACATAAAGAAAATGTGTTATTTTCACACTAACAGGATAAACAGCTCAGAGTAACTTGCAGCCATCATGTCATTTGAGAAAGGATACATGCTATTGTTAAACACTTGCTTCTAAATGCTTGGTTTTAGTATTTGTGTCTTCTGTTTTATTATTCTACAAGAATTTTAGGGGAAAATAATATTTGAAATGCAAAACCTTTGAGTTTTAGCCATTAAATTTATAAGCCTAAGTGTGAACATAGTTTTAGTTCTGAACAGCTTATTTAGTCATCAAGGAAATGTTTTTGCTTATCTCAGGAACAAATACACGCTAAATATCTGCCCTTGAGTAGGGATTTGAATAGCATTAACAGATAGGAGGTTCAAACGAGCGAAGTGGATATTTGATTGCCTCAGTGTTGTGAATGCTAAAGTTGTCATAGATTCAAGGAGAGATCAAACCAGTTAATGGAAGAGCCTGTCGATGGCTATTAAGTACTTACCGCCTCTGGTTTGGGAACCCCTTAGCTGAAGACTAGGATATGAATCTTCTCTCTTCACACCTGGAGATAATCAAAAGGAAATAACACTACAAGTAATAGCAAAACGATTGCTTGAGATGTCCCAACACTGCACAAGGTGCAAGTCAGTGAGCTAATAAATGAAATAATGGTAGAAAGATTTTACTTTTTTAAACTTGAATTATCAAAGCATAAAGAATACTTCAGGAAAATAAGTTCATCTTTCTTTCCACTGGTACAAGTACTTTGTAACTTATTTTGCAGGGGAATGCAACAGTTACTGGACTATCCAGAGGATGACATAGAAGAAGTATTTTGTCTTAATTTTACTGTAAGTTTTATATAGTGTTTGAAGTGTTTCTTATCAAGCTCATACCATCTATTGTAACTGCCTCTGATGGAGTGTTTGAGCAAAAGCATCAGCTGCTGATTCCCATGAATTTTAGCATCTGTGTCTGCCGTTCATGTTGCTGTTAGCTAAGTGATGGGAAGAAGTACTCTACGCAGTAAATAAGATTTATACTATTTTTGTTTGTTTTAAATAGATCACTGTGGAAAATTTTGGTACAACAGAAATTAAAGAGCTTGTTCCTAATGGTGCTGACATTCCTGTAGTCAAACAAAATAGGTGAGTTTTATGGGTTACAGCGTAGTTCAGTGTTGCTATCTGCCTTGGGAATGTAACTGGGCTGCTATAAATATTTTCTGCCAAGCTGTTACGCTAATGTTGGAGGCAAAACTACTTTGGTTGTTCTTCCAAGCTGTTCTCATGTGTATTGTTAAAATAGCTATTGTATTTAAGGATTTGCCAGCTGTGGAGAGGCTATCTAATTTTACTCAGAATGTGTAATACTTCTTTTTCACTTTGAACTTAGAAGTATTTTGAAGCTCTTTAGGGCCCATTTTGACTACGTGGTCTTCATTTCGTAAGATGAAAAATGGTTGTGGTTCTGCAGGAAGTTATATATAATTGGAATTTAGTGAGTAATGATGAAAACTTCAACCTGGGTGCCATTATGTGGCAATTATTCATATATGAAATATTATTTCAGAGAAGTCTTCCCTTTGTAGAGCGGATAAATTGATCTAATGTTATCTAGTGTTATTTTCAGAAGAGTATGTGAGGGGTGGTTTTTTTTTTCCTTGGTCAAGGATTCTGTTACTTCTATTTATAAAAGCAGCCTCTCCCACCCTTTGTTCCCTTTCTGCTCCTGGAGGATAGGCAGAATGTATCTGGTGGTGCTTTTGTCCCTTTTTGCAGAATACTACCATTTTCCTATCTCTCTCTGTCCATTCCTCTCATGTATTCCTGACTGTTCTTTGATCTTCGTGAATTGTCTGTGCTTTTACTTGTCCCAGAGTAAAGGGAGAATCGAAGGGAAAGAGCATACTCTATGAGAACAGAATGCACCTAGGCTGTGCATGGTAGGAATGAGGGAGAAAATGTACCTCTAGGCATGTTCCTAGAGGGCAAATGTTTTGGGCAACATTTTCTATAACTAGCTAGGTCTGTTGTAGAGGAAAGAGTGATGATAGAAGATTCTGAGGGTATCATAAACCTGCACATAGCAGTGACAGTACCTCCCACAATGGAGTGATTTTTATCCTCCTGACTTATCCTACCATTACCAACTGCAATCACCACCTATACCTGTCATGTGATTTTTTTTGTTTGTTTGTTTTTTGGTTTTTTTTTTTTAAATCCTTGGCTCATAGCTGAGGATTTGTGATACTTTATCTTAAACATGATAGCTTTTAAGTTCTCTGGTGGTGGTTTGGTGTTCTGTCACAAAGTGACAGTAAAATTGGAGTTGAATTATGAGAAGTTTCAAGGTGCTCATGGAATGTATGCTGTGCTGTTGTTACCCGTTGTCTTGCAGAAATGAAGAAGTCCTGTTTCTCAAGATCCAAATATTCTATGATGCTTTAATTCAGGTTTTAAAATATTAACATAGAGTATAATAATGCTAATTAGTATATTGCTATGAATTTTCTCTGGAGCAGCCTTTCCTTCCACTGTTAGTATTACACAGGTTACCTGCCTCTCTGCTAATTACATAGCGTGCATAAAATAGATATCTTATTGAGTGCTGGAAGAGGAGGAGTGTGATTCACCACTTTGCTTATCTCCACTATTTCCAGTTCAACACCTTTAATAAATATATCATCAAAATGTGTTTAGATGATTCTTTAAATTATTGGTGATGTTATTCAAATACTGTGGATGTTGTTCAAATATTGTGGGTTTCCACAGAGAATGTATGTTGGTAGGATAACTGTAATCTATAATTGAAGTCACTCTGCCAGTGTAGAAACTAACAGTGTTAACTAGGATTGAGTAAAATGGTAATTAAAAAAAAAAAAAAAAAGTCATGATCATAAATACTCTATCACAGCAATGCATTTTAGTTCCCTCCTAAATGCTGCGGAAAAAGATGTCTCCAACAAGATAGGAGAACTCCTTGTACTGAAGCACAGATAACAGGCTGTCTGTTTTTCAGTATCCTAGCTCCTTCTACTGTGTGGGACTCAAATGCCCATTTGAAGTTGATTTGCATTTTTAGTGCAAATATGGTAATATTTTTAAATTAAAAAAAATACAACAGTGAGTTTGACTAGTCGGTTTCAGGACACTGCATGTAATTCAAACCTTTAAGCTTGTTGCCATTCAGTCCCATTCACTGCAATGCATACAAATGAGAGAAATGTTTATAGTGCCTGAAATAAATAATGCTGAATGCTACTGTTTTTCTGTTGCACATTATGGACTCTGTCTTGGAGGGCGTGGTGGGGAAATACATTTATGTGCCATTTTCATTGAGGTTTTCTTCACTATGGTTGTTACATGAAGCAGAGAATATAATATGTTAGGATCCTTTTTGCTTAACTTTCTATGCTGTGTTCTATACAGAAATGGCTACTGTTTTATTGGTAGAAGGGTGACACATGCTTTTTTTTTTTCCCCCCCCTTCTGTCAACATAATTCTTTTTTTCTTCTTTGTACAGGCAAGATTTTGTAGATGCATATGTGGATTACATCTTCAATAAATCTGTGGCTTCCTTATTCAGTGCATTCCATGCAGGCTTCCACAAAGTATGTGGAGGTAAAGTTCTTCAGCTGTTCCAGCCCAGCGAGTTGCAGGCAATGGTGATTGGGAACACAAATTATGATTGGAAAGAATTGGAGAAGGTAAGAAGCATAGTTAGCTGTTTGTTTCATGTATTTTTAATTTCAAGATGCAAAAGCAAAATCTTGAAGTGTCCTTTTGAGCTCTGTTTTAATTAATGTGACTTCCAGCCGTGATTGGATTGACTGCATGAGTGAGGAACTCTTTTTTTAAATGTCAGTGAATTAAGACACTAAAATATTATTTACCTTCCTGCTTAGTTTTGCCATCTAATTTCTGAAGGAGATCAGCCTTAAAAGAAGAGAGAGGAAGTAAAATCCACAGAACCAAAAGGCAGCTCTATACAATGTATTATGTTAGAAGGGGGAAAGTGAACAAAATGCACACAGTTAATAAAAGTAAATATTCTTGATTGCGAAAACTCACTGTGAGACTTTGTCACTACTATATTGGGATTGAAAATGCTTTGGAGTACATCCACTTGTCCATATAGTTGAAGTCGGACTGAATAGCTGAAGAAACTTGACCAAGAAAAACAGTAATATGTCACTTGCAGTATCCCTTTACACAAACCACATTCATTCTACTTTAATGTCAGATTATCCTACTAGTTCTACGTGCGAACAATAACCTAATTTTCTGCTCATTTTAGAATACAGAATACAAAGGAGAATACTGGGCAGACCATCCTACAATTAAAATATTCTGGGAGGTTTTTCATGAGTTGTCTTTGGAGAAGAAAAAACAGTTTTTGTGTAAGTATTTGAAACTACTTCGTAGAAGTTGGTAACTGAACAGGATCACTGTGATTTCAGGCTCTTGCTAGAAGAGGGCAGATGTAAGTATTTGTCTTTAATAATGTGATTAACTTTTATTTGGAAGAAAAAAATCACAGTAGAAGAAATTGATTATGAGCTTGTCTCTGAATTTCCTTGGGTTTCCTGAGTAATTCTGGGTGGTCGGCAGTTAGAAGATCACAGTAGACCAGAGCAGCATTAAAAAATAAAACAAACAAACCCCCACACACACACAAAAAAAAAGAAACCCCCCAAAAAACCCAACAACCTAAACTGCTAGTGTCATTTATCTGATGACTAGGAATTTTTTTCTGTGTTTTGACAGAAGGTTCACATCCTCCAGTTTTTTCATTGCACATAGATGGAATTTTGGAGTTATAACTGATTGTATATATGTCAAGGTACTGATATGAGTGGAAATGTACAGAGAAAAACCAAAGTTATCAAAGCTTCCTGTGAATGAGCTTTTGTTGAGACTAGATCGTAGATTAGTTTCCAATTCAGATAAATTTCTTATTGAACAAAGTAATTCTGTGTGTTCACAAGATGCTTGCAAATGCTCAGTAAAGATACAGCCGATGGATTTTTTTTTTTTTTTAATGAAAAATTCTGATGCATGAAGAACTTCCTACTCTTTTTTTTTCCTCTTTTTTTTTTTTTTTTGACTGTTTGGTTTCATATGCTAAAATGAGAAGTTTTCCTTTTATATATCACTTGTCGTGTTAAAGTTAAGAGTTCATATGTGTAAGCTGGAAATCAGGTTAAGTCATTATTCCCTGTTTTTCAAACTTAGCAGAACAACTTCAATGTGAAAAGCTAACCACTGCTGGAATAATAAAAAAATGCAAACAATGATTAGAACGGCGTATATGACGTATACAATGTTAGTCTTAAACTCCTTTCAAGACTTTGTTTGTTTGTTTTTTCTTGGCAGTGTTTCTGACAGGCAGTGATCGTATTCCAATTCTTGGAATGAAGTGTCTTAAACTAGTCATCCAACCAACAGGAGGTGGAGAAGGTTATCTTCCGGTAGCTCACACTTGCTTTAATCTTCTTGATCTTCCAAAATACACAGATAAAGAAACCCTAACATCTAAGTTGATCCAGGCTATAGATCACTACGAAGGTTTCAGTTTAGTATAACTTCAGAAATGAGAGTTCTGTGTAACGTGGGATCGTTAAACTAACTTTTTGTGTCTTTCTTGTGGTGGTGAATTCAGTGGACTAAATGATGGAGTTGATAATATAACTGATTATTTGCAAAAATGTTCAGCGGTACAGATATTCATGGGAGCCAAAAAACATTGACAAAAACGAGGAGCTGTCTTAATACATACCTTCTTGTACAGAACCATGTGGATTTTGCCATCTTATAATAAAAACAAGAGTATTGTGAATGGGAGTCAAGTTTCACTAACATGAATTAACATTTCACATTATGCAAACAATTTGGCGTGTGAGTGCATGAGAGACTTGCTTAAGTTTTTCAGATCACTTAGTAAGAACATTTAACTTTTTCCCTGATAAATTCACTTGGTAACTTTTCATTTTGTAAATAATAAATTTTTGTGATAAAATAATTATGTTCCAATAGCAGTATGGTTTCTATTGCTTGTAATTGAATATGAGTTTATTTTATGGCTTTTAACAAGAAAGTGACTACTCTGATTTCTGAAGATATATATTTTTCTGGTTTGTTTTAAGAACCTTAATAACAAGAGTGATTGTTTAAGAGACATTCATCTTCACAATGTACAATCCATGAAGCAGTCACTTAGTGCCGATACAAAACTGCATACAATGGCATTTTTAATATGGATGGACAAGCTGACTTAATACACTGTTTTATTTTTAAGGACTGATTCTGTAATTAAGTGGACACGATTATAAACTAGGTTAACTTATCATTTGAAACCTCTGCAGCCATGTGTCAAGAATACAGTTTAAAAGAAAAAGATGCACCAGACGATTGTTGCTGTCAAGAGGTTAAACGTTTATTTTTAAATGCTGAAGGCGTAGTTTATGGTTTCTAATAGAATTTTCACTTTTTTCCAGATAAATGCATTTGAAATAACTCTTTAACACTTCCCTCCCCTTTTCTTAAGATTTTATTTTTAGTACAATTGCCCTGAGACGATTGTGCTTAGCTGGACACTTTCGGATTTGACTTTCCTTCTCTGGTTAAATTCCAGATTTTGTGGTGTTAATGCATATGTGACTTGCAGCTGTGAAACAAATATTTATTTTTTTTAGATTTTTAAATGCAGTGAAAAAATTCAAGCTATAATAAAAGACTTGAATGAAAACCTTTGTTGGTTGATGTGTATGGATGCTTGCATCATGCATATTTCTTCAATTGGAGGGTGACTTTTGCATACATTAAATCGAGAGTACAGCTAGGATACCAAGATCTCACTTGAAAAGCAGGGAAATTCATTCATTGTAATAAACTGTAGAACATGCGGTTTCTGTGCTGGCAGTAGATGTGGATATAATACAAAGCAGTACAGTTAAAATCATTCTTTTTTCCTTAACACTGTGTTTTTTACAGCTTTCTCCTGCAGTGTAACCTCTAGTAATTTCTTTGTATGCAGCCCATATTCCATCTTTTCCACCGTTTGTTACCTGGCTGGGAAATTCTCCCTTTTGTGAAAAACAAGAAACCAACAAATACTAAAGCAGCTTAATCTTACTATACACGGAGGAAAGAAAAGGAGAAAAGAAAAAAAAAAAAAAAAGAAAAAGTATTATGCCTTCATTTTACCAGGTAGTATTAAAACACTGTTTTTAAATTATGAAACAGCAAGATTGCAAAGGCAAATATTCAAAAATTAGGAAGTGGCTAATGTAAAGCTGCTGCTTCCTTTTTGCCTTGGGTATTACTACATGATCAAGTGCTGTTTTTTTTTCTATGGGACTCTTGCTTCATTCAGTGTACACAGTTGATGGTGTTCACTGAATAATAGGGGGGTTTTATGTTCAGTTGTGCAGGTTCAAGTCTAATTTAGTGCGTATCATCTAAACCAGCACTATTTATATGTATTTAATTTCCCTATGGGACTTTCTTTGATTTTTGCTGTCTTGGATTTTTCATCAATATCAATATTAATCTGAAAGACGAGTAATAGCCTTACTCTGTAGATGAGGGGGTCTGAGACAGAATCCAAGCCATAGTTACTGAACACTTGCCAATTTTTGGTGCCCGATTTAGGATGTACTAGAGAACTTAGATGTCCTTTATCTTTGAAGTGCAGTTATTGTTGACTAAAACTGCTGTGGCAATTACCTCATGTTGCTGCAAAAGTTTCTCCAGCATCAGCAAGACGTACTTCTTACTCTCTTGGAACATTAGTGGACATTAGTAAGCATTGGGAGGGTGGGGGATGTTGAATGGTTGGTTAAATGTCATGTTAAGAACCCACTGGCAGAGCAGGGCTAGAGTCACTTTCCTCAGAACAGCATTCACCTGAGACTTCTTTCTGCAATTTTGGCCTTGGTTTTATCCACCTCTGCAAGAAATGGAGTTGGGTCCTTGTCCTGGTTTCGGCTGGGACAGAGTTAACTTTCTTTTTAGTAGCTGGTACAGTGCTGTGTTTTGGATTTAGTGTGAGAATGATGTTGATAACACACTGATGGTTTAGTTGTTGCTAAGTAGCGCTTATCTTAAGCCAAGGACTTTTCAGTTTCCCGTGCTCTGCCAGCAAGCAGGTGTGCAAGAAGCTGGGAGGGAGCATAGCCGGGGCAGCTGACCTGAACTAGCCAAAGGGGTATTCCATACCATGGAATGTCATGCCCAGTATATAAACTGGGGGAGTTGGCCGGGAGGCACGGATCGCGGTTCAGGAACTAACTGGGCATCGGTCAGCGGGTGGTGAGCAATTGCATTGTGCATCACTGGTTTTTTTTCTCACCCCCCCCCCCCTTCCTTTTTTTGTTATATCCTTTTCATTACTATTATTATTATATTTCATTATTACTATTGTTAGTATTATATTTTACTTTAGTTATTAAACTGTTCTTAACCCACGAGTTTTACTTTTTTTTTTTCTTTGCTTTCCTGCTCCTCACCCCACTGGGAGGGGGAGGGGGAAGCGGCTGCGTGGTGCTGAGTTGCTGACTGGGGTTAAACCACGACAGTCCTACACAGCACAATCGTATTTGCTAACTGCTCCTGATTTTCTTACAGGTGTTAGCTCATTCTGTGCAGTGAGACAGGTGCCCTGTTGCAAAACAGACATTATCTACATAACAAGGTAAAAGACTTTTATGTAGGACTAGAACAATTACTAGTCATTATATTACTTCTGTCAAGCAGTTTAATACTTTCTGCAACACTTACGTTGTCATTAGTTCTGTTAACAGTCGTTAACAGCCCTGTGAAGGATCTCTACAGAAGTTGTACACTTAAGTGTTTCCTCTGGCTGCAAAAAGGTGGGCAGCAGGAACTGCTTTATCTTTCTTGGCTCAAGTATCATTTTGTATACAATATTTGATGCTGTGTGTCATGTGAGAAAGGGGAAAAAAAAAAAAAACCAAAAAACCCAAATTCTATGCTTAGCTAAAATAGCCATGGTGTTAATGAGGAAAGCCTAGGGCCTTCTTCCTTGTCAAATCTCCAATTAATCAGGAAAGCTTGCATACCACTTCTTTAAAAGGATAATGCAAGCAACTGGGATAGTAGTAGTTTGGGCTGCAGTGGGAGCATTTTACAATAATGAAAAATCTTTAAAAGAAAGTATTTTTATTTGATAATTAAATTAGCATTTTGATAAAGATTCAGAATTATCACTGGAGAATGCTAGTTGCATGTCAAACTTGTATCTATCTCCGTCATGGTTACTAAAGGAGTTGTAGCAGACTCATTTTCGAGGGAAAAATCAAAGAACGCTGTTGCCCTGCACTAGTATAGAACTATTAAAGCAGTGAGCCCTGCTTAAGCATGATGACTTGTTTCCTTTGGCACTTTAATAACAGTCTTAGTAACTCCCATAATGTAGAGCATCAAGCTATGGTATCCCGTTCAGGAAGGTTTATATGCTACTTTAAAAAGGATTTTAATTCATTGCACTGCTGTCTGCTGCAATAAACTTGATTTATCAGGAATAAATGAAGTTTAATGTAATCGAATATAGACCACTGTAAAAGAGAGCTCTTTGTTTAAAGGCACATGAGGTTCTGCAGTTACGATAAATACAGAATAAAAGCTTTCTTTTAATAATATAGTTTTCAGCGTGATAAGACTGGTATATAGTGAGCACCACAAGAACGGCTGCGTTGATGTTCTCCATTGTGCAACCAGTATTATGTACTTGTGTGTAGTATGTAAAGCTGTCTTACTCAGTTGTTGGGGGGGGGGGGGGGGGGGGGGGGGGAAGCAGAAGAACAAAATGCTTGTTTCTGCTGCTAAGTGACAGTTCCCATTGCTTACCAGGTGGGTATTTCTTAATTGGTGGGTCAGTGTGGGGTTTGGGTGAACTAATCATCAAGCTACTATTTTTGTCTTTCCATGTGCTGTTCAGGTTTGTGTTGATCAAGTTTGGAGCAATAACTTCAAAAACCTTACGTAGACCTTGAAAGGCTTAGAGCATCCTCTGTCACCTGCCTTAGCCGGATTTAATACTACACCTTAGAGCCCCAAGAAATCCCCTTGACTGTTTTCCTGGAATATGTGCACACTTAATAAAATAACACCACCAGCCATAATTTCTATACACTTGAGTTCCCTGACCGTTTGACTGAGTCCTCAATGTTTTTTCTTGAGGAAAGGAGCCTGTTCATGCCTATACATGTTATTTAACTCTGTTACCTGTTACACTGACTTCCCTTCTGCAAGTGGAGTATGCTAAAACTTTCTAACTGCAAACCTTTGCCTCCCCATTTCTGCACTTGTGCAGATTTGTTGAATGAGAAAGATGTCTTTTATCTTCTGACCACAAGACAAGGGAAAAAAAAAAAAGCAGCACTTAAAACCAACTGTGGCAATACCATAGGCATACTAGAACTGTGCGAAAGTATCGTATGTACAGACCTACTGGTCTCATTACCAGTAGACTGAACAGTCTGAGTTCCTGCGTATCCCTTGGGTTTGAACATACTTCATCGATCTTCTACAAAACAACAGAACAATGTGGTGCTGATGCTGGGAGTGTGATTAAAGAACTTGCACGGGCTAGGGTAGCAGCCAGCATTTTTTTTTTTTTTCCTCCAGCCAAAGGCACATGCATCAGTCTCCGATTATTAGAAAGGAAAATGAGGTTTGTGAATCTTGTTCCACATACAAACTACAGAGCTATTATGTTCAGCACAGTTAGTGTGTATGGTGCTAGTGGGGATCTTTATCTCACCAAGGCTCCAGGCTAGCCTTATCAACGGGTCGTGCCCAAAGCACATGAATCCTACACAGTGCAGTGCCTGGGAGGCTGTGAATGTCTACAGGTATTCCCTGCTTCCCCCCCATGCCTGATTACATGAGGAATTTCAGTGAGGAAACAAAAGATTAATGTTATGTGAAGACTTCAGTTTAAGTAGAGTGCAAAGCTTAAGTTTCCTTCCCTTTTTTGAGCAAATACACCAGCTTTTCCTTTAGAAGGAACAGAGCTGGCAGACTGTAGCTAAAAACCAGCTTCCTGTAGAAATGGTATTTGCCGTGTCTTTGAAAAATTTTAAAGGTGAAACTAATTTAATTATTTGTGGCTTAATTCTGCAGAGAGGCTATGTGGGTGCATCTGCTAGCAGCAGTGCTTGAGTACTCTGGGAGCTACGTATAGCACCTCAACAAGCCTGAGGCTGTCCACTGGCAAGGTACGAATACCCTAATGCACTCTGAGGTGCCAAAATTAAATTGGCAATAAACAAAGGGAGAGGGTAACTGAGGAGGTAAGGGAGATCAGTAATATCTTTAGATGAGGGAGTAGCTGGAATAGACCTATAGCAATTTAGAGGAGTTCTCTGCTGCCCACACGCTGGCTGTGTTCTGGCTGCAGCTCTGCAGCAGGGTGTGTTAATGCAGAAGTCAGCGTAGCCCAGTGCCCTGCAGCGTATTAGAGATTGCTGTAGCCTCCTCTCTGTCGGTGGCCAGTAGTGAATGCCTAGAGGAGTTTTCAAGGTTGGGTAAGAAGGTAGTGATACCTCACTGTAAGGACTAAGGGTAATCCTCTTTAGTGTACAGTGTTTTTGGGCCGGTTGCTGCGTGGGGCCCAGCACGGGGATGCGTAGCAGCTTCTGTAAAACAGCTGCACAGCAAGAAGGGGCTGAGTTGGCCTCAGTGCCTCTAAGGGCTGCTTTGCATGGTGCTGGCGGAGCCCCGAGCAGCAGGGGAGGGAGCTGAGCTGGGCTCCCGGCAGCTGCAGCTCACCGGTGCGCAGGTTAGCTTGTATTGCAGTGTCCCATCTTAAAACTGACCGATCCTTGCAGCAGGAGCCGTGCAGCCATTGCATGCTCGCCCGAAGGGTGCAGTGCAGCCTTAAAACACTTCCCCTTGCTGGCAAAAGGCCTCCCACTGAGTACCCTCCTTTCCCGCAGTTAGCTGGCGGGAGAGCGCATTTAAAACCGCGCCGGGAGCAGGCTGCCGCGCGTGCTAGCGGGCTTAGTTTCAGGAGGGGCCGCCGGTTGGGAGCGCCGGGACCCGGGCTGGCCCGTCCCCTCCCGACGGTTCCTGACGCCGCCGCGGAGGCGGTAAGTGGGGCTGCCGGTGCGGTCGTCTGTCAGGGTGTGTGAGTGCCGGGCTCCAGCTCGGCGGTTCTGGCGCTGTAGGTGTGATCCGGTTATCCGAGGCTGCCGGCGCGCCGCGTAAGCCATCCGCGTGCTGTTGCAAAGCGGGTTTCCTTCAGCTGAGGCTTGTGCTTGGAAGCAGTGCTGTGCCGTCTGAAAGTATTACGAATGATAATTGTACAGAGTAAGAAAAAAAACGTGACGAAACAACAAAAACCCACTGAAATGCGTTTGTATGTAAGGCCTTGGGAATTGTGTTTCTTTGTGGCTTTCAAAAACTTACTAGGAATATCTAAAATCTGTAACTTAATTTGTAGTTTGCATGTGTTTGCTTTGTCAGTGGCTCCTTCACAGGTGGTGCTGGTGCAGGGCCTGCCTGAGAGAGGCTGGGCTGTGACTCTGGGCATGTGGAAACGGGGTTTGCAGGGACGGTGGAGTATCTCTTGGTCTGTGAGAGTAAAAACAACAATCACGTAGTCAGAGAGCACTCAAGTTTGTGTCTCTGAAGAAACTTTGTCCTTTAAAGACATGTGGTCACATATCTGCTTCCACCATCTCCAAGGCAGGATTAATATAGGCTTACTGTTTGCTTGGTCTGTTGTTTAAAAGGTCCAGTACAAATAGTTGTAGCACAGCTCTCGGAAGCACTCTGTTTCTGTATTTCACTTGAGAACTGCTGTACTGGGTTAATCTGAGGTACAAACTGTCTCCACCTGTAGCTAGTCCAGGTGCTTACAGGAGAGCGTAGGCAGAGGAAAATACTCTTTTCCTTGGAATCCTCCTCAAGGAGCTTCGGTAATCCTGTCCCACCTGAATTTGCCCAATTCCTTTTTGAGGCCACTTTGAGCTCCCACAGCGTCCTACAGCAGGGAGTCCCACAGTTCGTGTGTGATGGTTTACTTCATTGCCTCTGCTTTTCTGCATCTTCAGCTGAATGGTCCTTGGGCCTCATGTTGGGAGAGTAAATGGCAACTCTGTTCCCTTCATGCACCATTATTAATATTATTATTACTTTTCCTACTGAGTCCTAGCAGCCTGTGTGTCTTCTCAGAACTGCTGAGCAAAGAGTGACTATACTAAGGGTACTGTTAAGACTCCATGACTTTTCTTGATGAGTTATAGCTAGTTTAGAACCCATTGTTACGTAGACATGGCCAGTTGTTTTAGCCTGAAATTCTGCATTTTGAACTGGATTTTATTCTTCCGTCACTGTAGATAAGTATATTATGCAAATAATTGCAACTGCCTTTAGATTTGACCATTCTGGTTCGGTATTTAAGCATAGATATTGAACTTGAGGTACTGAACTGTGTCTTCCTTTTTCTCAAACTTTTTTCAGTTTTTCAGATTGATTCTGAATGCTGGTTTCTTTCAAATTTTGTACTCTTGTAGCCCCTCCCAATTGGATGTTGTTTGACACTTTGCTGTCATGCATTTAAAAACATTATGTATTTTATTTTCCATAATCAAAAACACTAATTAAAAATGTACTGGATTTGAGATAGACCCATAGAGAATACATGGCCATTAAGAAAAAGTTATTACAAGACTTTTAAATATGGACTTCTTTTACATCACTTGCAATACTTTTGCAAGGTCATTATTGTGTCTAATGCATCAAAATAGGCTGAAAGGGGGCTGGGGAATGGCACCATCTTATTAAACAAATGCTTGTACTTTGCTTTTTTCAGTGCATCTATTTAATGTAAGTACTAAGAGGGTTAAGATGCTTTCATAAGGTAGTAATGCAAATTATGAGAAAAATAAGTGATCTCCCTTTTTGAGACTGTACAAATTACAGCTGGAACTGTGCACGCTCTTCCATGCTTCCAGACGAATTTCATGTAAGACGCTGAATACTTACGAATAACAAAGAGCTGTGATAGCAAATGTTTCCTCATCCCCATCGTTTGCCTTATGATTGTTTTAAACTATCTATCTTTAAAGATGACATCTTCACTACAGGGAAAGGATAGTGTGTGAAATGGAGGAATAAGGCGACACATGATAGTTTGGGGTTCCTCTTCTGTTCAAATAATATTGGCAAAGATGCAAGAAAGAACAAAAAGCAGAACTTCTTCATCTAGATGTAGAAAAAGGTGCAGCTGTCTTATTCTAGAGGAAAAATGTTTTCAAGTCCTTTCAGAGTAATAAGCAATTGATAGGGAGACATCTGTGTAAAAAATTCGTAGTATTTTTCATACTTTATTTCATGTCTCAGCTGTGTGAGTTCTAGAAACAATTTTTTTTGCCTAATACAAATGTAATTTATATTTGAGGGATGGTGGTTCAGAAGTACAGTGGAATCATCAAAATAGTAAGGTGTTACGTAGTGGAAAACCAATTAAACTGGGTCCTGGCCTTTGAGGGCCAAGAGGAGCGGATCTTTGCAGTATGCAGGGGATCAGGACAGCCGTAGCCCCCAGGAAGCCACGGGACAAGCCAAAGACTGACCCACCCAGGGCTCTCTGCAGCTGGGCTTCATCTGCGGCTGTGCTGGGCAGGTGAGACCACTGCCCAGAGGGAAACGCAGGCTTCACCTGTCAGCGTTACCTGCGTGTAGACAAAACACAAGTGAAATATTTGTGTGTGCGATGCCAAAACGTGCCCCGAACTCCTGCGTGGTGCAGCTTCCTTACAGGAAGCTTCTCCTGGATGTGGCTGTTCAGGGTTGGGGTGGAAGCAGCAAGTGCCAAACATCAAGGGAGCTGTGGGCTGGGTAGAGAAAGGGCGGCAGAGCTGCAAGGTACTGGAACAGCAGCAGAAATAAACAAACACTCTGGTTCAGCAAATACATCTGAAGTTAACATAGGGCTTGAAAGGAGAAAAGTACTTTTCTGAAGGACCACACTGCATTCTGGTTTAGGAGGTTATTTTACCAAAGACAGTGCAGAGTAGCTTCATTCAGGCTTTCCCCCCCCCCCCCCCAAGCGGGCAGATGGAAAAAAGCAATTTACTATATATAATGCCTTACATTAGCTAGGGTATACCTTGACTTACTTTATAGGGCATCTTTTGTGAAGTTTTTAAGATCTAACTAGAAATTAACAGAAACCAGAAATCAAATGACAATTTTAATAGGCTTTAGAACAGAGTGTACGAGTATAAAACACTGGGTTTGTATTTCAAAAGTTGCAGGAAGATAGCCAGTCATTTTAAACAGTCTTCTACAAAACATATGCCAGTAGATTACATAAAAGACACTATATACAATATAAAAGAGCAGAAAACAATCCTCACTGTAAAAATAATTTAAAACAAAGTATTTCAATTTAAAATATCTCCTATAGCACAAACTAATACATTGTGACATGCAAGTGAAAACTAAACATATTGCATTCTTTAGTGTAGCCAAATAAGAGCTGTATTAAATTTGGACAATGAGACACCATGCCAACATTTTCTGATGAATACAGGAGGCTGTTCTTAAATATTTATTAACTGATGTATCTTATGTTCAAAGAACAGCTACTATACATCTTCCAAAATGTAATAAATATTAAAGCAAAGTATATGAATAATCTACATCGTAGAGTTCATTTGGGCCAATGTTGAAAAAGTGGTTTATAGAAAAATGCTGTTTCACTTACTACTGCACTGTGCAATTTACAAAATACTTCTGAAGGCTTGGAAACAATCCGCACTTGAACATTTGCAACATCCAGTTTTAAGGCAGCCTAGCACTTGAATATACAATGTAATAATTTGAGTAGCTGCTTTGCTTTTAATATGCAAGGTAGAGCTAGCAGGTGGAAAATTACTTTCCCGACCTGAGGCATGACCTCAAAACAGCGTGCTTCCAGGTTAGGTTATTCATCTGTGTTTTAGCCACTCAGCAGTGTAAGCAGAGGCTCTCGGTATTTGAGTTAGTCTCTCCTGGTTTTGTTGCATCACGAAGTATAAAGGAAGAGCTTATTTTCTTGCGCCTTCTCACATGCCGGTAGAAACACTGTTCTGAACTCAGCCTAGCTTCCACATTAGAGCCTTGGCAATTTATCAGATGCTATTTTTAATGCAAGCTGCACTATATTTGACTTTTGTATACAACGTGAAAAACTTCTACCGTAGGGGATCCATTTTGTTTAAAATGCCAGTATTAGAACTGCTAAGGAGCCAACGTCAACATCGCTTCATGTCCACAGGAAGTATTAAACTCAGTAACCTACGCATTTTCACAGCACTTCTTGATCAGTCTAAAAACCGTAGGCTTTCTCAAGTGCTCGCTGTCTTGTTTCCATTTAACTATCTACTCACATTTAAGTATGTCTCAAACATACAAAGTAACTGTTAAAGCAAAAAATTAGCTGCCACAGTAGGTCTTAGAAAATGCCAGTGTTTAATGACAGACTAGGCGAGAATGAAAGGTTTAGCAGAAGCATAAGAAGGTTTTAAATAAACCAAACTGTTACAAAGCAAGAGGTGTGAAAATACCATTCTTTGGTCTAAATTAGCTGTTCCCTTTATATTAGTTTAACATTCCAATGGCTTTTTCAAAACTGTTTAAAAATAATATAAGCTGAAATTCATTAAGCAAAAATATGTATTATATACATGGATGCCTGATCAGACAGATGAACTTAAAAGTGAACATCGTGACAATTGTTTAGATAGTCCTAGTACCTTAAAAAAAAAGATGAGTTAGTGTTGAGTGCGCAGTAATAGAATTTTATTGAAAAAGGTAAAAAACTAAGCATGAAAATCTGTTTTAGTTATTTATAAACACTACATCCTTATGTTTTTGTTGCTCTAAATTCAGACGTAAACATTCATTCTGACATGCCAAAGCTCCTAATGCTGGTGGAAAGTTCCTGTAACCAGTCAGTGATCACTTTACAACTTGTTGCTTGGATGATCAGTCCCTGCAGCTTCATTTGTATAAGCTGATTCATCAGCTGCCGATTCATCTTGTTCAACTCCATCTTCCCCGAATCCAGGTTCCTCTTCCCTTTCAGGAGCATCCTCATCCTCTATGCCATTGTAAAACTCTTCGATCTCACTCTCGTCCTCCACATCTAAGCTCTGACTACGACATGAACCGCTTTCGCTACTACTCCCGCAAGAGCTAGAAGATATGATATCATCTTCAGAATCTGAGTATACCTCAGCACCATGGAAAATATAGCGATTTGGTGGTAAAAATAGATACTGAGTACCTGAAACAGAATTTCAGAAGTCAATAGAAGGCTAAAATAAATGATTCACACAAGATCTTGCAGACTTCTGGTTAGAAGGTACCTGCATATATGTATTTTCAACAGTGAAACTTAACTGACAAATCAGATTACATTAGAAATGCATTTATTTCAATGTACGTGTATTTATTATGAAGCACAAACCAAATGCTTCACTGGAAAGCTCAGCATTCTTTCTGCCCGCTCCCTCTGACATGCAAGAGCACTTAAGCTTTAATGTTCAGCAGCTTTTTTCACTGGTACACGTGTTTGCAGCTAGACTTCCATTACTTGTAAGAGAACTGGAACCCACCGCACAGAGTAACTCACAAAGTTTACAACAGCCTTTGCTTTAGAAAGTTGCAATTTAATACCTGGTTCTTCATTCACACTGATTTTCTAGTGTGATAACTCCTTACATCAGTTAAGAGACTGCTTACTGGAAGGCTTCTTGGGAAGTTTCCTTCAAAATGTGCCTGGCTCCAGCTCTGAGATTTGCCTTTCAAGTCCTATCATGACTTCATCTTTCAGTTCTACTGCCATACCAAATTATGACCTAGTGTGACCAGCTTCTTAACACCTCAGGATCAAACTAATTTTTCTGAAAATGCATTTGGAAATGTTAGAAACTGATTTATTTTTTGATACCTACCTTCAACTTCCTAAACTTTGATCTTTCTAGGGAGAATGTAACCACTCATTATAAAACCTATTATGAATTACAAAAAAATTTCCTATCGGCTTCTCCACAAGAAATAAACGATACAATGATGAGTTACATAGACACTTGTCTGAACAAAAATAACCACCAAAACCCACTGATTCCCTCAAGGGTAACTTACTTATTGCTTTAACGTAAGTCTAGAATAAAGACTGCAGCCAAAAAATGCAAAATACTGAAATGAGTTAACACTCACCATCCAGCCTTTTGCTAATCTGTTCTTTTGCAGATCTGTTTACCCAGCACTTCTTCAATATTTCATTTTTTTCTTTATTTTCTCCGTTGTTAGATCCATTTTCCTTCATTGTTTCAGAGTTCATTAGTTCACTAGTAGGATTTTCAGGGTTTTCTGACGACGTCTGTGTGTCCTGAAGCTTCTCCTCTGCGCAGGTCCCTTTAGTTTCCGAGGCAGGATCACAGTTTTCTACCTTACTTTCAGCTGGGTGTTCTGAAGACACCACCGAAGTATCTGGTGGAGTCATTCCTTCTGGTGAACTAGAGTCTTCTGAAATGTTTAAAGGGGTAGGCGGTAGCTCAGATGAGTGCATTTCAAGCTCCTTGTGCGTTCGTGGAGGCTTTTCTGTTATTTCTGAAAGTTTTACCGAGTTGTAGCAAAGTTTTGTATATTCGCTACCTAGCCTTTGACATAATTCATTAATAATAACATCACAGTCTCCAAGAAGCTCCACGTCAAAGTGTAGATGAGGCAAAGGTTCCCTATTAATTAAGATCTGAGGCACTTCATGGGGGATGGAACCTATATATAGAAAGGAGAATTTAAAGGTAGTCACTTCAGTTTTACTTTCAGCAGAGATCTACCTAGAAAGCTTGATTCCTCAGACTTCTCTTCACACCTTCACTTCACACAAAACAGACAGATCAGGAAGAAGACAAGCAAATCCCAAATTTAACAACAGCAGTTGGAGGTGCTGTGCCTACTGTAACCTATCTAGACTTTTTTCCCCCGTTTTTTCCAGTAAAAAGTGTTCCTCTACTCAACCACTGAAAAACACATGCACAGAAATACCGACTACAGCAATGTTTGGTCATGCGTTAAAAAGATTACTAAAATTAGTGCTATAATCTCTTAGAAGAATTATGTTTATTTTGTGCATTCATTTTATGTACTTAAATGCACAGGAAGAATATACTGCTGGGAAATGACATCCCCTTAATTAGGTCAAAATGTTTCCAGGTACAATCTACACTGTACAGGGTTGCTCAACCCATTTCTGACATTTCGGCTTCCAAAACCCACCGGTTTGGTAACCTAGCATGGATTCCTCAGATAACCAACTAATGAAACCCAGTGCTAGGGCACAGAAAGAGCAATGGTTTGTGTAGTGGATCCTAACGTTCCAGTCCTTAGGCATTTCCCATCAGCCGAAACACTAGGCTCTGCCTCTTGTATAGCGAAGAGGATGTTACCACAAAGGCCATGGATGTGGTATTGTTCCCAGTTAATAGCAGATGCTAAGCATCTGTCCTTCTAAGGCTTTCACATGAAGAGAATCTCTTTAGTACCAGTAATTCTTGCACTCAGTAGGCAAATAAATCACCTGTCATGGTATTTTCTCAGCCTTCCTGAAAGGCATTTTTCTATAACATATATTAGCAGAGATATTTTTCCATATCACTTTTAAAAGCTAAGGATCCAAATGGTGACACACGGTATAGTGCCCACTGTGTATCATTTAGTATTAAGTACTGACTTTAAGCTACAACTTAGACATCTGATGTACTTGATCTGATTTTTTGATACTACATTTATCTTTTTAAAGATGATTCCTTTCTAAATCTTTCAAGTAACTCTGAAAGCATATTGCAAGCAGGGAGAGAAATGACTTGAATCTCGGAATAAAGTCATTCAAGTTTTAGGAGAGTAGTTTTTCAGATTATCATTTCATTACCTTGAGATCTGCCTGGAGTGTAGAAAAAGTGCTTACATTTGTTACTTTCTCCATGAAAAGAAAGCCTTTCAGCTTTCCATAGGCAATCAGTTTTCATCTTAGAAAACTAGATGCCTCATCTAGTTTCTTCACTGAATCAAGCCAAAAGCATTTCTTAGAGCTCTTAACTAAGAATTTCACTTTTGATCCAAATTTTTGGAAGAAACTATTACCAGAGGTAGTCACTTACTTGGAATCAATGCTACTGGTCTTACTTTCAGTGAAGATCCAATGACAATAAGGAGATCAACTTCATTTTTGTCGTACTTCATGGCGCGATGGAACTGCTCAGGTAAGTTCTCTCCAAAGAACACTATGTCTGGCTTCATGATAGCGAGCGGTTCATCAGGTGGACATCTGGGACATCTAGGTACAACCTGCATTAGAACAGCTTCTATTACTACAATTCAAGGCTGCGCCCTTGAAAACCTGAGATTTTAGCAATTCACAGTGACTTATTTTGGCAAAAGACAAGGAAGGTTCAGTGATATTCCCTCATTTCATTTTTCTGTGGATATACAGACAAGTACAGTTCTTACTCTAGCCTGCAGCAACTGCACACAGAAATAAAACTACAGCAGGAATAAAGAGGGAGTCCTCTTAAGTCAAAAGGGAGAAACCACACAGATCTGCAGCGCAGTTCTTACCTGACAACTAAGCCAAAGTCTAGAAGTCATGCTCAGCACCAATAAGTAATTGCCTCCTATTTGATAGGAATATATTTTTCTTGGTTTAATCAGAGCACAAACTTAGATTTTGCCATCAGTTTCCATTATAGGACCTGATATAAAACCCTTCCTAATCAAAGAGTATATTGTAGAGCTTTACCTCTCTACTTTCTCCTCTCCTCCAAAAGGGTATGTGTGTTATACACATAAAGCAACGTGGCACTGTAGCAGGTAGCTAGCAAAAAGCATACGGGACAAGAACACAGGAAAGAACTCGTTTGGTCTCCATTTTAAACTTTTCCAGTTCCTCCAAAAACAGAGCAGAATCCTTGTTCACTAAAAAAAGTGGACGAGAGTTACGTTTGTGGAGAAGTAGGCTCCCTTTCCTCCTGAAACCAGAGGATTTTCTGATCTTTGGGACCTCTTTCAACTCTTTCCTATCTTAAGACTTCTTCAGAGAGAAGAAAAGCAAGAAGGTGAACCATGTGTGTACAGACAATACTTCAATTACTACTGAGCAATTCTTCTTTCAAATAGTTCAGGTCTTCTCAGCTGTACTGTTAAAACAGGATACCCCAGAATAAATCTAAGGAGCTAAATGTAGCTGCAATCCTAGAGCAGTCATCACAAGCAAATTAGTGCTATGTAAAGGTGTAAAGAGATGTATATTACCTATTGTAATAGGAAAATACACGAAACCTGACATTTAAGTGTGTAACAACTCCCTCTTGTACAGAGAACATATGCAGAAAAAATAATACAGAACTTAGAAAGTTTAAATCAAAGAACTAGTTTATGGATGCCTGCAGTAGGACAAAAGACAGTGCTTTCCAAATGAGAAAACATCCCAGCTAAAAGGCCTTCCTCTAGTGTCACAGGACCTTTCCCAAAAATTTAAGTCTTCCAACAAAGAATCCAATCCTCCTTTGAAGAAAACCTTGTGGGAGGCATGCATAAGCAGCAATATGGCACAAGAACTAGGAATTGGTATGGAGAAAACCTTCGCCACGTACCCAAGCTAAAGAGTGTCTAGTAACTCCATGCCAAAGGGAAACCAACTAAAGAATTCCCCAAAAAGGAGCAGATGGATAGAATGAATCTTGAACTTTTTCCTCGGATCCTTACACATTAGAAAGAGAGCTCATAACACACAAACAGCTTAAACTTTTCTGAAGCTTTTCACCCTGCTGTCTCTTCTGCTGATGTTAGTGATGCCTTTGCACTTTCAGTTGGACGCTTAAGGAGGGAAAATAATTTGCTCTGTATTAGGAGGAAGATGAAATGAAGACCTCCAACTTTTGATTTAAAGAGACCAAGTAACGTTAACTCTGTTTTCATCATTTCTCACAGAAAGTCCAATGACTTGTGACTTAGTGGATCTCTGTAGAGCAACTGATGTCCTTATCCAAATCATTTGAGTCACTGTAATGGGCCCATAAATGCGTTTCAACACTACACTACTCACCAGCTTCTCTGCTAATCCTCAGAAAGGTCGTCAGTAAGGGGGAAGATCTATTCCAAGAGCTGAAATTGATACCAAGAAGTTAAAGCTAGATAATTGGCCACTCAATTGCCTAGGGTCCTCTTTCCCTCCAGAAGCAGCACACCCCCAAAACCCCACCACCTCTGCTGATGTATTTGTCTAATGAAAGAGAAATGGAATTTCTCATGGACTATTGAAGTTATCCGTATATCAAAAACAAGATTAGTAAAGATTATGTTGGCTTAAGAATATCCAAGAACTGGTCCATGTTTTCCATTTCTTGGGCCTTTTCTTCCTAAATCTGAGACCCTTTCACTATTTCTTGAAGCTGCCTAAAATAGTCAAAAGCAAAGTAAAAGTGATCTCTTTGGAAGTGACTGACAATTGTTTTACTCAGAAGTTCTATGTGTGATTTGTAACTGCTGCTGCTTCTCATCCAGAAGGACAGTTGTGTACAGCAACCAAGAGGAAGAATCATGCTACAGGGAACTAGCACGTTATCTTGGAAGTGGCAAAAGAATGAAGAGCAGCAACGAGAAATTGGTAGTTTTCTAAACAGATGATCTCAAACAATTCTCAAGTCTGTAAAATTTTGACAGGAAATCCTGGCAGAAAGATGCCAGCTAGACTCACTTCCTCGTGAAGCACTTACGACCATCAGGGGATGGACCAGAGCAAAGGAAAGGTAGCATTTTTAGGGAAAACTAAGGACCTGGGGCCATGTATAGCTGAACTTTCATGCAGTGGAGGACAGCAGAGACTAGAAACTGGACTATCTGTTGGGACTCAGGTGCCAAAACCATTTTTGTGAAGGAGGACTTGTTAGAGAACAACGCTGTTGAAATGAACAGTGTTTTGTTTCATAAGTACAGAAAAGGTTTCTTTTGATATCTAAGGAACCAATTTCTATATTCTAGGGAGGCAACAGAAAAAGAAAGTACATAGCACTGGTTTGGGAAATGCAGGCTACGGAATAAAGATAATGATGGCAAATAGAACATTTTTTTTTCCCCAGGCATAAAGGAGGAAGGATATGTTTTCTTTCAATAGCTCTATTTCTTGTTGTGTGAAATTTTATTTGGCAATAACCATATTTATTTTGCATTATGATAATAATTCAGTCTTACAGCTAGGGCCTGCCCTGGAAAGATATACCTGGCAACAGTACTGTAAGATTAGCGCTGAGAGATTGAGTGTAAAAAGCTCCTTCAGTCTCATCTCAGGAGTAAGAACCCTCTTTGTTCTCGTTATGCAGAAGTATTGCTACAGGCTGCTTCTCTCCACTTCCCCACGCTTCCATTACTGACCACCAGCAGGGATGGGCCGTCGGGGCAGAAGTTTGGTTCAGCATATGAACATACAATGATTAAAGTTTTGTTAGGAAAAGGAGACCCGACCGTTAACAATCAAAACAGAAAATTACAACATGCTTAGGAAGGTTGTTTAGAAGGAAGAAAACCTAAACTCCAACCAGCTGGCTTTGAAGGTAAAGGAGCAGCAAACATCTGTAAGATAAAAAGTTCTCAAAAATAATATTCTTAATAGCAAAGTAAACCAGATTTCACATTCAATATTTCAGCGTTACAAAGCTTCAGGCTTATGAGATTCACATTTCTTAAAGCTTTAACTCAAACATCTCTTCTGAATGGCTTTCATCGAGTTCCATCCCTTCCACGTTTCTCATCTAAAGTTGCAACTGTGGACTCTAAGCATTTATCAAAAAAACATGAGCCTGCAGAAAAAGAGTCCCCTTCCATTTGTATAAACAAGATATTTTTGATCAGAGAATCATCATCTCTGTTCCTTCAAAAGAAGGGAAGAAGAGCAAAGAGGGTCTCGCCAAGCCAAAGGTTGATCTGCTCTGACAGAGCAGAACTAACTCCTGCCTTGGCCCTGGGGCATTTCACACCCAGGTGTGGGGAGTTCGCAATATGGAATAGTTCAAAGTCCTAGAAAGCCATGTCCCACATCTCATTTGATCCTCTTCCTTGCTCAGAGGCTGCTCTGTAGTTAGCAATTTCTCCATGCATCACCTACTGTTTAAACATATTTTTAACACAGGTAAATGCTCAAAGAGCGACCGATGTTATAAATAGCTAAGAATGCTTTCTCAGTGTGACTGTGAGTTCAGATTAACATAAAACAGGTATAAATTCAACTTTTTACTTACCATTTTAACCTCTACTTTTCTCAGAGGTGCGATTAAAAATGGACTTCTATGGTTTTGTTTTGCTTTTTTCCATTACCTAATTTTTGCACTATAGTATTTGAGTATACTTTTAAATACTAGAGGAAATGCTAAAATACAGACAGGCACTTTTATGAAATACATGCAAAGATACGTAGCCTTTTAAAAGCAGATCTTTTAAGCAATCCAAGCGTGGTGTTTTGTTTTTTGGGTTTTTTTGAGAGAGAATTACTTACTAGAAAGCTGCAGTGAGTTAAAGTAAATTTTTTTACCTGGTTGAAAATATCTCCTCGAACAACTTCACAATCAACTTTGTATTTACAGATCAGGCAGGAAGCTGTTGCAAAGGAACCTGAGGGGAAAAACCCGTACGGTAGAAATAAGTTTTTTTCAGTCATTCACATTTGGTCTTTTTGCCCAAGCTGTTTTGACACAAAGGCTGTTATGTTGCAGTGCTATAAAAATCAGTCGTTAAAAAGTAATGTAAAATTAAGAGAAGATACTTGTAGTACTAAAAGTAGTTCTTCTAGATGTTAGTCAGCAGAAATCTTGTTTTAGGACTAGTGATATATCACATGCATGTCAACACAAATTATACTGTGTCCTCTCATTCCCCCAACCTGTGAAAGCACATACAAGGAGAGGAGAACCGAACCTTCTCTTTTCCTCTTTACACAACTCACAGCAGTGCCGACAGCTCTGCAAACAGCAGCAGCAGAACATGAACCCACATGACCTCAAGAAACTGCAGGGCAAAATAACTAAGAAAATGCATTGGTAAAGACTTCACTGTAGGCAACTAAATAGCAGTAGTGTTTTTTTCAGCAGAAGTGAGAAGTTACAGCTATATTGTTCAAATTTAAATACTGCTCTGAACTTGGTATCCAGCTTAGCTACTGTGTTTATTATTTGGCAAGATCGTGTTAAGTTTGTTGCTCCATCCAGCCACTTGGTAGCTCTAACTGGCCTGTTTGAAGCAGCTGAAGGTGATGCCCGAGTATCTGGTAGAGCATTCGTGTCTCTATCTGTGTAAAGGGAAAGCTTATCAGGTGGCTAATACACACGAAAATACAGTGTGAAGTCACTGTGGCAAACTAGAGCAGCCTTTTGGTGTGCACATGTCCAGGAGAGATAAGCCTGCGAGGCCTTTATCTGTGGAAGGAATAATGCTAGAAGTTGGCGGAATGCTGAAGAATAAAGTAGAAAAATTGATAGATTTTCTCCTAAACAGGGGGCGGGGGGGCAAGGGATGAAGAAAATGACTGCACTGGAATGTGTCGCTCATACAGCAAAAGGTCTGGAGCTTTCTAATTTATAATGGTGATACAAGGGCAGTGAGAAAGCTCTGTGACTGAGTAATGTACAGGGGGGTACAAAAGCCTCTCTTCAAAAGGAAACTTTTAGAAAGTTAACCATTAAGATGTTGAAAGCTCTGCAGAAGCCAGGAACAGCTAAAAACCTCTGGTACCAAAACTTTATCTGGAGTATTATTTTAAGCCACCCAAACCAAAGATGTTTTCTGCTCATAACCTACGCACAGCAGCCAACCAACACTTACACTGCTAAATGAAGGGATTCTGGGGCTAAGTACTTCAAAATATGCTTTGGGGATATTGTATCTGGGTAAGACAAAGAGAGTGAAAGCACAGAAAAACTTGGAGCAGATCATTTATGAACAACTGGCAGTTCAGGTCTGCTAATCACTGCTGGCGTGGAAAGCGCACAGCTTCTGAAATGCTTGCTCAGCATTGCAGCTCCCAGAACTCGAAGGATTCCAAAGACTCCAGGAAGTATGACAGTTATTTGCTCATTATAATTTGTTTATAGTAACAATTTAGGCCTTTATACAGTGTGTTAGGGACACGTCTGTCAGGCTAGCAGACCTAACCCTGTCTGAGGCATCTGCTGCTACCTACTTGCAACTCTATTATATGAGTTATTTTTCACTGTCAGAGGGACTTGATCAAGAAGTTATGCTGCCCCATGCACGAGTCACGTGCAGCCAGCAGGCCACTGCCTCTGATCGTTCAGCTACAGCAACGGTAAGGAATATGAGCTAATTCCAGACAGGTGGGTTGAATGCAATAGCCATTTTAAATTCAGAAAACGCATCTAGGATACAGTAGTTTTTATAGTAGCAACTTTACTGTAGGTCTGCAGTGTGAAATGGGTTCCAAGGTTCATATATGAACTCCCCAAGTCATTACAAGGTTCCTTGTCATTTGGCACACTCACAGTTAACTTGCCATTGCCACAGCTAGACAAAAAAGATAGAATAATATAGCAGTATGAACCCTTACATAACAGAGTTTCAGCTTCTCTTTAGCCACTACCGTTAGTCAACTAGCATTTGTTAGAGCAGCATAACTGTATGTCAGATAAAGCTTGATGTGCTCAAGACAACCTTTGCTAATTTCCGAAGGCCTCAAAATCTCAAAGTCCATAGCATGTTTTTAAAGAATCTTTTTAATTTAAAATCAACTTACACAGGACATACACTAAAGATGGTCTGAAATCTAATTACTGTAGTGTGCAACTGAAAAAATGGGAAGCTTGAGTGTGGCAGTGATGCGCAAAAACACAACCATGTAAGAAGTTCATGATAAATACCTCATACGGAATGACAACCAAAAGAAAATGCGTGACACACTAAGCACAAATGGAAACTAGCACTAGATTTGGGTAATTCAACAGGCAGGATTCTACTGTGTGCTGTTTGGTCACCATGACAGAGCACCATGTTTGCTCTGTCTGAAAAAAGAAAATTGACGAATCTGGCACTGAGCTAAGCTTTGTAGATAAGGAAACCAAATGAGTTTGGTCCCTGGAAAAAGTGGAATTAGACAGACAGGTCTTACAAACATGCCAACGCTGCTTTTAAACAATTTATTTGCCAGAAGTCTACTAAATGATCCAAATGTGCACTTTAAGAACTAATTTTCTGCGTCCTTTCCTTAAAAATGAATCCTTGGACTTTTAGCTTGACATTTGCAAGTCCTTGGAAATGGAAAGCATATCAAGCAACTATTTAAGAGATTCCACTTAATTTGGTATCATAATTACAGAACGTGTATGACACTGAAGGTGTAACAAGATGATCTTCAGTTCAACTGAACTGGTGATTAATCCACAATATTTTATACATGAGGTAAAGTCACTGAAGTGTCAGGATATTTTAAGATTTCAATGGAATGTAACCTAAATAAAGAATCGGGTAACAGCCAAACTCCGTTTCATTGATAGACAGTGAGGGGGACCTATGAAAAGACTGATTTCCACACTATGTTCTCATACATGAGTATGAAGAAGCACCAAATACATTTTAAAAGTTAAGGTCTGAGCTTGTGCGAACAGGGTGTGGATCTTCACTGATACACAAAGACCACCATTTATCAAGCATAATTTCTTGTATTTCCACTTGAAACACTTCAGATTTAAATACTTGAGCTACCTAAAAAAAATTTCATCATTTTAAAAGCAGAATATTTGTTGCCAAGAGATACCAATTCAAGAAAAAAGAAAAATTAATTCCAGTCACGATTACCTTGTCACATGCACCAGTAAAAATCATTCCTACACATAAAATAAGTGAAACTAAAACCACTAACCATGACACTGTATTATCCTTTGGATTCCTGCAACCTGTTCCAATGTGTCTATGTTCTGAGTATAGTTGCGAAGTAGCTTTCCTTCTTTATCCATCAAAGCTATGAACTTGTGACAGAGAGATGGCTGGAACTGTCCTGGATAGATTTCCTAGGGAATTCAGAAGTACATTAGAAAGTGTAAATGGATACACAATGTCATTGTTCCAACTACAGCAATTCACACAGAGCTAAATATTATCAATAATGATTATGTCAGCAGTTAAACGTTGTTGCTCCCTTTGCATTTTGCCATTTCTCTCAGATCCAACTCTTTTTCCAACAGCTAAGCTTCCCATCATGCCAGGATGAATTGCTCCATGCAAGTTGGTATTTTGTTCTTCACACAGGATAAAAGCGAGGTTTATATCTTTTTTGGTTTTGAGAATTATGAAATAGGAAAGCTTTTTTTCCTTTGTAAGTGTCAAGTAACCTCAATATTTGTTATTAGAAACATATATGGTTTAACTGCAGTCTGACAAAAATTTCATGAGGAATTTGGATTCTGGTCTTTTGGTTTGGGATAAGCAGTTTTCACTCCTCAGCATTATCAGCAGCCGTTCCTAGAAGATGGAAGCCCAGAGAGCAGAATGGCATTGGATATAAAGGGGAAGACAGGTGGTACTCAGACCAGCTTTGCCAATTTAGCCAGTTACAGCAGTCATCAAGTTAAAACCATATGGCTTAGCAGAGCAATTCCACTGTGCCTGATAGATGCTTAGCCCTTCCATTAGATCAAGGTAGAAGAGGTAGGTATATCTAAAGAGTATATGGGAGAAAATGTAGGCACTTTTGTAGAATGATTTGACATTTGCTCACAGTGAACAAGGAGCCTGCCAAAAGGAAAAATTAAATGTGGGCACCCAGCTGAAAGCTTCACCCTAGGAACCTCTGTCTAGAGTTGACCACTCCGGGTGGTACCTCTGGTTGCTGTGTGACAAGGAGGACAGCAGCAGCACCACCACCACTCTGTTGCTCAGGAGCACTTATTTAGGGGAGGTGCTTGAATTCCAGACCCTCTGCTCTCCAGTCGCTCTCTCACCACTCAGCAGCAACTGGGCTAGAGTCTCCCCTGGGAAAGTGAGGCCTTTTTACAGAAAAAGCACAAGAGTCACTGGCCAAAAGAAAGTTAGCAAGGAGGAGGCTGCTGCCTACCTTTACCAGTAGATACTTAAAGCTGAACCAAAAGTTCTAGCCCAACAGTGAACTGTTAAATTAATCTTTGTGACAGCTCTGCCTTCAGCTACCGTATAGCCTCACTACTAACAAAAAAGACTTCTTGAAAGCATTTGTTTTTCCCTGAAATATTTCAAGTTACTCATAATTCTGAAGCTAAGTGGGTCTTTGGAGTTAAACTGCAGCAATGATCAATGATTGCTCATAGTCCTATTACCTAGATTATGACTAGGTTATTACACAATTAGATATTCATGTGGTCCTAACAGCTTTTATATCTTAGTCTGAAAAAGCAAGACATGTTCTGCCACCGAGCTCTGCAAATTTACTTGGCCGTTCTTTGCTCCTAGAAGTAAAGGAACTTAAGATTTCATGGAGTAAGAAGTCAACATTCTAACTGAGCTGATGGATAGAAAAGGAGAAGGAGGAGAAATTATTTTAGTAGAAAAGTATCAGCCAAATTGGATTTGGACTACTCTAGTAAAACCTGTGTATAGACAGGCTTCAAGTAAGTTTTTTTTTTGTTTGCTGTGGGTTTTGGGGTTTTTGTTTGTTTAAGTATTAAAAAACCAAGGAATTGAGTATACTAATGAGCATTGAAATATGCTAGTATCTGGATAGGAGGCTTTCAGAGAAAGCCAAGCAGCTGAAGAATGCATTGATTTTTCTTTTCCAATCTTTGTAACATAATAGAGCAGTAGTACAAATTGTGAGCGAAGGGAAGGAAGAGTGAGCATAACTAGTAGTGATTGATTTTCACAAGTCCTTACTGGTCCTGTAGTAATTCTTATAATATCTTGGTTTTTTATTTTTTTGTCCTGAGGAAATTGCAGACTAAATGCAATTGTTTTTTTGTTTCTACATATGTCTGCAGCTTCTACAATTCCTTCTTGTCTCGGAGATGTACTCCCTGCTTTTTAAACTGTTTAATATCACTAACACCTTTCCAAAAACTGCTGTGTTCTCCCTTTTAAGTGAACACAGTCCCTGCAAAAAGGCTTTCATTCTCTAAGATGTACAGATCCTTGTGACAGCTACATCAAAACCTGAAACAACAACAAACTTATTAGTGCATGAAACTGCTTTAGTCCTCTTTACTGTAAATACAGTGATAAAATGTGCACGTATTGTGTGACATTGAAGAGCATGCCACAGCATATCAAATTCAAATGTAGCTTTCTACGTTACTCAGGTGCTGGCCAAAAGTTTCTCATATTCTTTCATTTTTCAGAGAAAGTAACAGCAGCTAAGATTATTGAGGCTCGATCAAATAACTACAAGTTTTTATTTATCCTCCCTGAAATTAGAGACGCTGTCTAGAATGGTTGTATATATAATGAACTTATAACAGGAACAGTAAAAATAAGCTTAAAAAAAACAAAGAGAGAATGTTGCTAAATATTTCTAATAAGGCTAATATGTGGTTGCATACAATGACTGAAGTAACACTGAGGATAGAAAATTGATACATTGCAAAGACCAGCCCGAGGAGAGAGTTGTTATGCCACTGAATGAGGTCTCTCATTACAGTAAATTCAATATATTAACATATTTTTCTATCTTGTTTATAAAAAAAGACACAGATACTATTTTGTTAACAGTTTTAGATCTGATTTATGCATTTTAATATTGTTATCTGTCTTTACTGACCAAGATAAGAACTGTTGGAAAACCATACCTTTGCAAACTTAAAAAATGGCCTGGGATCCTTTCTGAAGTATTCTATATCAAACATTGCTTGAGGATCTGGAAGGTCTGGGAAGTCTACAGCAAGGCGTGCATAGATGCCATCTCTTGATCTAAAGTCAGGTATTCCACAAGACACAGACACCTGAAATATATTTTTGCAATCTGAAATAAGCAAAACTACATATTGCGCTATTAAAGACTTGCTATGATACACACTATTTGAGAAACCACATTTCTGTATGCTCACACTGCTCAGAGACATTAAGAACAAAATCAGTCTGGGTTCTCTGTATTTATTTTTCTTTTTTTTTCCCCCCCCCTTTTTTTGGACCAATATAACAAATCCCAAATCACAAGCAGAAGAAACAGCACAGAAACAAGTCTGACAACTGGGCAAAAAACCCCTTTAGAACGATCTATACAGGCAGTAACAGGACACCAGAACTTACTTGTACTACTGGAAGTTTTGTAAGAAGTGAACAAAAATTTAAAATAGTGTTACATTAAATTTGATTAGTAAGTGTTCATTGACCTTCCAACTTAGGCTTGGACAAGGTGGTTGATATTTATTTCTTTTTTACATGCTAACACAGTAACAATAGATTCTTACTTTTGATAAACAAATATTGTTTATCAAAGCATTGCAGTAGTCAACAAAGACTAAAATTTATTGTCTCAGATTACCCCAAAATACTATGGGAAGAGGAGGAGAAACAGGTGTATGATAGCAATTCTAGAAAGAGCAAGACTGGGTAATAGAAGTCGCAGTGCTTTTCTGACAACCTGATTTGCATTACTCTTCTGAATAGCGTCACACCCTCTGCGTATGAACAACAGAAGCAAAACATGATCGACTTTTGTGCCATGATCTGGTACATAGCTATAAAGCTGCAAACGTACACCAGTTTAAAAATGGTCTGTAGTAAAAAAGTGAGTAATCTTATTACCATCACAGAGCGGCACATGTTCAATGTAAAATTCAGTCTACTGAAATCTAATCAAACTCTCTTTATAATCCCCCCTGCAACTCTTTTTTTTTCCTTTTCAGACTCCTATTCTTCTAGTCACTCTAGCTCCATCAGGTCTTTTAAGAGGTCCACTGACATTCTGTTTAAAAAACCATTACCTTTGTTTCAAATGAAAAAATGACTAGGATAGAAAATGTTCTGGAACAGGTAGATGTGATCTTTTTCCTAACTATTTTGCATGGAAGCAACTGCTTAAGAGTTTAGATGTTTAACAGTATTTTCTTATAAGAAGAGAGATCTTGTAATTTCCAACTTAAGCTTCAGTCGTGCGGCGTGCATTATTCTAGCAGACAGCTGTGCCTCCTCTTCCCATCTAGCGCTATTATTTGATTACAAACGTTGCAAGGGTCACATCACCTGCATGCTGTAAAGCACTGCGTAAGTATTTAACCAACTGTCTGTATATTCTCTCACTGTCATTGCAGCAATACGTACCCCAGCTCCAGTCAAGACCATTATTTTTTTGCATTCTTGTAAAAGTTTCACAGCATCATCAATAGTATTAATATCTTTTCGTTTTTTTCTTTTTGGTGGTTCTGAAAGAATGTTTATAACAATTTGCCACAGTGTCATATCATCCAGTTCAGGTGGAGGGATTGTTTCTGGTAGCAGGTCTTTCAGAATTGTCCGTGGGTCTGTACCTAACATGAGATGCTGCTGAACAAAAGTGTAGGGACCTAAGAAAATTAAAAAAATACACATATTTAAAACTGAGTCAAGTATTTCAGATCATGATGATCATCATCCCATTTATTAATGCTTCCTACTACCATTTTATTAATCCAATTTAATGCTTCGTTCATCAAAACCTCTGTATGTTTTGGTCTAAATTCTGAAGTGATAGTATAGCTAAGGTTTTCACTTACGTTTTATTATTTTATGTTAACCCATGAAGGATTTCATAGAAAGTTAGTCAAGATAGAAATCCCAGTTCACAGCAAACTTGATGGCTCTTAGAGGTGCACTTATTTAGCAACAAGATTTTCACAATGTATCTCCATTTTATGGCTTCATTTGTATTTTTCCAACATTTGGTAAGGTATTTACAGTAATAAGTTGAAGAGACAACAAACATACATATACTTTCTAGTCATATTATAAAACATCACTGTAAAGAGACAAATAGGGCCCACCAATCCATGGACTTTTGTGTTCTTTTAGTCATCTGACACTAATGCTTTCAGACATGACCTCCTAAAGCCATCAAATCAATCTTTGCAGAAACACTCGAGATTAGAGTGGTAGAAGAAAAATAGGTAAATCTTAAGAAGCTAAACTGACTAAGAGGACCCAAATAGCTATCACTAAGGCTAGTTACAATACATATAAAGAAAACAATTGTTATACAGATTTACCCAAAGGGTACCAACAGTGATCCTGTAACGAGGGATCAGGAAAGACAACATATGGGCAGATTTTAAGTGGAATATTGTGTTATCATAATGTGTTTTCTTGCTGCTATTCTTATCAATACTGGCAAAATGAATGCTGTGGTATTATCACCCCTGTGTAAGACAAAAGACCTCAAAGTCCCAACCCCACTGCACCTGGGAAGCCACTGTCCCACACAAATCACCAGTGACCTTAGCAGTTATCTTGCCTCTGTGCGAGGCAAGAACTTTCTACTGAGTTCCTAACTGCCATGCTTATCTGTTGCTAATATGCAATATATATGCAGACTAATAATTCCCAAACTTAGGACAGTGAGCCCTACAGATTGGCTAAAATCATACGAGAAAAATCTTCTTGTTCCTTAAAGAATTATACTAAGTAAGTAGGCTAGAAATAGGCCATAAATCTGTTCAGTTTAGTGAGTCTGTGTGTATACTTTTAATATGGATCACGGCAGGATTTTTACACGAAAAAGACATTGATAATTTTAATCAAAATACAGCAAGTTTAAAGAGGTTCATTTTTAAACTCCTTAATAACATACAGAATACAGTCAACAACTCTAAGCTGCTCAAAAGCAGTAACTGTCAATTTTTTTGCAACAGAAGAAATCATTTGAAAACTGGGAAGAATTAAGTAACTGTTCAAAGGCAAACACCATCTAAGAACATTATATAGGCTTCTACCTATACGTGGTCTTGGGGTCCAATCACTAGAACTTGCATGTGAGGCTCTGTCATCTTCATCGCTATCACAGGAGTGAAAGCCATTGGCTATGATTTCATCACTAAAAAGGAAGTTATCTGCAAGACAGCACAACAATGACGGGTTACACTTGAGCCAAATGGCACAGATATGTATTTATCACAAAACCAAAAATTGTATGTTTTTAAATTTGATGGCAGTGAATTACAAATAGGCAGTTTTGTCACTTAGACACAGAAAATTTCTACTTTTTTTGAGTTTATACATATGCTTTCAAGCCTTCAGTAGATTTATTGCAGGATTTGCTATTTTAATACTGGGCTTCAAAGGGCCAGATGTTGGCCTTAGTGAAATTTTCATTCTATAAAGTGTTGGGCATTAAGGGTTTTGTATCTTAAAAAAAATCCAATGTTTTAGAAGTACAATTAAAAATTCCTTTCCCTTACAATTCTCAGTTCATTCAGCTCACTGAGAAATTGGATAAAATGAAAATGGGTCACCATTTATAGACCAATCTTTGAACTAGGTTTTAAGAGCACAGCATTTTAAAAGAAACCCATAAATACACATTTGGATGCAACTAAGTTACAGAATGTTGTTAGCTGTTATCTTGCAGCTCAGCTGCAACAGGTGACCACATACACACTTTTATGAGATTTCAGTTATGACAGAAAATGTGCTACCTTGAACCACCTTCACTAAGTTTATCTCATCCATTTTACCCTGCAGCTGGGTTTGGCTTAGAGCACCACATAGTTACTTCAGCTCATGGCCTTAAGCCAGAGAAACTCAATCTAACTTCATCATGTATCTAGATGAAGGAGTCCAAAGAAGAATGAGATACTTGTCTTACAGCGTGCATTACTAAGCTAACACTTAAGGGGAAATCTAAATTTTAACCTAAGCTAACACTTAAGGGGAAATCTAAATTTTAACCTGAGCAGCTTATTAGAATTTAGACTACTAAACTTTCTTTATTGGCTTTATTAGAAATAGCCACAGCAACTGTAGCTTAATTTGTTGAAAATCTAAGATTATGAACAACGGAGAACCATGCTCTCTAAAGAATCACCACAATAGTTTTCAATCTCTATTCAAATAAACCCCTACAATATTTTAGCTAGGTTACTTCACTTTACTCTTAAATAAAGAACACCACAAAACACCATCATTTTTTATTCAGAGATTGTGTTGTCCTGTTCTTTCCCTTGTTGGCATAAATACTTTATTCCGATTAGAATGGAAAGAGGTAGAGGACAGAAATTTGCTTTTTGTACTTGCTGTCTTGTTCTTCTGAGACCACAGGTGCTCATTGACATTAGTATTTCTTATTATTAATCTATGTATTTACAGCATTTCACGTCCATCTCATTATGCATGAAGTCAGTGAACATATTATGCAAAAAGCATTACGGAGAAGAAAAAAGTTGATTAGTACACATCAGTAAGTGTGAAGTGCAAGTTTTACTAAAACAACCTTTATGTCTACTGTATAAAGAATCAAAGCTTATGTTGTTGATGACTCATCATATACAGGTCACGTTCTCTTGTATTTAAGAAACACTGTGACAGATACAAGCAGGCTAAAGTAACAGTTTAAATTGGAACACTCACTGTGTATGCATTTGATTCCTCAAAGAACTAAAGGGAATGCTTGCCAGAACTAAGCAATCCACATCAAAACATGCCCGAGGATCTCAGTAAGCTGAGCAAAAAGGCTTCACATAAGGCACTGATAAGAGATCATTAGCTTTATTCTTGTGCTGTTCAATGAAGTTTTTAACTACCAAGGCTGTGCCAAGCTTACCATACAGCTCTGTTCCCTTTTGGATTGCTTTTGCACAGGCAGAAATTTTCTGTAGAGTTTTACTATGCAGTTAAAGGTAAAATATCTTTAACTGCATTCCAGGATAAAATGTAAAGACTTTACTGGCAGAATGCAGCATCTTAGACCTTTTAAGAAGTCTTTCCAAAGCACTACCTTAAAAAACAAAAAACGCCAAACTCAAAACCTGTTTCAATAACGCAATGCAGGGTACTTTCATACCGATACTGCCCAAACAGTATGCTTCAAGCGTGATCTGCAAAGAAACTTTTTAGAAGATTATAGTTTAGTTTTGTGCTGCAGTCACTGAAATCTTAACCAAGACTGTAACTTGAAGTTATTTAAAGAATTGTTCAAGACTGCCGCTGCTGTGCTTTCTGTGCAAGCTTCCAAGAAACAGAAATAAAATAATTATCATGGCAGAAATTGTGAAAAGGAAACAGGGCTTACGATTTTTCATTTTTAATAACTTGTTGCCAGCAACACAGTAAAATAAATGTTTTCAGAAATGAGGGCCGAGTCGATCTCCTACGAAGCCTAGCACAAGAAACAACAGGCTTTGACAAGGCTGGTTAGAACTGATTACGTTTAGAAAAAATGGATGCAACAGCTCGCTCGAGTTTGCATTCAACGTATGGTTAAGGAGCCGAAAAGAGCACAGCGTGTGTTCGGTGATCACCCCCGCACGGAGCACCCGCTAGTTGCGGCGCTCTCCCTCCCCAGGACCGGCACGGACCAGCGCTGGCCCCGGGCTGCGGCAGGTGAACACCGAGCCCCCCCCCCCCCCCCCCAGCCCCGTGAGCGACACGGCCCGCGGGGCCATCGCTAGGCGGGAGAGCCCGGGCGGCTGCCGCGGCGAGGCGCCCGCGGGGAGAGCCGGCGCGGAGCCGGCCCCGAGCGCCCGCGCAGGGCGGAGGGAGCCCGCCGCGGCCGCCGCCACTCCCGCCGCGGGCTGCGCGGCCGGGCCGCCCCGCTCCCGGCCGCGAGGGGCCGGCCCGCGGCCCGTCCCGCCGGGCCGAGCGGAGGAGGGGAGGGATGGGGTCCTCACCGGGATGCAGGGCCGGCGCCTCGGCCGCCCCGTTTGAACACTGCGCCCGCCTGCAGCCAATGGCCGCCTCCGCCGCGTCTTCGCCGGGCGCCGCCTCCGCCCCCTCCCCCCGGCCCTGCTGCCGCGGCTGCGGAGGCGGCTCCGCCCGGGGCAGGCCCCGCAGCCCGGCCCTATTGTCCGCGCCGCTCCAGACCGCCGCCGCCGCCGCCTCTTCGTCCGCCTCCTCCTCCGCCCGGCCGCCGCCATCGGCCGCCGCCTCGCCCGGCAGCTCCGCCGCCACAGCGGCGGCGGGCGGCGGCCCCGCGCCCCGGTCCGGGCGTTGGGCGGGCGCCGCGCCCCGCCCGCAGCCGCCGTCTTCCGAGTCCAGGCGCTGGCGCTTCAGAGCGGGCTCGGCGCTCTCGGCCGCGCCGCCGGGGCCGCCGTCGCGCGGACGGAGGAGCGGAGTCTCCTCGTCCGCCATCTTGGAGTAGCAACCGCCGCCCCCCTCCCGCCCGGCTGCAGCGCGCAGCAGCGCCTCCGCCACAGCCCCCTCCCCCACCCCCAGGGAGCGATTTAAACCTGGCACGTGACTGCGCCGCCGCCCACGCGGGCACCCGCCCCGCGGAGGCAGCAACAACAACAAACCGGGTCACGTGAGGGGGGAGGCGGAGGGGGCAGGCGGAGGGGGCGGGGGCGCTGCCGCCGTCACGTGACGCTCGTGCCGGCTCAACCCTCGCGCGGCGGGGCGCTTTTCCCCTCTCTTCCCCCCCGCCCCTCACGCGCACGCCCCTCGCGCCATGGCGGTTTCTCGTCACGTGGCCGCGTGTCCCCGCGCGAGCCTCGCCCAGGAGGGGGCAGGGAGCGCCGCGGCCGGCGCTGAGGGGAGCGTTATGGGCCGGGCCCGGCTGCTCCCCGCGCACCGCCGCGGCCTCTTCCTCACTGTGGTGTGTTGTTCACAGAGGGGGCGGTTGCCGCCTGCCGCGAAGGGGTGGCCGCCCACGGCGGGAAGGGGGAACTCCGTCCCTGGGGAGCTTGTCCGTGTGCCCCCCGTCCCCCTCCCCCGGGGCTCACCCCGCAGCGCGCTCCTCCGCCGGGACGCTCCTGGCAAATGGCGGCTCCGGTGTGGCTTCGCTGGTCTCGGTGTTCCTCCTCTCGCAAGCGGTTTGAGAAACCCTCGGGCCTCTCCGTAATGTATTCAGAATATCAGATAGAGAACGCATCTTCCCGAGGAACAAACGGTGTTCCCTGGCACGGGCTTCACGTTGCAAACGCATTTTGTTGGGCTGCCATGTAGCTGTACAGCACCTGGTGAGGTGAAACCCGCCGGGGGAAACTCGTACGAGTCTCCCTGTGAGCTCGTTTGTCAGTCAGGGAGCGTTACAGAGGGGTTCCTAGCGGCTCTTCGTGTTCTGTAAACACAGAACAGAGCTGAGGGTAAGAAGAGAAATATTTACGGGGTTACAGCTTCTGCCGGGGACGTTGGCGTGCCTGCTGACTGCCTGGGAAAGGTTTTGCACCTGCAGGTTGAGCTTTTGGTAGGAACGCTTAAATGTATTACCGTGGTACTTCAACTCCTAAGCTACAGGAAGTTTGAGGGGGGGGTGTGGGGTGTGGTGTTCAGCACCCGTCTGAACAAGGGCTGTTTTAAGAGTGGAGCCTGGGTAGCGTACGAGAGACCTGATGGTAAATTGCAAGAGTTGGGATTTGCTCTAATGACATTCACAAAATCAGTCTTTTTCACATCAGCGTTCCCTGGTGGGATGTGCACAGCTAGGAGCTGTGGTGACCTGTGGTTTTCCAGTGATCTCTTCTGTTACGTAAATTGTAGAGACAATCCTTAGTGGCCAACCTCGATGCTGAATTGTGGACCATCACTGTGTAGTAAATACAGAGGTACTACGCATGGGCTTTCTTAGACTAAGTGTCTCTTTCTACCTGGAAGTCTTGTCTGGATAGAACTCAGCCACTTTCCCAGGACTTCTACCAACACAGAATTTCATTCTAAACTTCATGAATATAAATTTAAATGCTGTTCTGTTTAATGTTACTGTTGAACATCACAAACTATTTGCAGAATAGTTTTAGTGAATTTAATACAACTGAATCCCTAAGTTTAGCAGCAAGACCAAGATTAGACAGGTAGAATTTCTCCCTTGCAGGCCTTGATAACAACAGCTTTTAAAAAACTTTGGGTTAAAATTGTTGATACGTGGTTTTTGGCTTCAAAAGGGATTATTTTATAGATAACTGACTTCATAGGTGGTATATGTATTTGTAGGGGGAATTTTTTTTTTTCTGGTTCTTTCGGGTATTAACAACCCCCCAAAAAGATGTACATGCAATTTTGCACACTACCTATTTCTCAAAAACAAGCTATGAAGTAACCAGATGTGAATCAGAACGTTTTTATTATTCTGTGCAAATTTGTATGCAAGCATTCTTTTTCCTTATTGAAGCTGAGGCAAGATTCAGATTTCTTAAAAAGCATGTGCAAGATGCTTTTGTCAGCATATAAAGGACAAGTGTGACTTTAATATTGTTTTGGTGCTTATTTATGTGAAGACTGCGTTCTAAGGAAGAAAATGTGTAAGGGATATAGGTGTATGATCTAAAGCTTTCTGTGAAGGTATTGGTGAGGCAATGATTCAAGGATCCTAACGCTGACTCTAATATTGCAGGCGTTTATACATGTTAGTGGTGATGTTGCAGTAGTTACCCCTAAATCGGGAAGTCAGTTTGGTAGTGGTTAGGTCCTCTTCTATTTCTGCAGCTCTGAGCATCTGTGGGGACAAGGATGGAGCATGGAATGCAACACTCCTTTGAGTTATATTGTGCCTTGAACTTCTTGAAAATGTATACTCTGCCCTCAGGAAGCAAAACAACTAAAGTCAGTTGAGAAGAACTGGTACTGGAAGATCAGATGTACTTTATGGGAATAAATTCAAATAGAGATTTCCAGATCTTGCTGTTTTATTTAAAGAGCCATTTACGACTTTTACAAGTTGATGGTAAACCTCCTGTTATACTGAACCAGAATTTAATTTCACTCTTGGCTCTAAACAAGCAAAATTGTTGATAAAGTGTTAGGAATGAATAGAAACGTTTTGTTCGTGGTTGGGTACAGAGAACAAATATGAGATTTCCTCACTTTCAGTACTGTTTGTACGTTCTGAGCAACGCTAACCAAAACACGTGTAGACACATAAGCTGTGCCATCTCCTGCGCTGTGATTCTCTTTGAAATAAAGTTTATGTCCTGAAGGCAATCTTTATCTTTTTTTCTGTGTATTATATACAAGTTCTCTTGTTCTCCTTTTTTTGATGATGCTTTGCTCTGTGAGTTATCCCACTGAAGTCAGTAGGAGCAGGAAAAGACTGAGTTACTATTCAGTATTGGTATTTTGTGTCCTTCGCAGGCAAACCTTCAGGCTGTGCTATGGGACCCTTTGTGCCCCAAGCACTGGAAATCTGGGGGGGGGAGGAGGGGCACAAGTATGATCGTTGCTGCAGTTTGGATCAAAGCCCTTGTTTATTTGGTCTGAACAGACAAGAGTATAGATGGGACCAAGGCTTCAGCGAGCAAATTCCCTGTGAACAAGCAGCGTGCAAGTGTCAGGGTTTTGTCATCTGAATCCAGCTCTTGGCCCTGCAGTTCACCTTGCAGCGCAGACACAGCCACTGAGAGCTGGAGGGAAAAAGGGTTAAAGAGCCTTCCCTTTCACCTAATGCAAATACGCAAGAAATACTTGGACAAGAATGGTATGTCAGGAGTGCTGTTGGGAAGAGGGACAGCTGTTTGTTTTTTATCCTCCCCCAAAGTACAACCTATTTAAATATTTACACGATCTCTTGCTAAAAGGCTTTCTTTTCTTTCCTTTCCTATACTTTTCTGGTTTATTATTAAGTTATGAATGGGGGAGAGGGAGAGATTTGTAATTGACAATTCTTCCACTTTGTTGAAAAAGTGTATCCATTTTATTTACTCAGAGAAATATGGTAGTAGTGTTTTCTAACAGATTTAAATGGTTTCACGAGGCTTGTGCTTTGCTGTTTAATATTATTGCTGCTTCTTTTCATGTACTTTATGTATTTTATGATCTTAATAGGCTATCTGAACATACAGTAAAAATAGGAAATTTCAGACAATACAACCTTGAAGAGAAAGCAGTGGAAGACTAATATTATATGTAGATAATTTCAGAAGATTAATAATATAGATAATAAAGTGCTTGTAAATGCAGGAATTACATATTTAGTATTTTGTAAACAGTTCTGAATGGCCACTAGGTCCTTCATGGATTAACACACACCTCTTCTAGCCTTGGTCACACGCTGTGTAGCTGTCCTGTGTAGACTCTCCTACTAGGTCACCGCATCTAAAATTGTATAACTATTCAAGGCATCTATTTGTAAGTGTTAGTTTAAAGAATCAGCAATATTTAATGACATGAAACATCTTGGATTACAAAGCTCTTGCAGGGATGGGAAAAGTAAAAATAGAGTTCCTTAGGCTCCAGAGGAAAGACTTCAGCAAGTGGTTAGTATTACACCTAAGAAGTAACCTTTTTAAATGAATAGACCATAGGGGACGCTACAGTTAAAGATGTCTGTAATCTTTGTTGGACTGAGGCCTTGATCATTAATCACAGTTCAAAATTAAAGGTATTTCACTTCAATGTAAAATGAGTTTTACAAGGAACATGTTTTGCACACAATACAGACCTTCAAGACGCAATTTGAAAGTAATTTAGCATGAGAAAGAGTCTCTATTTAATTTGATAGCAGACAGTAAGTATTTCATGTTGTCTTCTCATAGTCTTAATTTTGTCAGATATGCAACTGATGTACAAGAGCTGTTTGTTTTTGAAGAGTAGTATGTACCCTAGGCAGCCTTCAAAGACTACAGATTCACCCCTTCCTGTTGAAGTGACTGACAGAACTACGAGAGGCTTTGGCAAGGTCAGTACTTCATTCTCAAAAGTTTGCAGCCCTGTAATCGTTATTTTGGAAGTAATCTTTACTCTTTTCTATAATTACCCATATAATCCCCTTGTCAAAGACTGTGGCAAAAGTTGCAATTAGAAATTGAGCAGAAAATAGAGTTTAGTATATGTAGGGTCAGGTGCAGGAAAGGCTTTAAGTATGTGCCTGATTTTAAGTGGCTATACACGTGATGGCGTGATCTAAATCTGAAATACAGCTAGATTTTAGTTAGTATCCAGAACTCTCTTCAGTCTGGACGAGACCCACAGTTTAATGTTGAAGTGACTTTGGCAACTACAAATCCCAGGGAGCATTGCCGTTAGCAGGTTTGTGCAACCGGATTGGCATCCTGCAGGGACCAATGGCAGGCAGAGAAGTCAAGAAAATCCATCTGTGTCAGCTGCCAGTATTAAAAAGCACTGGAGAGAGCTGTAGACCTGAGTGGAAATTGCCCGTTTCCCTCGGCTGCTTTTAAACCCTTGTGTGAGCTTTGTATTGATATTCTATTTTACACCCTCTGTGCCTTGGCTTGAAAAAGCCCGCTGGACTCGTCCGGATGGATGCAATTCTGAACTGCAGACCGGATGACTTGGAAGATTACTACAACTTGCTAGGATGCGATGAACTATCTACGGTAAGAGCCTTCCCCACCGCCCCTCCCGGTTAATAACATTTTGAATGTGCTTGTCTATCTACAGGGGGGATTTGAAGTTGTTTATCTCTACAGGCAGGACTATTTGAAATGCATTGTGAACCTTCTTTCTTGCCACTTTTATCTTTTAGTAGCTCCCTTCATAAAGCTCAATTTTCTGATCTGTATGGCAATGTTAAGATTCTAGAATAAGGCTTATATTAAAAGTGTCTTATAAAACAGGATTGTATTATAGATACAGCTGAAATAATGGTTTATTCATTAGTTTAGTTGGACATGTAATATGGTTAAGAATAATGAGCCAACTGCATAAATTTGACAATATCCAAATAATATTTTGGAATATATTTTCAGTTTTAAAAGATGAAGAAAGCTATTTATATGCAACTAATACAATGAATGTTCATAGCTGTAGGTCACTGATAATGCTATTGAGTTTCTCAGGTTTTATACATATTTTTTTAATTTTTTAAAAACCATTGATTGGGAGGAAAAATAAAAATGTCTCTTTTTCATTCATCATATTAATGATTTTTAAATGCTAATTTTAATGACATTCAAATACTACTTTTACTAATTTGTTTTGGTAGCAGATACATACTTTATAATGAGATCTAGCTAAGCAATTGTTGAACGATTTGTAGCTAAAACAAGTGTTCTTCTTCCAAAGGTGTCCATATAACTTTTTTTGCATAGTCTGAGTTAGTGGTATGCTAATGTTTTTTAATCTAGTTGTTATATTAACTGGAATTGTGTTTTGATTTTGGAAAAGGATTATTGATTACTCTGCTGTAATGAAAGATGTATTCAGTGTGGATAAAAGCTGTTTTTTGCTTAGTAAATTTAATCAGGTGCTCTCATCTGTCCTAGTGGTCGAATGCTGGGAAAATACCTCTGCTTTTTCTGTCACTGAAAGCATACTAGTAAGCATCTTCCGTCTGTTACAGAAAGCAATTTAAAGCTTTTCCTGAGATAATTCCTAAAAAGTCATCCCAGCAGAGGGCGGTGTTAAAGTTTCTATGTAGGCTTGTTTCGCAGATGCTATTTCTCACTTTCTACCTCACACGAATTCCTTAAGGGCTTAGCAATTGATGAATAGTTCAAGTACATATGATAATGATTTTTCGAATTGCTTAAAAATGAAATTAAAAAGATGGAATAAATGTTAATGGGTCCTGAAAAATAATCTGTCAAGTATTACTTGTTGAGAGAAGCAGCAGATGTTTACTAGATTATTCTTGACATGGGAGTAGGAACTGAGATCACAAGTTGACTGAGTACCATGATTGCCTTCCCTCAGGATGGTGCATACTACTAACATTTAACAGAAATTTGAAGCATTACAGGTGTTTTGCAATCACATTCCTTCGTATATGCAGTCAAGTATTTGTAGCAGCACAGGCTTCTTTAGGCATACACAGCACATTCCCAGCTGCAGTACTTTCATCTAAGCTGCTGAATATTCTGGACTTGATCTGACCTGGTTAAATTTAAGCACAAACAGTCTCAATTTCTACAGAGTTTCCCTGTATTCAAGTACACACCCATGTTCGTTCTTGGCTTCTTACAGAGTTGAGCTCATGGACACATAGTTCGTCTTCAGACTTGAGAGGAACAGGGGAGATTTAATCTACATCCTTCTTCCAAGAACAGTGTTATTCATATATAGTTGGTATTGGATACCTTTCTTGGTAAAACATCTCACTGAATATTTTATATAAATTTCATGTATTTTGTATAAGCTTCCTATAAACTTTTCCTTCTACTGATTTTTTTTAAACTGAAGACTTCCATGCTACACCTCTGCTACTGTACGTCTTTTAACTTTAAAGTTCCCCTTTATATAACTAAGTTTTAGAGATGGTAGCTAGCTATATAGTAACCAGTTTCAACAAGTTCTCTGTACAATGTATATATTTTTAAGTGTCTTGCTGACTGGAAATATACCACCTTTTATCTCTCCCTCTGGAAGAAGTTGCTGAGAAGAACAAAAATTATAGAATTCTTAAACTACCAGTGTAGACCACATTTTTCCCAACATATGACAACAAAATTTGGCCAGCTAGTTAACTAGTAATTTTATTCTAAAGAAAATATGAGCCTTAATTTTGAAATAAATCATTTAAGTTGTATATGGATATCAAGGTTTGAAGGATGAGGAATTTATATAAACAGACTTTCTAGCATGGGAAAGAATAGTAGCTACTTGATATCTTAGGGCAAATCGTTGTGAAAGCTTAAGCTGTACTGGAATAATATAAAGAAGTTTTGGCTTCTGAATTATAATAAGAAGCAAGATACTTTGAAAAATCTGAAAATTTGAAAACCTAAGCTGATGCTCACTCCAGTGGTTTCCTGTGTTTTGTTAACTGTTAATACGTCTTTGTTTTTCCAGTGATTGTAATACTTTATGGTACTATAAACTGTGTGGGAACTTGTAATTAACCAATAAACTAATACATGCTGATATTCTAATATTGATTATAAATTTATTCCAAGCTAACCTTTTTGCACGGAAAGTAAACTTGACAGGAAGAATGTGAACTGCTAGTTATCTAGCTTTGGGGTATCCAAGATGGAAAAGTCATATGGTACTGGCTAAATTTCCTATGAAGAGGATATGGAGAAAGCCACCCAATCCCACAAATTGATCTTCAGCAATACAGAAGGTCTGCTTCCTGCAGTGAGACTTCGTTAAAAGTTAGAGTTGATTAAACAAAGTGAAGAGCAACTGAAGTGATGCATTTTTGCCTATGTGGTCAAATGTGAGGAAGGGGATTCGCACACATGATCTTTACACATTTTTCTTAAAGCCAGCTTGCCATATTCGATGACTGAGCTTCACAGAAAACAAGAATAAGGATGAGTGCATGGAAAATGAAATTAAATAAGCAGTGTCACTGACGGATGGTTGTTGTTACCTGTTTTGCTTGTACTAAAGCTTGTAAAAATGAATGGGAAAAAGTCTTTCACCATTCTTTGTTATTGCTCCCAACCCCTTTCAAAAAGCAAATTTGAAGATCTGTTCTGTGTGTATGTATTTACTCACTTTAAGTCTTGACATTCTGTTTAGGTTGAACAAATTCTTGCAGAATTTAAGATTAAAGCCCTTGAATGTCATCCTGACAAACATCCTGGAAACCCCAAAGCAGGTATGTATTCTTCCCTGTTGAAAAACAATCTATTTTTTCCTTATATTAACATGATTAAGATATTAAATTGAGCCTTAAAACTTTATTAAATATTCTTTTCCCCCAATGTATTTTAATTGTCATGTGTATTGAGCATATTGTCTTTAAATAGCAAGCTTTAATATTCTTTTCTAACACTTGCACACTCCTAGGTGATAGAGCAAGACGACACTTTTTGGATTCCCCCCCCCCCCCGACTTTCAATCTTTTTTCTTTCTATGGTAGAACATCTTTTAATCCAGAAATTATTTATAGAGTGTATTCCTTTCTAGACCTGTGAAGTTGGCCTGCTTCCATGCTTAGTGGCATTCAAGTGTCATACTTGCGTCAACTAGTTAATTCGCTTCCATGAACAAGCCCATCAGGAACACATTAAATGTACTTTAGTTTCTTTTAATGTAATTTAGTGACTGGAAATAAAGAGAAGGCAGCACCACATGAGTAGCCATCTGTTTGCAGAACAGCAGCTAACATTTGCGTTTATGAAAGCGTGCAGTTCATCGTACCTGTGACGGCTAAGCGGCACCTGAGTTATTTGGAGATAATCTTACCCATTCATAACCACAAGATAGCTCTAATCAGTGCTCACCGATGTCTGAATAGTTTATATTCTTATAATAAAGGTTGTTCTGACCATAATTATGGTCCCCAACAAAAATTTATTGTAGAATAATTAAATATGCTTCTCATTTTGATTAATGCACAAAACTTTTCCTTTGGATTCTTCCTATTAGTTTAACTATAAACTGAACAACATAAGCAAAAACTGAATAGCATAGCCTACCTACTTGTGCGAGTTTGACCTCATCCACACCCCCCCTCTGTGATAGCAGAGCTGGGAATATAGCAGATGTTAAGTGGGACTCACACTCCGCTGCCTTGAGCAGAGCTCTCAACAGGACTTGGCGTTCCTTATTGATGTGCCATCCTAGCCAGAATCAGAGAGTTGATGGGGGGGGGGGGGGGGGGGGGGGGGGCGGCGGTGTTTAGAAGGTGAAACAGGTGGGATTTTTCACTTTGAGATTCCCTGACAAGGAATCCTCTGAGATTTGGTGCTTGAGAGACAATCTACCACCTATTAACATTAACCTGATCACTAATACTTAATTTATTCTAAATGATAGCACAGGTACCAATGAAACCAATGGAGTCAACTTTGTCTGCAGAAAATTCTGGCAATTGCAGCAGGGAAATGAGACTATTCCAGTGCATGGTCCTGTTCTGTCTGCGCGCCCCCCCCCCCCCCCCCCAATTAATTGAAACTAAGTAACTCAAAAAGGGAGGTCAAGTGCCAAATGTTGGGGCAGCTTTGTTTGTCAAGGAGAAATATTTTATGCTCCATTTACCTGAACATGCTGTATTTACTTTAAATACCTTTTTACAGTACTGGTGAAAGTTTACTTTATATTTTTTATTTCATCAGCTTAAAGCTCAATAAAGAGTAATTAAAGTAGACCTTTTATTTGTTGAAAACTAGTAACACTAGGAAAAGGAAACCTAATAGAACTGCCCCCTTAGCCTGTTGTCAGTTGTTTGATTTATAGTTATCAATTTTGATTAGTGTTTAGACTTCGTGTATTTCAAAAGAAATCTCTCTAATTTGTGAACTGGAATAAATGAATAATAATAATAATAGATCACTGTAACATAGGTGACTCATAGATAAAATCTAAATTTTTATAACCCTTCTACAAATAGTAACATGCAGCTGCATCCTTAGTAACCATTTAATGAAAAATTACCCTGTAGGGAAAAATAAGAGCTCTCATTCATGCAGTCTGGTATTCAAGACAACATTTTAGCATATGTAGAAAACATACTTAATAAAATGCACAAGTTACATAATTTGAACTATATTTAGATTCCTCTTCTTGCGTGTCAATTTTTGCTTGTCTCCCCCCCGCCCACGTTTTCTTGGTGGTGTGCTTTGCTCTGACTTCCTTGCTGCTGTGGATGTAAGTGTGTTCCTTCTAAGCATTATTACTCTAGTTTAATTTCCTTTTTTAAGGTTGTCTACAGGGGTGACTTGTGCCTTTTGCCTGCTGTACTCTGTAAGTTTCTCTGAACTTAAATTTAGGAGATTTTTAAGCTGGTAGACAAATGAGCATTTTAGTCCTCATTTGAAAAGGATATCAGTTGTCCGCCAAAGGTGCTATGATCCTAAAACCAGCTAAAACTGCGCAAAGCTGTAAGCAGAACAACCAGATACCTTTGTCGCTTAGTTCTCCTTCTGTCTCCTCTACTCTGTTTGCTCTAAGCCATTGTAGGCAGCTCCCCTTTCATATCTGAATTAATTTCTTTGAAAACAAATATTGGCTTCAGTATCTTTTTGGTTTGTGTTGTAGTGGAGAATTTCCAGAAGCTGCAGCAAGCTAAGGAGATTCTTACTAACGAAGAGAGTCGAGCGCGTTACGATTACTGGCGACAAAGCAAAATTACCATTCCGTTCCAGCAATGGGAGGCCCTGAGCAATTCTGTGAAGATGGTTGGTGTTGTCTACGTTTGGGCCTTCGGGGGGGGCAGAGGTAGGGCTGGTCCAGAGAAAACGTTGCAGTGAGTGAGGGGATGAGTTACAACACTTCTGCTGCAGTGATGGGCTTTGGGATGGGAACAGTGCAGCGTGATTCCTGCACTAAGGATGTTAAGGAAATTCAGGAAAAATTGGAGGGCTATAGAAGCCCATTCACAGAACGGTTTTAGGCTAGTAGTTTTACAGTGAATTATCAAGTTGCTGCTTTTATGTGTATTATATGAAGTTCAAATAACTTAAGGGCTGTTTTCAAATGCTTCAGCACACTTTGCTTTTGTAGGAACCTTTTATTTATTTTCAAAGTTAGATTAAAGCTAGGACGTTTGTATAATGTATTCTCCTTTTGGTATATTGCTTATCAGATACGTTTTCATGCTATCTGATTAAATAAAGAGCTCACTGAAAAATCTAGAAGATAGGTTCCTTGGAACCCTGGGCTTCACACAGGTCTTTGGAGGGGCCCTGCTAGGCTAGTGGGGTGATTTGTGACAGAGACAGATGTTCTGAGGGTTGTTTTCCCTCCTAATTTTGCCACTGAGATAATTTGGTAGCATGTTCCTAGTAGATCCTAATTCCATAATGTTTGATTTTTTTTTTTTTCTGCCTTATGAGGGTGAATGATAGTTACAAGTCTATATGGTCATATTTAAGGCAGGTGAATAAATGTTTCCCTTGCCAATTCTGCCCACCTCAATTCTGCTTACGGGAGAAGTTTGAGAGCCTCTTCAACTAAAGCATTATGCCTGAGCTTAAATGTTTGCTGGAAGTATCCCATCAAGCTTAGTTCAGTTCCAAACAGAAGTCATTCCACAGACTTTAATAGTAAATCTTTCCGAATTGTCTTGCTTTCAAAGGGTACCTTGACATCAAAGACAGCTTTGAAAATGGACATTTTCTAAGTCACTCAGCCCTCTTAAAAAAGTGTCATGAAGTCATGAATCATGACAGAAGAAACTGAACAAAAGACCCTTAGAATTATTTGATGCACTTGTACATTTTATTCTTCATCCCCACCTGACAAACTAGTCTCTCAAATGCTATTTGCAATACGTGACCATGCTTTCCCCTATCCTATTGACCTGCAAGCTTCTCTCTAGTATGTGCTTTGTTTAACCATTTATTACAACAATATAAGAGAGAAAAGAGAAGTTCATTAAAAATCTTTTAAAGTATAGAAGTTAGTTCTTTATTTGTTATTTTTGCATTTCTTTAGTCAATGCACTGGGCTGTCCAAAGTAAGAAGGACCAAATGCTGGAAGCTCCTGACTTGAATAATAGCAACAACATAACTAATGAGATTTGGACCCAACAGACTGAAAACAATGAAGACGGATTGTCAGATGGGAACAGGGAGCAAGAAGATGTTGCAATTCCTGATGTGAAACCACAGTCTTCAAAGAATCCAGACTCCCCAAGTAAGTGAAACCAGCAGTTACAGAAAATCGCAGTATCCAGGGATTGGCCTGAAACAGAGGCTTTTAGTCATGAGAAATTCTTCTCCAGAATAATACGTTTAACTGGTAGCTTTTTTAATGTGGTTTTGGATTGGGGTTTTGTTTTGGGTTTTATGATGTTTATTTTATTTAATTTTGAAGCTTTCAGACCTTTCTTCCTCCCTACCCCCTGTTTGCTTGCTTGTTTGCTAGTAAAACCAAAAACTGGAGAAGAAGAAGAAAAAAAATTCTTCTTAAACCAAAACGGAGAGTTCCGTTTTGCTGCTATATCAGAATGAAAAAAAAGGCAATTATTTTCAGTGATTTTTTAAAAAATAACTTTAAAAACTGTTAAATAAAATATTTAGGTATTATATTCTTTTTTTTTATCCAGCATTCAGTAATTCTGCAGAGTTTTCATCTGATGAGTTAATGAGGACTCAAAATTGAGACTTGAAGGCTTCTTCTGTATTTGAACAGGTTTTTTAAAAAATAGTGCATGCACCAGATAAATGTGTATTTCAAAAGCTGTCATCTGGCCAGTTAGTATTTCCTGTCTGTTGTTTAGGTTAGTATGCCTGAATCGAAGTTTACTTACCACAACGGCCACCCTCTGTTTTGCTTGATCCTTCAGGATTTTCATAATCTTAGGCTTATGTTATCAGAGAACTATTACTAAACAAAGTCCTGTCATTTCTTCCCAGCTTGATCAAACAGGAAATTAAGTTGAACTGTGAGGGTAGCAAAACCTCATTAATTTAATCCCAAACATTTGTGGAATGCAGAAAATAGATAAGAAAATTCTACAAACAAATGTATGTGAGACATAACTGAAAATTTTGTATTTAAAAATTATGCTCTATAACATTATACTATTTGCTATTTTTTGGTAATTAAATCATCACTGTATCCTTTGTAGAACAGTAAAATTTCGAAGTAAAGAAAACATCATCTTGTTCCTTGTAATGGTGAGCTTTCTTTGCAGGCATCTTCTTTCTCATAATTTTTTGAAGTTTTAATTTAATTTCCATAGATTTGAATGGGAAAAATATCAAACCCATCAAATGCTTACTTAATTTATCCAGTGGGCATATATTTATATTAAATCATGTTAACGTTAGAATATTTATTTGACAGGGCCTTTATGCACTTCAGTGTTCATACTTGATGTTAGGATGTTGATAATGCTTTTGTTTTGGTCCAGGAAAATTTATTATATTGGATTCCACTTTTAAACTGGGATATTTTCAGTTCCTGTCTGCTGGTCTGTAAGAATTATGGACTACAACTCCACATAGCTATTTCAGCCTGAATAAGAGATTTTAACACTAAGTCTGGTAATAGGTTTCAGCTTCCTGATATAGGAAGATCACATTTTAGTATTAACAGCCCATAGATCATAAAAATATAGCGCAGGGTCTGAAAAACTCCTTTACTCTCTTGTATGTGGAAAGGGCCATCTGTACCTTCTCTCCACACTGCTGCCTTTCATGTATTTGGAGATTTATCATGTCACCCTCTCTCTCTTCTTCTTTAGATTAAGCAAATGCAATTTGTTCAGTTTTTCTTTGTAAGTCCTCTTTTCTGGATTGCCATTGTTCTTGCTGTTCTCCTTTGGACTCTTCCCAGCTGATATATATCTTGAAGTTTGGTGTTCGCTTGAGTTCTTGTTCAAACAGTGCCAAGAATACAGAGGTTGTCCCTGCTAGTGAAGAGCACTGGAAGTGACCAATTTTTTACTTACTTTTTTTGGGGAAGATTATCAAGTATTATTTCAGACAACTTAGTTTTATACATGTTTATAATAATTTACTTGCCTTTCTGTTTTTTTCTCAGGATTTTCAGAGGCAAATTACTGGCACTTGCGTTTCCGCTGGTCAGGAGATGCTCCATCAGACCTTCTGAGGAAATTCAGAAACTATGAGATCTAAAATGCAAAATACACAAGAGCGTGAGATCATCTGTTCAACAATTCAGTATTTTTTTTGTCAGCAGTTATAAGTTATTTGTATTTTGTGTTCATTCATTGTGATGTGAACGTTGTTCGAATAAATGTCTTAATACTGATTTGTTAACACACGTGCTATGAGCATTACAGATGGAGGTCTTTTTGTTTAATAAGCAAACTTCAATAAGCAAAGCCCTTTTCAGTATTAACATAAAGTGAAGTTATCTAACATCTTATATATTGTTTCTTGTATTCTTAAATATTGTGTAGTGAATAATAGTTTTCTCAATACTGTGATGTTATAAAGAATGTACTCTTGGTAGAACCAGAATCAATGTTAGACTCCAGCATATCATCCTATTCAGTGATGATCTTCCAAAAGCTATATGACAATGAACTTTAAACAAAACTGTCCTTATTTCTAAACTATATACTCTGGTTCACTTCTCCACTGCATTGTACTTACTGTAGTGACTTATAATGCACGCATGCACAATACTATTACAAACTTATCTTGTTGGAGAATTGTGATCTTATGACATAGATGAAGTAAGAACCTTCTTATTATCCAAGAAGGTCACTGTGAATACATCAAGCACTCTTAAAAATCATTTGCTCTTTATTTTAACAAGTACACTTTTTGCACCAGCTATTTATTTTGGAGGGCAGTTCCAGAAATTCACTTCTCCAGTTAGCAACTTTCTTCTTCTTGAGACTGATCGGTGGACAACTGATACCCCTTGTATGTGTGCCAGCATTGTCCTGTGGCTTACTAGTAATTTTCCTGCCTGCTCTGGCCTGGTAAGACGGGGTCTTATCAGGGTTTTGTATGGTGAGGAATGAAGAATCAGGCCAGTCAGCATTAATGGGTACAAAATCTCACATGAAAGGTTTTTGATATTTTGGGCACCTTTTCAAATTCTACATTGTGTTTGTTTATTTTGTATTTGCTTTCTTCTTTGTAAACCTGGCTAATATGTCAGGTATTGACATTGTGTTTTGTGCAGGCAAGTAATTCCATCAGCAACAAATAAAACTGCATGCATACAGAAAGGGTTGTTTTCATTTTTTTTAATTGAAATCCTCTGCCCACCACAGAGATCCCTTTTGAATTTCTTGTTATTTGTCCCCTCAGTGGGTAAAAGCTTAAGGGTTATGAATCTTGGGCATCTCCATGGAGAGTCTAATCTGAACTACAGTCTTCTCCCAACATGGAAACAGTATTACGATGTCTGTATCTCCCTGGAGTGACATGTTTGGCTCTACCGTGCAGGGGAGTGTGCTGACTGACCTACTGTGCTGCTCCTGTTTGGTGCCTATTTGTTATAAATTGTAACACAGGTGCCTGCCAATGGAACCCTGATAATATGTATATCTTATTAACCTCATTAGTATATTTATTCTGGTGCCAATTTTCTTTACAGGGGCTGATACCAGTGTTAATGCTGGTTGTGTTTGTACCAGTTTATAAAAGCTCAAAGTACCGGCGTTCTGCTGATACAGCTACATTGATCCTAGATTTGATGGCATCAGTAGCAATAGCTATTTTACAGCACATTATCCTGCTTATCCAAAATATATATTTTTTTTTTTTTATTCTACATGCTTTCCCCTTGAATATTTTGCAGGTAAAAACATTATAGAGATGAGATTAATAATTGTCTGTAATATCTGCTAAATGTAATTACAAATTTTCTTCTAGTGCATATATTGCTTTCCTTTATTTGAAGATACTTGCTCAAGAAAGACTTTCAATCCATTTTCTAGGGAGGGACTGTAAAGAATGTCAAACAGTAGTAACAGAAGAAACTCTAGTTCATGCGAAGGATACAAAGTAATAGGGTACAATTTTTCTCTCTTCAACAAAAAGATGGAAATGGAACCAGCTGGAGTACTTTGAATCAGATGGCAGCTCAGATTCTCCTCTCCCCATTTCACTTGCTCGTAAAGGTAAAAGGGGGTTGTTGGATGGATGATTTAGGTGCTAAATAGCTGATTTCCCTTGAGAAGTGAGTATGCAACAGACCTCTGAACAGCAAACTCATTTTTCATGTCATTAAAACTGATGTCATCATTAGCCAATTATTACATGGTTTGTTTTGGCAAAGCGCCTTTAGATATTTGTTCTGGATGAATAATTGCAGATATTTGAAAGACTCTTAGCCCAGCGAAAGCTGATGGCAAAACTTGCATTTTGCAACATACCTGCTAGAGATCAGTACTCTAATTTGTATTTGCCCTAGTGAAGGGGGCAGATTATTAACTGGTGCTCTAGTACCCTGATACAGACTTTTTTTCTATTTATGTATATATTTAACTTGAAATGGTCCAATTTTCTGTATTGCTCAAATAGAGTTGAATTAACCTATTCCTAGTAGAGCAAACCCAGAGGTACTGGAAAGCAAGAGGAAGCTGTGCAGCCTGTTTTGCTTTTGGGACAGCATTGGTGGGACCTGATCTGTTGGCCAGTAAGAACAGTTAACTGGAATAAGTGGGCAGCCCAGTTCTCCTTCATGTTAGAAAGGAAAGAAATAAGCACCTGACAAATTATTCAGTGTTAGATCATTCAGGGCCCACCCCCCAAGCATAAACTGCTGGGTTTTTTTTTAAATATGTAGTATTTTTAGAAGTTTTTTTGCTAGTAGCATGAAGAGATCCAGCAAATGTCCCACATGACATTATCCACAGTAATGTGGTCCCTTGGCCTTTCTGCACTACTAAGCACATAACATACTTAACATGTTTAAATATTAATTGGAGCAGGGGTTGTAAGGTGGATCTCTCAAGCTCTGCGAAGATGTGATTAAGAGGCAATAGAGTCAGGTATACATGGTTTTCCACTGGCCAACAGAGAACTTAACTTTCTTTGCAAAGTGGAAACAGCTGCAAAAGGACAGTTGTGGGGGTGGGAACAACAGCAACAAGCCCAGATACTATATATTAGAATTAGGCTCTGTGAATTACATGTTGGGGCAGAGGGCAGCTACTTGCAAGGGATGGTAAGGTCTCATTTTCTTCTTTAGTGCTTCCTCTGAGTTGTTTAGGTAGGTCACGAAGGGTTCTGAACCTTCTGGGTGTCTGAGGGGTCTGACTTGGTGTGTGCTTCCACTATGCAGTGATTGAGCATTACCGTGCTTGAGTGCTTTGTTAGCTATAGCCTTAAATGACTTAGCTTAGCTTGGTATGAAAATAAACAGACCTGTGAAGTGAGCCTAGATCCTCTGGAGTCTAGTCAAAAGTATTGATTAAACTTGGCCATTACTGGACTTGTGAGGGCTGATGAGATTTCAGCTGGAAGTTATGAGATAGCAGATGGGGGTGCAGGTGGATGATGATGATAATAAAATAGAGAATAGGGCATGTTGTTTAATACTGTGTTTCTAGGTCTCTGAAACTGTATCAACCAGTTTTGTAATATCAGAAATTAAGCAACTATTTAGCCAGCTGTTTACAATGAAACTGAACAGCTTGGGGGGTCTTGAATTATATAAAATTAATATATCTTTAATTACTGCTGTCATGCCTGTTCTTGTGCAAATGCTGAATATATAAGATTGAGAATGTTCTAGTTCTTCACAAACTTGTTGTTTTGCCAACATTTCCCAAGCGGCAATGTAAGAGTTAAAGTTTTGGTGATGAGTACAGATAGTATATGACTTAAAATCTCAGGCTGAGTAATGCTGAATGATAAATACGGTTGTTTCCTGAATGCTTGTTTTCGTCTTTGAATGAGAGATGGGGGGGGGGAAGTTTATATGTTCTATAATAGAAGCAAGTATCCTGATGATTAAAACAGATACCGGGTAGCTTTAATTTCCTGGGCTTGAACATTGCTATCTTACATTTTCATATCCTGAAATGAGAAACAAGACTGCTAGGAAGGTAAGCAGTGAAGCTGTTGTAAAGCTGATGAAATTACACAGCAAAAGATAAAGCAACTCAGTAAGCTGTCAGCCTGTCCCTTTCAGATGGGGTGATATTTATCAGTTAGTTTATGCTGGGTATTTTTATTGCAGCCCAGTGTACGTGCTTATCCTGCTGTTGTAAGAGTTGCCGAGCCTCCCCCCTGATGGTAGGCACTGTGTATGTTTGTTCTTTCACCTTCACTATATTAGTCTCTTCTCACTCCCCTGTTAATGAAGATGAGACTCTTCATGTGCTCTGTTTGTCCCAGCTTTGAAAGGCTTGTGTCTGAGTCGTTACAGTCGTGCACAATGTAGCCTGGGAACTTTTACACATTTTAGGTCTCTGATGGATATCATAACCTGTCACAGGTGATGGATGCTGGAGAAAACGAATTTTCTTTCCTCTCTATTCCATCTTCACAGTGGTTTGCTCTTGCTCCCTTCTTTTGGTGGGGCAGTAAGGGAGAGGTGTTACTTCTGGAAAATGAAATTTGCTGCCAACGTTCGGAAGGTTTCCAGTCTTGATGTGCGATGTGGTTGTCAGTGCTTTGGACAAAATGATTTGCTTGCTGCTTTGTCAAAACTGCTTCTCTGAAAATATCAAAGGACTCTTGGCACCAAAGGCAGACAGCTTTTCTAAGGAGATGCCATTTGACTCTCAGGCATCAATCCTTCCAGAAACTATGTTTACTTTGTCAGGATTGTCAGAGCTGGTCCTTTACTAGCAGTTAATTTCCATGGAACCCCAAAATTTATGCCGGGTAGAGGACTGTCAGCTCCTCTTCTTTCTCATAAACAACTTTGTGTGAATGATATCGATGGGACCGGGGGGAGGGCAGGGCAGGAGAATGAGCAGAAAGGTCTGGAGGTGTAAGAGACTGTTCCAGCTGGTTGGGCCTGGGTGCCTTTGGTGCTTTCTGCTACTTGTGGTCCCCACTTTCAAAGGATCTGAGTCTTCCCCAGGATTCCCATGTCTACCCTTGGCCTGCCACTGCCAAAGGACTAGGCTGCTTGCTTCAGTGTGGATAGCTGATGGTAAAAAGGAGCCTGGACACCTTAAGCATCTCTTTGCTTAGCTGGCTGGAGGCACCTTGATCCCTGAAGGTACTGTGCAGTGGGCCTGAGCCAGGTTTGGGGAGGAAAATTGCACCAAGTGGCAGAGATATGGAGCAGTACCATGTTGAGCCCATATGTACCTCTTGGGGTCTGGACTCCAGCATCAGATTCATTATTGCCTTGCTCTTTCTCACTCTTATAGCTGAGGTTTAAAAAGGGAAGCAGATCAGAACAGTAGCACTTTAACTCTTTGCTACAAAATGGAGATGAAAAGTGGTAGGAGTCAAGAGGAGAGCACTGAACCTGGAACGCTAGTGCTGCGGATGCGTATATAGCTTTAGTAGGCTGTTTGGCCGTCCTTACTTACTTTCTTCTGTAATTAGAAAAAAAATTACAAAAAACCCTGCAATTAAAACCATATGGTTCTTCCCCTTTAGTGCCTTGATGGGAACATTTTCATAAATCTTGCTGAAGGGTGAGGGTGGGAAATAACTTGGGTGTTTGCTGCTGCTCTTCTTATTTTTCAACCGCAAATTTTAGGGAAAATCGGTTTCCAAGAGAAAAGGTTCACCGAATGCAAATACTTCCTTAGACAGAGGAGATTTTTGTTGCTTTTCTGACAGACTGGCCTCTTATTTTTCAATATAAAATTTAAAATAACGACATCTTTTGGTGTCGGTCGTTTGACATTTCCATCCCCAGCAAGGTCCCAGTGAAAAGGACATCTTGAAGTTGGAAACTTCCTAATAAATATTTATTGGGTTGGTGCTTTGTCTTCAGATCTATTAAAGCAATGAAACATGTCTTTTGGAAATAAGACACTTAAAGTGATCAGTAAAAAAACTGGCAAGTTCTTCAGTGATGCAGTGGAAAAGAAGGACTTAGTGCAAAGCTTGCCCACTGTGTTTAGTATTTTGGCTCTTTTAATACTGTCTTTTAATTAATTTGGAATGCTACCAAAACTGCATTACACAATATAGTTTCTCTCATCTGTTCCAGATTACAGGGGTGGGTGGGATCTTCAAGTTATAAAAGAACAAATAAGAGTTTAAATTCCTGACTAATTAAATAAAATCAAGTCTCATATGTGGAAGGTTTTTTATTATTATTATTTGTTATCTGAAATGTGCACACTCACTAAAAACTTTGATATTTTGCAGAGTGACTAACATGTTGTACTGCTCTAAGCACACAATTTTAAGCTGCTGTTAGAATACAAATATGCTAAGGTGAAAGTAGCACATGTACTGCACCTTAGCAAAGGATGCTTAAGTTGGTACTCTTGAATTTAAAAACTTTCTCTTCTGCAACGTCTGAGATGATAAGATGTCTGATTCCAGTATCCCTTGGCACGTACCTTCACATGTGAGAACTTAAGGGAAATGCCTAATGTTATGATCACATATTACAAAGTACCATTGTCAGTTATTTACCAGTTTAAGATTCCCTATACTGTGTAACCTCTAACACTTGCATGTGCCCTAACAGAAACAAACACCCAAACCTGAAATCCCTGGAAGCCCTTTTAGGGGGCACTTTGAAATGTTCATTTTGCTGTCAGCTTAAACAATTGTTTGTTTGTCCCCTCTTTCTTTTATTTTGTTCTGAGCAGGGATATTTCAATGTTTCCTCTTCTTCCACCTGCCTCCATTTTCTGACTAAATTAAGTTGCACTGACAAAACATGATGCTAGAAAGAATGGGTTTGCATGTGTGTTTGTGTTGGGTTTTTGTCTTGTGTTTAAGACAGATAGGAATGAAAAGTGGTTGTTCCTACTCTAGCCTATTTGGCTTCTGTGGAAATGGCCTTTTTCTTATTTCCAGTCTTCTCTTACCTGACTTTGCAAATTTTTGAGTTCTTCACTAATGCTGGGGTCACACATAGGAGGAGATTGATACATCTGAGTGGTGAAAGGTCAGTTTAAGCCAGTGAGAAAGAGGCGGGGGGGTGCGCATAGTGCACTTCATGCCTGTGCAGAAGGCCATAAAGGACTGGAAAAGATGATCTAGGACCCCCCCACTGGAGGTGTAGGAGTAATCAGACCAGCTTCCTTCATGAAAGGGAAGGTTTGATGGAGCAAATGCATTCAATATAGAGCAGCCTGCTGCTGACAAGATTTTATTTATTTTGTATCAGCTGTAGCACATGAGGGCAGGACAATAGTCCTTTGGGCAAATCAGGACACTGTCTGTGTGTAATGCATTGGATTAATCCTGAGCTTTGTACTTGGAGAGTGCCTGTCCTGTCTACAGAGGACCTAGAAGGTGAGCTGTGGAAAGAACACTAATCCCAGTGTGCCCTTCTCCCACCGCCACCAAGTGCTGTTTATCATAAGCGTGTTAGATGCAATGGTGGAAACTTGCCCTGGGAGCTATTGCTGCTTTGGTACTTTTATTTCTTGACAGAAGCAGGGGAGGAGTGTGCAGGCATGGTCTAAGGAGTTGCAGTAGTATAAATACTAGATAATCCCTCTTGTTGCTGCAGAGGCACGTTTAACAGTGAGAGAAGACATGAGCAGCAAACCTGCACGTTACACGCAATGAGAGACAACAGAAAAAAGAACCCCCACCGGGCCGCAGCGAGCAGGGTTCGAACCTGCGCGGGGAGACCCCATTGGATTTCAAGTCCAACGCCTTAACCACTCGGCCATCGCTGCTACTGGTGGTGCTATACCCGGGCTGAAATCCTTACCGAGCGTTGCGGCACCGGAAGTTCCCGCCCCCAGCCGTGCGAGTGTCCAATGGGCGGCACGGCGTCTCACCGCCGCACACCGCCCCCGCCCCCCAGCCGGGGAGAGGGGCGGTGGCGGCGGCGGCCGGCCCGCCGTAATGGCCGCTCCGCCGAGCCCGGCAGCCCGCCGGACCTCGGTCCTCCTCCGGCACGCAGCACCGCCCTGCCTGGCCGGAGGGTACTGCGGAACTGGTGCTGGTGATTTCTTTTTTAAAAATAATATTTGTGCGTGGGGAAGCAGACGTGTTAGTTACCGCTATCACCTTTTTTATTTCCTTTTTTTTTCTCCCTAGTTAAAAGAACTCCGTTTTGCTCAGTAGCTCGAGTCAATGCAAAGGTGCTGAGTAGCGTGAGGCTTCAGGCAGTTGAAATAAGTGCCACCTTTCATACAGTGATTTTTCGCTGCTATAAACATCTGTTCTCGCTGTTGAGAAGATAGCCAGTGCAGGCCCCTGTACTCTTTCTAATGTAGGTAATAACTTGAATAAGTTTCCCATGCAGCTGTTCAGCACAGGAAAAATAAATGTCAATTTATACGCTTCTGGGTTTTTCAACCTGAAACATAAAGGCTGTGTCTACTCCTGTAAATTAAATGTGCCTGGGAGTGTTTGCAGGCAGTGTTTGCGGGCACACTTGGATTTGCTAGTGAAGATGCAGCCAGTAACTACTACAAAATACAGTAACTATTAGGCATTGCATTAATTTTTACAGTGGTGTTATCTTAAATTTTTTCCTGCTTTTACTAATTCTGTTCCCTCAACTATTAAAAAAGTTCTCCATCATATGACTTTTATATGTAATTTCCTTCACTGTAGATTTTTTTTTTTTAACCCTACCAACAGTTAATTGTGTCAGCAGTAGTATAATGGAAATTAAATCTAACTTGACTTTATACATATGCTGCAATGGATAAAAATAATCTTTTTCCTTTTTATCATTTTTGCAGGGTATGTGTATGCTAGGAATTTTACCCTATTTTCCCTCCTATAGTCACAGCTTTTGTGAACACTTTTTTTTTTGTTTTTTTTAATAGCTGGAGTGATGTCGATGATTGTGCTTCCCCCCTTCAGTTTTTTTTGTATGAGTTATTGATCAAGAAGCACTCTTAATAATTCTTTAACTTTCTTCAGTACCAAAAATATTGCTGGATTAATAAAGATCTTAAAATAGGCTTATGAAATTAGTCTTCTAGGACTTTTCTCTGGAACCTGACCTGGGGAATGTAGAGGACAGACAGACATTAGAAAGCACAAGGTGTTTCTATAATTTTAAAAGAACTCAGGTATTTTGTTCTACTTCAATATTTATTAAATTCTCTTTACCATTTAAGTTAATACAGCTTTTAGAAAGGTTTTGAGTCCTTACCTTTAATTGCTCATTAGCAATTGGGAGTTAGGTTAGTTTGTGGTCCTTGTCAGACAGCTATGACTGCCGAGTTCTGCGTTACGAAAACCAATAGAGAATTTATCATTAGTTTCAATGGGAAAGGATAAGAACAACAGTGATTATGGACCACCTGTAGAAACAGGGATGGTCCCTTAGCTGCATGCAGGCCTGTTGTGGTAACAGACCTTTAATCATCCCTCTAAAGTAGACAGTAAAAGGCTGGATTGATACAGAAAATTTCATACTACGTTAGTGATGTTTTAGATACTTTTTTTCCTTGCACTTAACTGCATAGGGTTCAACGCTACTGTTGGTATAATCTGAATATTTATTCTTTCTCTCCTGTATATCTTTTTGTGTTATTGTGGATATAAAAAAAATATATATAATCAAACTTCATTTAGAGTTTATGCTTGTGCTGTTTGCTATGTTTTAGATAATGGGGAACATTTAAAAAACATTAACATACAAAATAGTCCTTATTATCCTACTTTGTATCCCCCTATCCAACTCAGTAGTTTAGCGTCATAATAATCTTTGTTTAAATCATTGTTTGTTTAATGTGCTTGTACCCAAAGTGATTTGGACTGTTTTGCTGATGTCCATGTAGTTTTGTGTTTGGGTAAGGCGCTCATAAGCTGCGTTATGCCTGATAAGATGCTGTCTTTATCCCATAGTGTACCTGGTTTCATATACATGAAGACAAAAAGCATGTTTATACCACATTTTTATGATTATGTAAATAGCAAATGTGTGAAGAGCAGGGTGAGGAAAAGTAGCGCCTTCAGTATACCACATTATAGCCAAGGGGAACCTAAAGAACATAGAAGTGGAGACAGTCAGAGATCATGTTTGCTGGTGGAGAAACAAGTATTTCTCAGGTCTAAATGCCAGAAAAGACTTGTTGGGGCTTTTAGTACAAAGCTTTTTTTTTTTTTTTTTTTTTTTTTTTTTTTTTTAATATTGATTTGGGGCCAAGGAGCGGAGCTGTTTACTTCTACACTAATGGATCTCCTGCAGATTTATTTTCTTTACAGAAAACAGACTACTTGAAATCCATACAAGTAATTTGTTTTAGGAAGATCTTATGAAATGCAAGAACATTTTTACTATTGAAAGCCAAAGGAAACCAAATTATAACAACACATCAAAGTTCAGATTTGGTAATACCCCTTCAAGTAAGGGTATTTGTTCTAACTGTTCCTGAAGGGATTGAACCACAGCTGTTGTTTTTCGGTTGTTCCCCCCCCCCCCGCCCTTGAACAGGAATTTATGCATATGTGCTATATATTGGCCTTCATGTGCTTCTTACACATATTTGCCTCACAGCACGTGCATGATGGATAGGACTGAGATTTCCAGTCATCCAGCAGGCAGTTTGAAGCTTTGAGTGAACTGTTGGATATTTATAAATCCCGGATGATTACACAAAATCTTCACCTTCTGAATAGATATTTCCAGGATGAGTAAAGGGCAGTAACTTAGACGTGTTCTGGTCGTGAATGAAGGCCTTTTGCCACTAGAGATCTGTGCAATAAATGGCATGTTACCACCTGAGTCTTTTATGTTATTTGCACAAAGTTATTTTACCCAGAAAACACTAACAGAAAACTTCTAAATGCTCCACATTTTGAACTTTGCCCACTTATTAAGGACAGTTTGTAAGAGGGAAAAATTTTCCTTATCTATATGAAATATAAAATATGCCTTCCCTGCTTTTCCAGATGCCTTGTTCTGTTATTCTCATTGAAGAAATGTGAAAAAAAAAAAAATCCTTTATATTACTGGGAGTCATACATTTAAAATGTTCTTAAAGTCAAAATCAAAATGGTCTTGTTTTTAGACTACGGAAACAATTCTTGCATTTAATTCTACTGAAGTAGTACTTAGTACTAAGTAGTACTTAGTACAGTGGTTCCTGAGAACTCTAGACAACTTTTTCCTGTACTTTATTGAAGGAAGGTCTCTTCTAAATACTCTTTTTCTTGACTGGAATGTTAAATACAATTCTTTAGTTAAGAATTTTTGATAGCTTTTTATTAGGATAATTCTTCTGTAAGCTGAGAAAATATGGAAATTGTTACTTATCTACAGAGAGGTTTTGAGCTGCATAAGGAAAATGTTCAAGAGAAAATGAAGAATCAGTATGTTTGTTACTATTTACGTGGGTTTGATAGCAAGCAAAATCAATGTGAATGGTACCATTAATGTCTGTACTATGCAAATACTCACATCACTTGAGGTCTCATGCTATTTGACCTCTATTCTAACAGCTGCCCCAAACTATAATAGCACAATTCCTGTGTCTCAGGAATGAAGTTAATTGGCATCAATACTAAATTATGGAATCATGTTTTGGAGTTTGTATTTGATCTCCTTGTCAAGACATGTGTTTTAAATCTACTGAAAATTATGCTGGAAAGACAATTATATTCTGAAGCCATGCAAAACGCAGAAAACCCAAACAAGACACAGCAAAAATAAATTACAATGTGGTCTCAGCAACAAAAGAACTTATTTTCTTGGAAGAAAGAGAGGGGTGGTTATAGACATTGACTGAATACAGAGCTCAGACTATACTCAGCCTTTGGATTCAATGGAAATGCCCCCACTACCTATTAGCAAATCCAAGCTGCTTCTTTAAACCAAACTTATTTAATGCCAAAACCAAGGTTACTAGACCATGTCCTTTGGCGCACTGTATACTTGAGCACAGTTTTGTGCAGTGACACAAAGACACACGGACCGCTTATGAATTGTCCACCTGGAAACCCCTGGGTGGCTGACAGCTATGTAGGAACAGCCAATGCATTTCTAAGACCACTGAGGTCTGAGCGTTTGGATCTGGAGTTTGAGGAAACACTTGAGTTCAGTTTTTCTCCATCAGGCATTCCTTGGAAGGTGAAACCCTATAGCCTAACCATTCCAGGCCCATAGGCTTTTGCCAGGTTGCAATGAACACAGACTTGTAAAGAGACATCTAAAACATACATGCAGTATCCTGAGCCATTGAAACCTGGAAACAGACTCAGTGTTCCTTTTGTCTCACAATTTGCAATCTCTAACTTTTATGTTTTGAATTTGGGAGCCTTTATTTCCTAGCAGGACTAAGAAGAAATTTATTTTTTTCTTTAAATGATAGTTACCTTTATTTTGTGTTCACATGAATCTAGGACTTGAGTTAATGTGCAATTTCAGTAAAACATAACATATCATAAAAGTTGGCTGACTTGTGTAAATGACACACAAAGTGTTATATTTAACCAACTACATTCAATTGGATCGTGAAAAACTTGGTGTCTGTCTCTCTTCAGAGAAAATTGTTACTTGAGCAATGCTAGAGTGACCTCCAGTGTTCTTTGTGTAAGCTGCAAGTAAAAGAGCAGATAGGATGTGTTGCAGGTACCACATGCAGAAGGAGCAGGTTTAAGCACTTTCATATAATGATCTTTGAAGATGAGCAGTGATCAAAAATGGATTAGGGAAGAATGGTATCATTTGCAGAGTGCTATTTGAATTCTAGCACTTAGCTATGAAGCTATGGTGTTCCCAAGACAGAAGGAGATCTAACTACAACACAAATCACTAAAAATATTCTAAAGAAAGCCTCAATTAAATTAGCATTGCAGTGTTAAGTCCTAGATACTGAGATAGGGAAACTCAACAATATCTAAAAAAGTAATTAAAATCTTGAGATACAAGCCTGAAGTAAAACTCTGAAATTCCTGAAATGTAATAAGGTCTGTTGCCAAGTGCTAGAGAACCTCTGCACGTACAGGTGTTTAATTAATAAAGCATGCTATCTACTGTACATAATCTTATTTTAAAGACCTTAAAGTCTGAGATATTAGGCTACCTTTAAGAGGCTGAGGCAATGTAAGGGGAGATATGTCAAATGAAAACTGGTCTCGGGCAGTTTGAGTAGGATAGAGCTTCCCCAGCATTCAAGTAAGGCACTTGGCTTTCAGATGCCCCAGCCAGCTGCTCAGGTCGTCTTTTACAGACATCAAAGAGGGTGGGCAAGTAAGCTTGCCTATTTCAGAATGGTAGGAGCAATTCTTCAGAAATACTTTCCAGTAGCCATTGAGCAGCCCTGAAGATGACTAGATATGAGACTAAAAGCCTAACTAAAGCATTTGATGTGTCATAGGCTGAAGTTAGCAATGTTTACGCATACGTATGGTTAATTTGCATACAATGATATTGTCAAAGAATTAGTTCATTATCAGAATTCATGCATATAACATTGCTTTATGAATGTATTGTTCTATAATTTTAGAATTTTTGAACCTATGGCACCTGTTTTTCAATGGGAATAAAAATTACAGCTGACAGCCTTCAGGAAGGATTGTGGTATTTAGAAAGTTTTCATAAACTGAAAATGCAATTATAATGTACTTGCTTTGGAAATGCAAACTAAATGAAAACCATCAGTGCTTAGAATTTTTCTTCATGGCAGTACTAAATGTGAAGTAAACACTAAGAAAAGCTTTAGTATATCTCATGGGCTTTTAATGAAGATTTAACTGGTCAAAAATGAACATAGGATAACAGATAAAATTTCCCAATGGATAAGTGTATTTTGGAAAGTAAATTTATCTCCCAAAGGAATCTTAAAAGTTTTATTTCTCAGTCACTTAAAACTAGCAAGAGCTGCACCCTGGAACAGATAACGGAGAGAGAAAAATCTGGTTTAGGACTGTTATATAAAATAATGGTACTAGGATAGGTTTGCCTATATTTTTTTTTTCATGTCTTTAACTTCTGTAAGTAAAGAGGACAGATACTGCAAAATCTTTAATAGGAATATGGACAGTTTAACCAACCGGTAGAAAAAATGCACACGTGATAATCAGCATGCAAATGTATTCTTCAGCATTAATCAATCTCTATATTATTACTGTCGTCTTTAGAAATATAGGACTGAGCCCCAAGCACTTCAACGCTTCAGTTTTCTTGCCTTTTTTGACCTCAAGTACAATGTTCATTTGGTAATGCCTATTCCATCTCTTCTCACACATTTGCTCTGTGGCTTTTTACTTAATCAATCTCTATAGCTTTACAAATGCAATAGTTTGAACATTTATTCCTGTTAGAAATCTATTAATATGTTATGTCTGTGATGCTCGCAACAGAAAAATTAGATTAGATTCTGCCTAAGTTAACAAGAAACATTTACAGTAATGGCAGTGGAACAGTAACTTAGTGCTTATGTGTAACTTAGAATATTCAAGAGTAAATTTTACATCTCCGTTGAAGAATGTGAATGAATTAATGAACCAAACACAAACTGTGTGTTACAACAGATAATGCTAGCACCACTAGACTACAGAATTTCATGTTTTCTTACTCAAGAAACTAATGAATAACAATAGCAAAAATAATGCTGCATACTGAAGTATGTTTCTTCTGTATTTCTCTCATTCTATCTATTAGCTTTGTAGATCATTTAACAAAGCTGAATGCCTAAACCATACAATCAATAAAAATAAGAATTTACTTCAGAAAACCCTATATGGCTAAAATTTTCCATTCTGTGTGCCTAAGAATGGATTTGGGGACCAGTGTCAGGTACAGAGTCAAAAGTGGCTTCATTTTGGAGCTGCTGTATAATCATGTTATAGCCTGCCCCTATAGCCTATTGTTTCATAAACTCGCCGACATACTAGTTGGTTCATGCTGTGCTGTACACCCTTACTCTTAGTCCACTTATTCAAATTCTTAAATACAGAATTAGTTTTTAACATTATTCCTCTGTATTAAAACATTCTGTATTTTATTTATCCTAAACTTTGGGAGTTCTTATGGCATCTCTGATATCACTGAAAAGCCCTTTAGGGATCATTTGCTGTTTCCATCTCTCTTATGCATAATAGATATATTCATGGTGTAAGACTGATGTTAAATGCATGTTATTTCTGGTGTGCTTTTTTTTAAATACAGTGTCCTTACAATCATTCAGGATCATTTGGGGAAGAGTATTTTATTTAGCTTTTCTCCAAGTTTTTGTTGCTAGTTCCATTAAGACATTTGGAGACTATTAGATATGAATGCTAAATAAAATGAAAAGCTATTATTCATCACTTACAATTCTAACCACTACACCAAATTAATTTGCCTGTGAAACAGATACTAATTTAGTATGATTTTTTTGCATGCTCTATGAGAATTCTCCCTAATTAAGTAGTCAATAGAGTTGTCAAGTTTCAAGAAGTTTGCATTTCGTCATACTGTGCTTTCTGGCACAATTTATTTAAAAAAGAACCTAGGTAATTCTTCCGTGACATGGGTATGTTTCCTACTTCCTTTCCTAGTTCAGAACCCTGTACTGTGCTCCTCTTCCCTGTTTGTTATCAAACCTGGTCAGTCCCTTCCCCTTTTTTAGCATTGTGCTTCCTTGTTTTGTGGCTCCTGTCTCTTTGTTGGGGCTAGTACAATGGTGCTCCACTTTCCTTCTGTTTGGTTGAAAACATTCTGACAGAAGTATACTAAAATTCTGTATTAAGGAATTGCTAGCTTGTGAAGTATTTTACCTGCTTCGCTTTATTTGCTTGACTCCGCATTTACAGCACTAGGATCTATTGCTAACGACTGAAATGCTATTTCTGGTATGATAAAATGCAAGAGAACTTTCAATCACCAAAGTGCTTAAGACTTGACACAATCTGATCTAGTAATCATGCATTAACATCAGAGATATTGAAGGGAATCCTGCTATCTTAAACCTCAAGGCTATTTAATGGATATTGCAGATGTGTATCTGGATAATGGAAAAGATTAAACCCCTTCCTTTATTGAGATTAAGACATTAATTACTGGTTGGGGGATGGTAGCACTTTTAGAACCTTTTAGCACCTTTGTTACTTAAAGTCAGAGCTCTGCTCTGGCTTCCCCTCTTCTGGTCTCCCTCAGATACGAATACTGAGTACCAATATGGTTTCTGAGACACAACTCTAATAAAACCTTCTCTGTCCTGAAACAGAGAAAGGTTCTCATGGAATATATGTTATTTTGCCATTTTCTTTTTCTGCTATGGATAGCTGTAATTTTTGTGAATATGGAATTTATTCTGGGACTGAATTGCAACTAGAGGATGGCGAGAACTGGAGGACCCGTATGGCTCAGGTCCCTGGTTATGACATGCAGAACTTTTCCTTGTTTGTTAACTTGTCAAAGATGACAAAACTTGTCGCAATATAATAGCTGCTGGGCAGCTTCCATGGAATTAATTGGTATCACAAGGTATTTTTTTATAGACGTTATCTAGAAAAACAACAAAAAATTCCTGATAGTTATGTAAACCAAACTGTTCTAGTGCTGGTCCTTTCTGGTCAAAGGCTTAAGGCTGTTGGCAGGGTAGTGTTGAAAAAGTGCTGAGGCTTTTGACTGACATGTTCGTTGTATGCAAACATAGCTGCAGTTTCCTGTGCATCTGTCTGGCTCTGCTCACAGATGCTTAATCAACTTAGTTAAAGCAACATTTTAAATCAAGGAAATATGACATCTGTCAACACAAGTGTGTGAATAAACGTGTACTGTTTGCTAATCCTACTTATGCAGCTAAATTTTAATTTACATGTCTAAACATCCATGCATATGCAAAAAGAGGCATACAATTTTATGTTGAAGCTTTCATCTAACTCTTGAAAATGTGGCTCTTAAAGTTAACAGACTGTATAGAGTCTGCTTTTCCCTGTAGTCTTCTCATATGTTCAGTAAAGGATCCTTTTTAAAAAGATGCTATTAGTTCTACTTAAATTTTAATGAATTTAAAGGTTCAGTGTTACAAGATTATCAAATCATATCACTGAACATCATTGTAGGTGTCAACACAGCCAAATGTTTAGTTGCATTCTTATTTTTAAGTAAATAATCCTAGTAAATTTAGGCATGTGTGCAGTGCACTACTGGATTGGAGCCTTTCTCCTTAATGCATTTTTATCAGATTTGTTGGGTTTTATACAAAAAGCATATTCCCTGTTTCTACTTGCAGCTGTTTTATGCACACATTTACTGAATTTTTATGAAAACAGAAACAAGGTAAGTGGATAGGCAAATATGTCTAGTGTTGCAGGTTAAGTGGATATGCTTTCAAAATCCGAGTATGCTAAATATCATATGCCAATGCTACTCTGTGTGCCAAAAATACCCTCATGGTAGGATTATTAATTAGACCTGGCTTTCACAATGCCATCTGCAACACCGTACATAAAAAGTAACATATTTACCACCTGTATGAAAATAAAATATGCTTCTGGCTCCCATTCTGTATTGCTTGACTTTTGTCCCTGTTCTGAGCACAAATCCCTACGTAGGTATGGAGACCCTGATTTACTTCAAAGAGTTGTTCCCTTTTGTATGATTCAAATCTTAAAATACAAGACTTTGTTTTGCAACAAAAATTTGTTTTGCATTTTTCATTTCATCATATTTTTCCAGTTTGATAGATTTTTTTTTTTCCCCATAAAAATAATATATACAGAGTCTACTTAATAGTTGTAATTAAAAACTGTGATTTTGCTCAGTTTTACAGGCTATTTTTCTCATTGTCATTACACAGAGGAATTAGGATACTGGGTAAAACCAGTAGGTGCATCTAGTGTTAGTACCTCCATATTAGCAGATGCTTTAGAAGAAAGTTTAAATGAGATAGTGGGCAATTATGAAAAAATCCCTTCATAAGAAAATCTCCCTGTTGACCAGTGGTTGGCTTAACCCTGAAACACACATTTGTGCCTAAACATAAAATCTATTTGTAGTATTGACAGGTTGCAATTATCCTGGGTAAATGACCACTCTAACTTTAATTCCTGTTAAGCCTCAGTGATAGATTGTAGGAATAAACCTTTGCAATTCTTTATATATGTAAAATCAAATACTTTGTATATTTTGAATTTTAAGACCTTGAATGTAGGAAAGCTAAAACTCAGTAGCAGATAGAACAGATGCAACTTTGATTATCCTTTAAAGTCAATTTACCGCCGGTCTTTAAGCTCAATGTCCTCTTTGTTTCAAACTAAGCTTCTACATATATGTTGTTATACAATATTAGAAGATCTACTAATTACACATCTACTGTTAGCATTTCGCTTGTGCAGAAATCTATGGTATACAATATTAGCACTCGGTTAAAAGTTTGATTTTTATAGGTCTATATTGTTGAATATTTCTGTCACTGGTGGGCTGCATGTGGAGAAACACAGTGGTAAGGTGCTTTTGTTGAATTGTCTGAGAACTTTGTGATCTTCATGAATATTCTAATCTTTTTTGATCTTTGGTTATTCTCACCTTTATAGCCTACGTTTCCTACTTAAGAAAAATATTCCTGCTGAAAATTCCAAAAGATAGTTTGAAGAAATAAAACTCAAGCAATGGAAGTCTTGAGATTTGTGTCTTTTCTTTGTGTGGATCCCAAGAAGACCAAAACATGGGTTCAGGAACTGCAGGCACTGCTGTTTCATTTCTGATGCTCATGGTGATATGATTAATTTTGCAATTTAAGCTTCCATACTGCTAATTTCATACTGCATGGCTTCTCAGTAGTAGTGGGAAGTAGTGCCTTGTAAGCATGCTGTTTTTAGAGAGTTCTCTCTTTAAATATTATCTATTGTTTGTATAAAATTATAGCTTATGGATTCAATTACAGTTCTGACAAGTTTGATTAAATAATAATGTACAAATGTGAAATACATTAACTCTGCTCAGTACTTCCATTGAAAGTAAATAAATTAGTAAAGCAACTGAAAATAGAAAGAACTTACTAATTACTGAATTTACTTACAGATAATAGTTGAAGGCACATGGACAGTCAGAATATTGGAATGTGCTATCTGCAAAAGAAAAAAAAAATCTTTTATTTCTGAAGTGATTCAAGTGACAGCTAACATCAGAAGTTATTGCAGCAGTGTGAAATTTTGTTAAAGAATTTGATTTTAAAATTTCCTTTGGCCTAGTGTACTCTAAATTGTTTAAGCAAACATGATGACACCTATACTGGCGGACACAGGGGTAAATCTAAGGTCCTGGGTCTGGTCACACATTCTGTCCATGCCCTGATGCCATGTTGTGGTCAGATTCAGCCGCTCACCAGTTACGAATTTTTGACTTGCGTTCTATGGGAATGAAATCCAGGTACATGAGATGCATGAAACCCTGATGTTAATCCGCCAGGTTCCTTACCTGGATGATGACAGACCAAGACTGGGATGCACTACAGATTTTGTCCACTCAATGCAGATATGGACACCTTGTTTGATTTGAAATTTGATTTATTTTTATGGATACCTTGTTTGATTTGAAATTTGATTTATTGAAGTTCCAATGTGCTTTGCCAGAAGTGCTGGGTCTGTCTAGGTCTAGCTCTCATTCAAAGCTGTGAAATTCTATCCTGAGTCCTACAGCAGAACATACAAAAGCAGAACCTCACCTTGTGAACCAAAGGAAGAAAACCCATGTCAGTTAGTAAAACAGGCAGGAAAACCTACTACCTGAAAAAATCACATATGTCAGGAGTGATACATGAACACTGACATAAAACGATTTAACTTAAAAAAAACCCAAATAGGCTTAGTGTACATCTCTATGTTCAATTCTCACAACTACTGCTAGGGAGTGGATCTGACAGGAACATTTGCCAATAGCGGGATCTGTTTGTGGCAATTTCGTTTTCCAATCCCTGGGAGCTGAAGTGGCATTGTGGTGGCAGGTCTTCTCACAAGTTTGTTTAGGCAACAGCTTTCTTGGTAGGTGCTGTTTGCAAACAGACTGCAGAACAGGAGCTGTTTATCGCACGGTGTAAAAGAAGAAACTTTGTTGATAAAACAGCAGTTTGGCGGGCAGTGGGTGAATTAAAGGTGTGAGAGTCCCTCTATAAATTACCTGTCACAGTACAGAGAGCGAAGCGAAGCGTCTCCTCAGCGCAACCCGTGCCGGCCAGGGGTGCGCGGGAAGGCGGCCGCTGGGGCTGTGGCGCGCGCAGAGCCGTTGGGGAGGGGCTGCGGCGCTTGGCGCGCCATGAGCTATTGAGCGTGGTCCTGCGGCGAGGTAGCAACGTAGTTTCTCCGCCTCTCCTGTCAGGCGGTTAATACGGGCTGTGTCGTCGTTCTGTTCCTATTCGGGTGCGAGCCAGGGCCAGAGCAGGGTGAGGAACAGAGGGCAGCAGGGGGTCGGCTGCCCCCACCTCAGATCCGCCCTCAGTCCGGGTGGGTTTTCGTGCCTGCCTCAAGTAATGGGGCAAGAGCACCTGTGTCCTCCTGTGGAGGAGGAGAAGAGGCAGAGCGCGGGAGGGGAGAGAGGTGGGAACAGGGAACTAGGCATGTTAGAATGCAGGTTGTACCGGAAGGATATGTCTTCCACAGGCTGTTGAGACAGACAGCCCCCTTGATGTATGAAACTGGGAAGACGCTCAGGGGCAGAGAAGAGGTATATGAACGTCTCCTCTTACTGAAGAGAGAATGTGTCTCAGAGAGGCATTTCTAGATACAGTGGTAGTACTCTGGTGTATCATGGACCTGGTTGCTTTTTGCTCAGAGCTGTTTTGGGATTTTAAACTGACTTCTGTAGCATGAATGGTGTAAGCATGTAAGTACACAAAAATATATTTAATATAGGGGTTTTGACAGATGTCTTTTAGTGTAGTGTCTTCTGCTTTCATCCATTTTGCCAGACCGCTTGCCAGGGAAATGAATGCACTCACCTCTGCTGCCCTGTTTCTGGCATATTAGTGCAAACAGTGCTCTCAGCCTTTACCAGCAACTGCCTCAGCAAAATTTGGAAGTGCTTTCAGGGCCTTTTGTAACAAGGTGCTTATTTTTATTGGTTTGGGATGGCAAGACCCTTGTTCAAAACCTGCCAATTCTGACTGCAGCCCTGAAGTTACCAGAGCTTTTGAAGTAGTCTGTCTGAACAAGCACCATGAATTGGAGAGAGAAATGGAGGGAAAGAAGGGTTGGGAGTAGGGTTTTGTGTCCTTTTGCTGTTGGCTTCTTTTTCTCTGTTGGGTTAAACCTTTTGAAATTGCTTAGTGGATATGCTGCTTGGTTGGTTCATTTTGTTTTAAAAAACTGAAGAATAAACTTCCTTGGTATGAGAGAATGAAATAACTCCAGCATATAGAGCTCTTGTAATTTGTCAGAGGAATTGCCAAACTGCTGGCCTAGAAGAAGCTACTGAATTCTCTAAGTACCTGAACGAGTGATCACCTATTTTGTAAATTTATTAAATGTAACAAAAAAGGACAGAAGTCTTTGAACAAAGGAATAACTTCATCTATCTAAAGATACACTTTTTTCTTTTTTTAATAAATGTAGACAGAGAACAAGGGAATTGAGGAAAAACCCTAACAAGTTTTGTGATTAACATAGTTTTCACAGCAAAATGACTGGTATTTCTGTGGTGAGAACTCATTGTTCTGAGTGGGTGCCATCGGATTGTATTGATCAGCAAAACATTGCACAACAACAGATTAAAACTGCTCCGTGAAGTTAGTGAAAGATGGGCTAGGTATAGAAGTCAGGAGATGAAATTCAGCAAGATGTAAAGTTATGAGATAAGGAGTTACGACTAGTTAATAGAGAGCAAATGTTAAAGAGGCTTGGACAAGGTTACAAGAAGGCTGTTAAGGAAATCTGGAAGGCAGCCAAGGTGGAAAAGTATAATATATAGTAGTTTACATTAATCCATACTATTAACATATTTTCAGATATTGTGTGTGGAGTATTTTAATGGTACTTAAGAATTGGTGCTACAGTGGCATTTGCAGTGGGTACTGCATAACTTCACGATTTGCAATGCTTACTTGTAATGACATGTGCCTACCACTTTAAGTGTTTCACAGGTGACCTATCAAACCTAAGTTCAAGTAGAAAAGCTTTAGAGCAACAAATTAATAGGATTTGTTAAGATAAAGACAACTTGGGAATGATTCAGGTGCCTGAACATAGGTGTCTAGAGCCATTGTAGATACTTTTGGCCTCATAAAGCGTCCCCATGTCCAGCCTTGGCATATGTCGTTGAAGTCTATGGGAGACCTGCAGTACCCTAGAGGCTTGTATGATGGATACCCTACAGTATCTAAAATGGCACTGGCTGCTTAGCTTAAGCAACTGAATCCCATTCCTCATTTGATAACGCAGATGACAGGACAAAGAACTTTAAATAAAACTAGCATTTTCCACACCTCTCTTTAGTGTACCTATTAAAATAAGGAGGATCTCTGTTCACCACTGTAGTAATTTGCTTCCTAAATGAAGCAGTGATGTAGTTACAAAGATCTGATGATTAAAAAAAGTGTAATAGGTATCATCTGCATAACTCCACTTGTCTATATTGAATCTTGCAGTTAAGTGAATTGCATTTTTCTTTGTTCTTAAGTTTCAAATAACATTCATGAAGTAAATAAGAGAGCTAAGAAGTGCTGAGAAATACTAACTGTAGTTAGTAAGATTTAGACGTGACGTGGATTGCGTCACAGTTTTAATATACTGCTCAGAAAATTAAATCTTTCTTAGTCCAGCAGCTTTCTTCTCTGACTATTGTTGTTTGTACCTTCTAAATTCATGAGTTGAGGGTGAGCAAAGAAAGGATTATCTTTCAAGGTTGAACCTTGAAAAAATTCTGAGAGGAATGAATTATGAATAAAATTGTAAGTTTAACATGGCAATACCAGGTACATTTCCCCATAATAAATTATTATATTATCTAGGAAAGTCTGCTTAGTTTCTATGAATAATATTTGATGCTTTTGCAGGGGAACAAAATCTTCTGTATGATGTGTATACACCTTTTATCTGACTTTCAAATATTTTCCTTCTATGCAGCTTTAAGTGCAGAAGATGGTACTGAAATCTGTTGGCCATTGCATGACAGGGCCCAAATGTGATTGATTCCTGCCCCCCCCCCTTCCCTCCAACTATTTCAGCACTGTCTCTTATGTCTGTCCAAGTCTTGTATTTTTTTCCTCACCTGTGAGTAGTCACAATATGTACTCATTCCTCAGGTCTCTTTTTTTTCTTCTAGTTGAGCCTCTCCAGTGCTGTTAGCTGGTGTCAGATTACCTCAACCTTCAGGCTGTCTGTGCCCTTTTTACCTCTAAATCAACTAAAAATAGCCAAACTGCCATGGTTGAAATTTTCCAAAAAGAAAATTCAGCCTGACACATGGACCTCATACAATTTTCAGACTGAATGGTTTAAAACCATTAAGATCTTAAGCAGCAGAATAGAGTCTCTAGCAGAATAGATATAAGTATTGAGCAACCTCTGCCTTTTCCGAGTTTCCAGAGTTTTTTTGTATGAGCGCTATTGCATACTACATTTCAGGGTACTCAAATTTGCTGTAATAGCAAATTAGCAAAACTTCACTCATGTCCATTTCTTAAATGGCTGCCTTGGTGGGAAATCTTATAAATGTGGGATTATTGATCTGGAAGTATGTTTTGAGTATTTTGTGAAGGTAAACGAAGAAGATTGTCATGTACAGCATGGTTTGTGTGAACTTTTATGATATGCACATTGCAACTATATTTGATCTGGGTTTTACAATAATGGCCTTTGCTTTCCTTCTTCCCTTTTCCCCTCTCATGTTCAACCTAAACCTCATTGATTTCTGAGGGGGCTTTGCCATTGACTTCAATGGTGTCTGATTTAGGGTCTAAAAGCTCAGTGCCAAACTACGTTTGCAAGACTAGGAATGAGCTTGGGGTTTCTTTAAGTGGTATTTTCAGTAGCAAGTTGTCAGTGAAGTCAGGAGCTAACAGTTTAGGAGGAGGTCCCAAATGGGTACTGCCCTCCCCATTTTGACTCTCTTCCCCTCCTATTTTGTTTCTCATAGACTAGGAATGACAGGCAACCATTTGCTGTCTCACTGTCAGTGCCTCTGGAGTCAAGCTGCGTCAAGAGGAGTTCTTCACAGAGCTGTTCTAGGATCTCTTGTTAGATTCTTGATTGAAAAGGTAAGATTGAAGAGGAATGAAGGGAATTTTCCACTTAGTGAAAGTACATGAAGCTGTGAATGGAACTATAGTTGCTTAATCAAATAATCGCCTCAAAAGTTTGAGTTAAAAAGCTGGTTTTCTTAACCAACTTTCTAGAAAAAGAACTTATAAACATGATTTTTAAAATGTTCTGAATATTTTAAATCATCATGGTCTTGTCAGTTGAAGCCAGTAGCCAAAGTTGTGCAATGTGTTTGCGTATTTTCCAGATATGAAAAAACCTATTGAAATATTGGAAAAGGAAGGATGAAATGTTGCATGGATGCTGTTATTTTAAAAAGTTTAACTTACCTCCTGGTACTTTGCTGGGTTCTGCATCTAATGCAAGGAAGGTTTATGTAAATGTACATTTATCACCTCAGTGTTGAAAATACTGAATTACTGTACAAGGCAATTTTATACAATTATTTTTGATTTTAAAATATAAAAGGCACTTGTTTATAAGTGAGGGGTAATGGAGGGCTGTTACATTCAGTATAACAGTTGGCGTATTTAAAAAACTTTTATGTACACTAAGACAATTTTCCATTATGTAAAATCCATTTGGATTCCTCTTATTAAAGACAACAGCTATGTTCAGACCTAGTGAAGCCCAAAAGACATCCAACAGCAAAGAATTAGACCTGGTGACAGGCATTTAGAAAAAAATGCATAATGAATTGTTGCTGTTCTCTCCTATTCCTAATCAGTTGGTTGATGTTAGGAAACTAATCCACCTTGGAACAAAGTTTGGTGGTTGGGAGTTTTTTTGGGTTTTTTTTTTATGGTTGCTCTTTAGCCAAATCCTTTTGAGTTGGAATGAGAGCGGAGGTCAAAATGGGCAGGAGTGTCTTTAGTTTTTATTTCTGAAGCTGTTTCACCAGAAATGGTATATCAACCAAGTAGGGTTTTTCTTCTGAGCCACGTTTTGATTTGAAACTGGTTGTCTGAGTTGATAGAGGAAATAGGGTGCCGTTCAGCACCAAGAACCCCATTGGAAGAATTAATGTGCGTGTCAGAGGTCTGTCCATGTATACAGGCATGGTGTGGTGGGATTATGGTTTTGCTTAAATACTGTTTTTCTGTCCCCTGTTTTTTAGATCATGCTTTTGTAGGTGCTAGCTAACTAGCTGCTTGCCAACATCCAAAATGATGCAGTTTCTGAGAGCCATTTCTCTTTTATTTTCATGCGTATCATCTCAAAATTAATGTATACTTAAGAAGTATCAATCACATATGCTACTCTTAATTTTGGGGTTGTTTTGTGTGTGTCTGTAGACAACAGGGAAGAAGGATTATACTATTTGGGTCACTGGGCAAAACAAATAATGCAAACATTTGTATCAATTTGAAAATAGTTACATAAAAAGGTACGTGATGATGAAGCATCCTGGGGTAACGCGTGGGTATGAAACATGAAAATCAGTTGGCAAGAGTAGCAGCTCTACAAAGAGAAGGGAAAACCATGGTTTTTTACCTCATTGCAACTGAGTAAGAGATAGACATTTGTTAAGCAAAACAATGTAGTATAATGTTGCAACAGATAACCCTCAGCAAATAACAAAAAGGGGAAATGAGGGGACTGCATTTAACAAAAATAAAATTTAAAAATGTTTTAGTAGCACATCATGGAATTTTTTTTTGTCCTTTTTTTTTTTTTGATGAGTTGAACAATATCCTATTTTTAGTGGAAGGTCAACTTGAACTTTATTTAAACAGAGTCTCTAGTTCTGAATAGAGATAGGAACACTTTTAAAGTGATAACAAAAGGGAGGGCTTGGAGCCAGACCTTCTTAACCTATCATTACCAGCACAGGATAGCCATCCATCTAGGAACTGTATGCCACTTAAATAGAGAGGGATCCTTGTTCCCTGCTCAAAGTGCATGCAGTGAAAATAGCACAGACACTCATGTGAAAGGATTTTTTTTTTTCTTTAAGAATTTGAAATGGGTCCAGAGAGTATTAATGAAAACCTTTTCTTTTTGAATGAAATGCTGCCATCTGATGTCACACCACCTTCTTTTTTTGTCTTTTTTGAAGTAAATGCTTTTTCAATATCTTAAATATTACAACTGTAGTTCCAAGACCAAAAACTCCATTACCTGCAAAAATGTACCTGGAAGAAGTGTTATGAAGATAAGATTGGTAAAGCATTTCTGAACCAAGCAGGATTGTTTTGATTCTGCTGTCACCCTTAATGGTGTATATCCACTAGAATTTCATTGATATCAGTGGAATTATTTAGTTTACTGCTAATATAGTGAGAGCATTGTCAGGTTCACAAGTTTCTGTGGTTACACTTCAGTGGAGAAGACTTTCCTTGCTGTGGCTGTAGGCTCAGGACCATAACACGCGTTTTTGGATAGCTGTTGGTTGAGAAGCGGGGTCTGGCATGTTAGTGCAAAGCCACGAGTTCTGTAGCTGGTCAGGCTATAGCACTCACACCTCTGCTGGAATTTCGCCTAGAATTCGTCAGCGTGTCGCAACTGGCTGGAAGTGCGTGCATTCAACCAAGGCAGTAATTTTGATAGTATGTTGAAGGGAGAAGAATGTGTTAGCTGACCTTACTAAGAATAAGAAATACTAGTATCTGGGTAACTTTGACATGAGTATGGAAGATGAGATTATATTCTTTAGATTTATAGTGTAAATTGTATTTGGAGACGTTTTACTCTTCTTAACCTGTTTATTGGCCTGAGTTAAAGAAAGTGTGAGTAAGGTGCGCTAGTGACTAGGCGGTTGTATCCCAGCACTCCATCCCTGATTCTGCCACTGGCATTCTGTGTGATCTTGAGAAAATAATTTTTCCTCTGTGATTCTCTTTCCTTACGTGATATTGGAAGATGACCTCTGCTTGAAGAAGTGCTTTGATGGAATGCACTGTAGAAAAAGTAGGCATGACTATTAAACAAGGAGAAGAGAGCATCTTCTGAATGTTATAACCCTGGCAAAAATCTTCATTTGTTATCTCACTAGACATCAGAAAGTCTGTAGGAGACAAGTTCATTGAGGTGTAATGCTTTCCCCCATCTCAAATGTTTTTTTCTTAATTAAAACTTTTCATGCTGTTAGGTCAGTCATAACCTGTTCCTTGCCATGTGGATTCTCCGGTATCCGGTAAGAACTAGGCTTATGCTGTGTTCTTTTCCTTGGTAGATTAATTATAAGGGATGATGTATGACACTATTTATGCTGAGAACTATGTTGAAGAACTTGGTGGAAATCTTGTGTCCTTGGAAATTTCAGCTGCTTTTCAGGTGTGGTTGAAATTGGCCAATGGAATAAAAAATTGCTCTAGGGAGAAAGTAGACACAGAGGGAAGTGAAAGAGAATGTAAAAAAAAGTGGTGTTTTTTTCTCTCAGCATTAAAAATTATCTTCCAGTTATTTTACTGCAAATCTACACCTAAATGCAAAGTCTGTTTAAATAAAGTAGCCTTCAGTGAATAAGTGTTATTAATGGATCTGAATCTTGCCACAGTCTTCAGTTCTCCAGCTCTTCTTTCCTTTGTGGTGTCTTTGCAGTAACAGACATGTTTCCTGTTACTAGTAAAAAGAAGTGATAAAATCGGAGGTGGTTAGAGTGTAACCTGACAGCTTTGTATGGAAATTTAAATAATTTGGCAGGTGCATTATAGGTTTTCTCTGGTGTTAAATAGGCCAGATCCTTCCCAGGTGTCAGAGGTATGCTCTATTACAGGGCATGGTCTGGCCCACAAAGTACAGCAGGTCTTCAAGCAAAAAAAGTCCATACTGTTGTATTGCAAACAGAACTAGTACATTTTAGCATTCTGAATATCTTCTTTCATGTATCAGCTAGAAGAGTAGAAAAAACCGCAGTGACTGTTTTTGTTGCTTCTATAAAATCTGATTTGCACTTGCTGTACTGACTCTGTAGCGAAAGGACTAACATTTTATTCCCAGAGTGGTGTTGGCACTGATTGATGAAACTGTTCAATAAATATTGACATTAAGAACAAATAATAAAACATATTCTATTACATATTCTCAGCAATATTTCATGTCTTGGAAGTCCTCAGGTGTTCTGTCCATGTGTATCTTCTTTAAAAATACTAATCCAGATTACTTTGTTTTAATATTTTTTTTCTTGTCTTCCCTGGTTTTTAGAAGGCAATAGGCCTGTGCATTTTATGAAATTGATAGGATAATATATTGTATGTCAGTGTAGAGTAACATACAATGGAAAAAAAACCCTAAAGAAAACAAATTTGGTGCCAAGTTACTGGATGAGAGCCTTATGAATCCCTTTGCTGTCCAGCTCAAAAGTCTGAGACTGAGTCATTGCCTCGAGACAGAAGTTGGCATACAATCAGAATGTATGGGAAAACAGTAGATGTGCTGAAAACTACGAGAATAAGCACCAGGAAGTATTAGTAATGACATGTTTCATGTCACCTAATTGTTCAAAAGCTTTTTAACTTTAAATTTTTTTGACATATTTGTGCTCTAGTATATAGCTTTAAGGACGCCCATCCCCCTGCCACCCCTCCAGCAGCCACTGTGTCCTGTCAGTCATCCTGAAATACACTGGAGAGCTTGTCAGGCAGTCCCTTGCAGATGCCTCAGAAGCCAAATAGTGAGCCATAGCAGTTGCACTGAAGTTCCTAACACAAGGAAATTACATAGACAGTTGCTTTAGTGCTGAATATGGACCATATATATTCTAGGATAGGTGAGTGATGTACTATTGGCTTTCTAATGATGTAGCAGGAAATGGGTTCTAAAGTTAACGTTTTCTAATTTATGCAGAATATCTTTGGCTCTGCTTTCTGGCATTAATTAGCTTATATCTATATACAGTGTACTTATAGATTGTTTAAAAGCTGCAGGTGCTATGTTCACATTGTATTGCAGATGGATACAGACTTTGACTTTTTTCCGGTGTCTTTTTTTCTTACACCAGAAGACTCAGCAGTTTCAGTTTGGACATGTCTGCTGAAAAGACAAAATTCTCATTATCTTAAAGTTTGTAGCACTTGGTAGGAGTGTGCAGGTGGTTGCTTTTCTGGCTGTTCTGAGACACAACTGTATCTTGTGACACATGCTTAACATCCTAAGTGTTGTAAGAGCTGCTGGTCTACAGTGCTGAAAATGCCTACTGTAAAGGTTAATATAACCGAGTGTGAGGTTATAGCAGCCTTTTACCGAAATATCTTGCAGTCAAGATCCCTACTGTAATTACAGGGCATATTATACTGGAGTAGACATATGCATTTTGAAAAAATAGAAGATGGACTGTGAGTCTCTCTCTCTCTCTCTCTCCCCCCCCCCGTCCCCCCCCTCCGAGGCAAGCACCAAAATTTGTGGTCTTAACAAAGATGATCTGGAAGGACAGAAGTTCACTTTCTAAGTGGAAATATGAGAGAAACCCCCAGAATGATCTTTACTGGCTGCATATTTTTCTTTCTGTCACCTATTACCCTTGCCTTGATTAAAAAAAAAAAAAAAATCCTATTTAAATACTGATTAGCTAATATGGTAAATAACAGTAAGGAGAGCCTGGTAAGTTGAAAATATGTGGTCAGGGTATCAAAATAATTAAGATGTTGTAGTTTTTCACTGCACTGGCTTGCAAGCTTGTTTTCATATTTTGGCTGCTTTAAGGAAGTTTCAGGAAGCATTAGAATTTTACTTTAAAAAAAAAAAAAACTAGAATCAGCAAGTGAGCCCTTAAGTAGGTTGGTTATACCTTAGAGTATAATTGAAACTTTCAGAAACAATAATTTTTGCAACTGACTTTCAGTTAATTATAAGTTATGGGCCTGATCCAAGGCTAAAAAGCTATTGTTGAGTTCAAAAGCCGGTTGAGCGAGGGCTCAAGCAAAGAATAAAAATGCTTATGTTAGACAATATGCTAAGGTTAACCCCCCCCCCCAAAAACCCCCAAACAACCCAAAAACCCACAAAAGGGAAAGTCACATAGATTCACATTTTTCTGATCTGCACAAATGGGATTGGATTTGTAACAGTTCCCAAGTTTGAGACTGCTCAATGGTAGGATTCTGGAGCACAGTGATCTCTAGTAAGAGGAAGTGACTATAATTACAACTACATTTTTATCTGCCAAATTTTAGAAAAGATCTGGTCATTGTAGATGACCTGTAGTATAGGAAGTTGTGCTGCGAGAATGGAGAGCAGCTCTTGCTGCAAGCAGCAAAGGTTTTATTTCTGGATTTTGAGTAAAGCAGTTGCTAGCACCCTTCTGTCAAGGAATTGAGGGGAAACCACTGCGAAGTTAAAGCATGAGTGTATCTGCAGAAAAAATAACCTGAAAATCATCTAGTGATTTCTTCAAATCTCAGCAGAAGCTTGAAGTGCTGTCTCCATCCAGTTCTTACCTGTCCCCTTGCAACTGATGTGTGTCTTGACCAGAAAAAAATTCACAGCACAATCAATACCATCTATTTGCAACTGTTGTGATGGATTTCAAGATGTACGTGTATACTGGGAGGCTTGTGAAAATGCCAAAGATAAGGGTTGTGAACCAGCAATATCATAAAGATTTTTTTTAAAAAATGTGAATAAAAGCCAGATTCATTGAAATGTTGGCCAAAGATTTAGAGAACCAGTGAACTGCAGATGGTAAAAAAAAGTCTGTCTTTTTAAGAGTGTGAAATAATGTGGTTTGATGCAATCCCAGTGAAGCTGGAGGAGAGTATCTTGTTGAATTAAAAGGCTTTTTGACTCAGTGGTGAACACAGCAGAAACAGCTTTTCAGCAGCGTGAGTGCTTCTCTGCTCTATGTTCATAAGCTGCACCAACACGCTGACAGGTAGGCACAGATATGACACGCTATTTGCCAACACTGCAAAGTCAACCAAAAGTGCATGCACTGCTGTTTTATTATGGGAGAGGCAGTTTAAGAAGCTATTAAATAGCAATGCAGTTTGGGGTTGAAGCTAACTGAGAAGAGCAGGGATGTGAATGACAGACACTTGTGGCTTTCAGAGCAAGTTATTAGTACTGTAGGAAAGGTTACTTTAACGGGTTAAAAAGAATCTCCCGTTAATATTTGCTATCTTTAATTCAAGAGATTGTGTGGAGGTCTGAATGTCGGTGGGAACCTGGCTTCCAGGTTACTGATAGCTCCCTTGCTAGTATAGCAAATGTTGCTGGAAATAACTATATAGCTGTAGCTATAAGAAAGCTTGAATTTTAATCTACTTTGCAGACACAGAACCTTTCTGAGTATTTGTTGTTCAATAAAATGATGCAGTTAATAGGTGTTGGCCCTTTGAGTTTGCACTTTGTACTAGACCTCTCACTCTTGAGGTTTACAGACTTTACTTATATCATTATATATTTAGTGTATTTCCAAAGAATTACATGGTTGAGAAATTGTTTTCACTTTTGGTTTTAGTTTCCATACATAAAGAACCAGTGCTTATTACCAGTAAGAATCACTACAGGTACAATAAAAAGTAAAAAACCCAAAAACAAACCTGCTTGTGTGAGTACCGAGCGGGCATGTCTTTGGCCTGAGCTGTAAGAATAAGCTCTTGTTGCAGAGCTCAGCTCACCAAGGATGTTATGTGCACAATGTAAAGAAACCAGGAGGTGTTGCACTTCCATGATGACCTAAGTTGTAGTTGTATGAAGCCCTCTGGGTGACTGTGAATTTGTCTCTTAGTGATTCCTCCACTAAACAGCAGATGGAAAGAGCCTGCCTTATTTCTTGCTTTGTTGCATACACAGTGTATTATCAAGAATTGATAGCCTGACCATAACAAACATACTGGGCTAGATGGACTGTTGATCTGATTCAATGGGACATTTATTATGTTGAATGTGCTTGTAGATATCTTGAGTTCATTGACTTTTGATGTTTTCTGTCTCTTGCGGTTCTCCTTGGTCTGAAATTCTGAAAACATTAGTCAAACAAAGTTTGGAAACAAAATATTTTGCCTTCTGGGAGCATGCCCTAACCACCAGCCTCTACAGCTATGCTGTATTTTCAGCCTATTTTGTTCTAAGCTCAGTGAGTAAATAAGTGTTTTACATTGAGTAGAACAGAACCAGCGGAAGATACTGAGTCATCCATCTCAAAGCACTTTGTAACAGCTGCAATGAGGCTTTGTGAATAAGAGGTGTGGTCTGTACACTTGCACAGCTACAACTTCATCACATGAGGGAGGATACATAACAATTTGAGCTAGCAGAAAGGCTGCAGTCCTTTTCCTCAGTAGGAGCCACCACTTGTTTCTGAAGCAGTGGATAATGAGGGGGCTCAATTCCCTTCAAACAGAGGGATAAGTTAAACTGAAGTATTTCAAAACTGTGGGAGTATCCTGCCTAGTGATCCATTGGACAGAAAGAGAACCACTGACACTGGTGATTTTGGGAGTCTCAAATTTTATTTCCTTGGGGTTTGTTACAAGTATCTAAAAGTTAAATGTGTAAAATATGGCCAAATAATTTGCACTGACATTTCCAGAGTTCTCTATTCCATGGAAGGAAAAGTGTAATTCTGGTCTCAAGTTTTTGTTCTCTTTGTCTTTTGACTTGGAATTAAAACTGAAAAATCAGTTCTTTACATATGCTATCACCTGACTGTATGCAGCTGAATCTGTGGGAACTTAGGGCTGTGACTAGTATAGCTTGTAATAAAAGAATAAACTTGGCACTTGTATAACCTTTACTAAGAATGGCAAAACCCTAAATTACCTTTAACCTTAATTCTTTAATTATCATTCATATTATCTTTGCTTGCAAGTGAAATGTGGATAACTATTCTGTGATAAACAATTCAGATCCATTTCTACACAACTTGCTATAGAAACCCTAAACCTACGATGTTGTATTAAATCGATGCTAGGTTCACTGGAAGGTGACAATATATCTCTTAAGCCTGCACAGTTGCAGTACCTTATTACTTTATTATACAGCAGCAATGGTTGTAATAAGTTCTGCTTAAAAAGGACAGATATCCATTATTTGTGTGTTTGAAGTCTTTATTGGCTAAAAAGGCTTTGCTGAGCTATGTTTTATGGGAAGTTAAGTTACTGGAAAATTTAAAATGTTTTTTATTTTGGGACAATAATCAGTTGCATTCCTACTAAAGCACAGTTATAATTCTTTGTTGGCACACACACATTTCACTGCGGCTAAAGGCCTGAACCATGGCCCAGTGAACTCGGTGAAAACCCTTAAATTAACATGAGTGGACTTTGGATCAAGCTCCTAATGAATGATTTATTCACTTTAAAGACCTTACTTAGCTTTACTTCCATCTTATTGACTTCAGTAATAGGCTTTCTTGACTTAATCTGTCTTGACACTTAGAAAATATTTGTTATTACAGGGTGTAAAATAACTACATGTTTCACTTTCTCCTGCTATTAATTGCCAGGACTTTTAAGGGCTGCTGCATATATTTTTGTTCTTAAAGTATTTATTATGACCACTGTAATTTGATAGATGGAGTAAGATACAGGTATTGTGCACATAGCATTAATGTTTTTGTTTTGTGATAAATTCAATAATGTAATATAATTTTTGCTTTAAAGCTACTTTTTATTGACTACTAGAGAACATATATTCAGAGGTCTTCTAATGCAATTATACTTGTGTATTTTTTAATATATGGTCAATTTAGGAATCTGGAAGAGAAGACAAGGAATTATATGTACTTTAAATCTATTATTTTACAGTTTATGCAACTATCTGCCTATTTTTTTCACAATCTAGAAATGAGGAATAATAAAAATTCATTTTATGTCTTGAAATCCTAAACCTGTTATGGAACCAGGTCTTTACTCCCATAGGCAGTCTCTGGTCTCTGACAGGTCATGGCTAATAATTGCTTACTGCAATTTTTTTTGTTTTGTACCTAGGTGAAATGTCAACAAAAGTGCCTAGCATTAAACTGAAAATTGATCCTCGGGATCTGCAGATCCAGACGTTTACAGTGGAGAAATTATTGGAACCATTGATAATTCAGGTATTTTAGTATTGCAGAAAATAAATTGGATAACCATAGAGGGAAGGGAATAAGGCTGAAGAACTTTGGCTAAGGTCACTATTATGAAAGGCATACCCACAGCTCTTCTGTACTTGTAGTTTACTCCGGCTCAGAAACTGTCTGGGGGGATCTGTCTTCTTCCAGATTCGGTCATTCATTTAGTCACTTCCATTTTTGCAAATGCCACACAGTATGTCATAGCAAATATTGCATGTTCTAGCTAGTCTCTTGTGCAGTATTATCTAGTGGATGTTTAGATGTAGAATACACTGCAAATGGATTTCCAACATATGAAAAGTTTCGTATCGTAAGTAGTGGACAGAGTGGAAAAGAAGAGCCTTGAAATCTGTAGGTGAGTTTCTTTGTCTGAATTTTGATAAGAATTGCATTCTGTTGCATTTTAGAAGAGATGCCCTAAGAACAGTGCAATTGTTGCATATTTTATAAACCTATTTTAGTACTTTTCCTTCCAACTAAAGAAAACTTGGACTGAGGGATTTACAAAAATCTTTCAGGTTTGTTGATAAAACTTTCTTTTCAGGAGGAGCAATTTTACTGCATATTCCAGTTCTATTTCAAGTATTCACTAGTTAAATATGCAGTGCTTAGTGTGTTAAAGATTCTCTCCTTATCTCTGTATTTGGCATGGATTAGAAATGTCTTTTTTGATACAATGGAAAGGACCTACTTGAAGGCCTGATCTCATTTTGCAAATAATGTGTATAACTGTCATGGTTTAACCCCAGCCAGCAACTAAGCACCATGCAGCCACTCACCCTTCCCTCCTCCCAGTGGGATGGGGAGGAGGATCGGGGAAAAAAGTGAAACTGGTGGGTTGAGATAAGAGCAGTTTTATAACTAAAGTAAAATAGAATATACTACTACTACTACTAAAAATATAATAACAATTGTAATGGAAAGGAATATAACAAAAAAAAAAAAAAGAGAAATGAAACCCAAGAAAAGACAAGTGATGCACAATGCAATTGCTCACCACCCGCTGACCGATGCCTGAGCAGCAATCCACCCCTCCCGGCCAACTCCCCCCAGTTTATATACCGGGCATGATGTTCTGTGGTATGGAATATCCCTTTGGCTAGTTGGGGTCAGCTGTCCTGGCCATGCTCCCTCCCAGCTTCTTGCACACCTGCTTGCTGGCAGAGCATGGGAAACTGAAAAATCCTTACCTTAGGATAAGCTCTGCTTAGCAACAACTAAGACATCATTGTGTTATCAACATTATTCTCACACTAAAACCAAAACACAGCACTGTACCAGCTACTAAGAAGAAAATTAACTCTATCCCAGCTGAAACCAGGACAATAACTAAGAAAGTGTTAAAAGACCTCTGTAGCAATATGTTACAGGGTAAAGAACAGAAAGGACATCTTCTGTTTTGAAACTCAAGCTATTTTGAATTTTCTTTTCATTGTACTTAAAACAAAGATGTTGGGGTACCTGCATTTAATTAGTCAATTACACATAGCACAAGGATGCCAGCTTATCGCTGTCCTTCAGCCTTGCCAAGATGATGTAGATCAAACTGGTCACAGCTGTACACTGCTCATTTAGTATTCTTTTCCTGGTGCCTGAGGGTATGTTTACGTGGCAGTCACTGCTCTGGCTGCAGTTTGTATAGGCACAGAAGGGTGTGACTTCATTCAGAATTTTCTTTCACTTGCTAATGTACAAAGAATACTTTGTTGTTTTTCAGGTTGTGAAGATGGTCAGGTATAATGGCTATGAAGTAGCTTCAGTGGTTGATTAAGATCTTTCCAAGCACTTTGAGTGATGCCTCTTACAAGACAATAACTTTTGGTTAAATAGGTTATATTAACAATCAGCAAACAAAACTGGGAGGATGACTGTTGGTAAATAGAGCAAAGCCAGACTGAATACTGTACTCTGGCTGTTACTCTATTTATATACATGTAAGAATTGGGAATGTACAGCTTATTAAAAAAAGGTATCTAACATATCTAAAAACATATCTACCAAGTTTTCTATTATTTCAATTTTTTCATTTTGCCACTTTTCTATTTTTAAAAAAGATAAATAAAATCGTTTTAATTAAGACTGAAACAATTATTATTGTACTTGGACAGATATTAAGGGAAAAAATATTTTTTCTCATACAACTCATGGGCTTCATTTGACTGCACTCAGCCACTTAGATACATGGTAAATTTTGTTATTGCAGGAATGCACTTTTTTTCACACACACTGCTCTGATGACATCTTTCCTTCTTTGTCCTGGGAGTCAGTCCTTTGCATGCTGTTTCCCTGGGCTTGCCAAAGGGTGGTGACCAGATACAGAGGAACAGTCAGATTATAATTAAAGAGGCAGCGCATAATGATTGGAGGGAAGAAGAATACAGAGATGAAAGATGAGGACAATAAAATGATGAGTATGTTTGGTGCGATGGTTCTTATGTTTATTTGGACTTTAATGTTGGAAAAGTCCTTTGTTTATTCCAGAAGTGCTGTATGTCCTCTAAAAGCTAGGAAAAGTGAAGAGGTGCTGATCATGTTTTATAACAGTTCTAGGGAAAGTTGCTTTAAAAAATCGGTTAATTCATTGAAATAAGTTTCTCTTTAACAAATAAAGTTGTATTTTCCCCATTTGAAACTTTTGCCTCTCCCTAACTCGTCCAGTTTCTTCTATTCATTTTTCATTATCATCTTTGAAATGTCTTCTCTTATTTTTGACTTGACCTTCTTTTCCTCCCTTACTCATTTGTCCCTTCTGGAAGATTCTTTTCTTTACAAAGTAACCTTTTCTTTTTGTCATTACTTCATTTCCAGCTGTTATTAACCGAGCTACCTCTCACTCATTTTGTCTGCCTTTATTTATTTATTTTTGCCTGGGTGTGATTGCCGGTGTATAAAACCTCAGTTAACAGTTCAGTGGTTTGCAGGAAGTCATCAAGGGGGAGCATCATATGTGGATGGATTATGAAATTAGTTTCAGAGTAGTAGGAATAGATTTCTTGATAGACTGCATTTTAAAACCTTCTCTTGTATACCAGTAGGTCAGACTGTGCTCAGGCAGCTGCAACACTGGGGGTATTTTTAGAGGAGATGAAGAAATGTAAATTTTGGCCTGAGTTTTGCAGGATCAGAGAAACCTGACAAAACAAAGAAATGCAATTCTAGAACAAAAGAAAGAAACCATCTAATTACTATTATTTTTTTTTTAAAGCTCTTCTCAAGCATCTTTAAAAAGCTTGAGTCTGTGAAGAATGGAAATGCTTTGATTCAAAGAGAATACAATTTTGTCTGTCTTTTCCCCCTCTCAACCTTAATGCTTTGTTTGTTTCGTAACAGAACTGTGGAAGGGGAACTTGCATTTTGAGTGGGAAGGAGACAGAAAAAAATGTTGAAAATGCAATAGCAGGGATTAAAACTAATACTCCATGAAGGATGATTGAGATGCTGGAAAGGCAATAAATGAAAACTGATCTATGATTAGAAAGAGAATCAGACCAGTCACAGATAAAAATGAATAGTATTGTGCTCTGGCCTGATTCACTGAGCAGCTGCTGCTTTGAACACAGTTTAACTTTATTTTGAGATTAATGTTCTAATTTATTTATTTAATAAGCTTATAATGCTCTGGTAGGAAAGAGGCAGTGGAAGTGTTTGAGCTTCTCTGAAGTCTGTCCTAGCCAGTTATGCTAAGTGTTAGGGCAATCATTAGGTTAACAGCATCAATATGGGAGAAAATGAAGGCAAACCCAGCCTATGTGGAAGTAACTTTGCAAATGACTTTGCTAGATTCTCTCTCTTCCCTGCAGTCTGCAGTTGGCAGTGATGATCACTTTGAACCTGTGACAACAGTATGAGACATTGTTTTGTGTAAGACCCTCTCTGACTTGGCAACTTCTCCATCCTTGGAATAAAACAATGCCCCTAAATTACAATGTTTGGTGGATTGCAGGGGCAGCAGTCTCACTGCATTTCCCTCTTTGCATCCCAAACAGTGGCCTGACCCAGGGTGGTAAGTTCAAATAGTGCTGTGCAGGGCTCTGCAGAGATAGAAACTCTTATGTTGGAAGTGTCATAACTGCATTAGTGTAATTCTGTGTCCAGCCTTATGAACTGTACTCTCATGGGGATGTACTACTAGCTGCACTCTGTTTTCTATGTGTTACAAAAAAGTTTCTTTAATCCTGTCCAGTTACCCCCTCATCAGAAGGGGTTCCCTCTGTCTGTGGCCTTTATTTTATTTTATTCCAGGTGCTTTGAGGACATTAGTTTTGAAAGGAAGGCTTTTAGGTAAAATTCTCTATCAATGCATCTGGCACATTAAAAATGATAGTTGTCAAAACTGACATCATTCAGCTGACAGCTGCCTTGATGTAGATTGGGTACATGCTCAGACAAACAATCTTTCCTTGATTCTGGGCTTTTATCAGAGATGCACTCTGTCATGGAGCAATTAGTGTGAAGTAATCAGTAGATCATAAAGTATTTTCATTCGCGTAGCTGATATCTAATATTTGTCATGCTTGTGCTAGATTTACTCACAAAATATAACAATTAATGTAATGGAAAATATCCTCTTGTTTTATCTCATCCTCAGAGACTGAAGTCTGTTTAATCTCTTTGCTATACTATATAATGATTACAGTTATGGCTAGGTATAAATTTGCTTCTGTAGCAACTATTATAAGAGTTTTTTCCTTTTGAAATTGTGCACAAGAAAAGTTTTGAAAGATATGACTTGATGAGATTCATATAGCTTCATTAATTCATGCAGGAAACACTTCATAACTGCCTTTGCAGTCATTGCAAGTCTTAAGCTGTAAATTTGCCACTTATTTGGATATTGTATCTAAAGCTCTCTCTGTGTATACACACACGCGCAGACTTAATATATGTTGTGTGTGTGTGTATGTATACATAAGCAAATATTTGTAAGAGCTTTTCCTTGCGAAACCTCTTGTTTCCATCTCTTTATATTTTATACATACATACGAGCTAAGGAAAGTTTATGGCTGCAAGAGATAGGTAAGTTTTACAGAATATGTAGAAACATCCAGGTATTTTACAGTCCCTTGCATCACTGATGAAAAATAGGCAAGTTGAAAGGCATTTATTCTCACCTGTCATCCACACTGACAAAAGTTTGCTCGCACAAAAACCATACACTGTTGGTTTTAGTTCTGTGTATGGTGAGTTTACTTTATGCACACTGAAAGTGATTAACCAGTATTTATTTGTATGGGCAATACTTTGGATTTGAAACAGGGAGGAGGGGTTCTGCTGTAGTCATTGGATCACTGAGTTCATGACTTGTTTTTTCAAGTGTCTAGGGATTGCGTTACACTGAACTAAATTTTAAACAAAAAAATGTTTTATGATCGATGCTTTAAAATACTTTCATATTAATATCAAAGGTGAACCAAATCTTTTGATACTCAGGTACCAAGACATTGTTTCCTTAACTACTGCAATATTAAAGAATTGCCTGTAAGGGCTGGCAGGAACTGAATATAACATTGGAAGAACTGCTGCACGGTTCCTTAGGAATTCAGTATTTGGGATAACCATGACAAAAAAATCCCACCCTTTCAGCCTAATAAATAATGGCAATAATAGGCAACAACAACATGATTCAGCTTTGCAGCTGTGATGGCATATGGGCTTGAAAATTTCACTTAAAAAACCCTTGTGCCTCTAGCATAACTCTGTTGCTCCTACCAGAGATACAAAATAACCTCTTGACAATGATTTCCACTGAATGCTGGGAGACCTGCTGTATGTGGCAATAAGTTGTTAATAACTGGGAAATGCAGTCGGGCATGAGCAGGATTAATGGGGATATGTTTTTCTTTTTTCTTATAATGATACCATTTTGACTGTGTATTCTGCCACTACAGTACAAGCTGTGTTGACAATGGATCAAAAGGGCACGCTATATTAGCCACTGTGTAGTTTAATTCTTTCTGTGTAGGATTTGCATAAAGCTTTTGCATTCCTCATTGGGATTCTGTGTTAGAGAATTCAGAGTAGCTTTTCTGTATTCCGTAATCTCCATGAGCCAAGAACTACCTATCAAACTTTGACTTGTATTTGAGATCAGAAGCTGCCTCTGATATTTCCTGACAGTGATGCTGAAGATGAAGGGACTTCCAGTCATGCGTTTTCACCTGCAGGAATGATTATTTCTCATATTTTTCCATTTGCTTTGTTTTCTTTTCTCCTCCTCCAAAACATATGAATGAACAGTACATAGAATGGTATTTTACATATGAAGGAGACTACAGTAAAAATCTGAGAAATAGAATACATTATTTTCTGGGAATGGTGATTCAGTAGTTAAGACACTTAAAGAATGTCTTTTACTTGGTAAGTGTTTGGGGCAGCTTCTAATTTTTTACAGTGTTTTATGCCTTGTTGGAAGTATCAGCCTATAATCTCTTTAACTCACTCTTAAAAATGTGATTGTTAAAACTGCATTAAATGCTCTAGAACTAACGTTAGAGGGTTTGTAAAAATAAAAGATATTAAGATTCTTATTCCCAGTGCATTCTCTACCAGCTGGCTGATTTATGTGCAATAAATAATTTTATTTACTTTCTTTGAGCCACAGTCAGAAAAATACCCAAGCCCTCTTTTACGATCTGAGCCAATGTTATTTATGTTGCTGTCTCCCTTGTGACATGCTAAAGCAGTCGATGTCAAGTGGCTGGTCCTTTTCCCCCAAAATTCCACATGAATGATGTAGGGGTCACAGCTTTTGTCTTTCAAATATGTGTTTATAGAAGGGCCTCCCAGAGGATGTTTGTCAGTTACTTTTTTAAAAGTACTGATTCATGAAAAGCACTGAAGTCCGTGAATTCTTGAACAAGATCTAAAGGTGAGCTAGGGCACAGCTAGCACACTTCTTGTTATATACCTGTGAATGGAGCCCTTTTCCATAGACCAGCTCAAACCACAAGCTGTACTGCAGCCGTTAGCTAAGTTTGCCTGCTGGACTGAGAAATTCATACACAGCTTTTGCTTTGCTTATACAATATTGTTGATGATTGGAATGCCATTTAATAAAATGAAGTAATTATATGCATATAAAATGTGTTCATTGAGCTCCAAGACTACATCTGTACTTAATATTATACTGTCCATGTTCTGGCACAGAGAACAGAATAGAAGGAGGATTAAAAAACATCAGTGAACTTAATGAAAATAAAGTATGTTTTAAAATATCTTTATAACACTTTTCTTTTAAAAGATTTTAGGAGTCTTTCCTTAGTGTGACAGCTCAAGCAATGCCTTAGAGAATAGTCTGTTAGAAACGTTCTGTTGGAGTGTGGAGGCTGTGCTCAGATGATGAGGAATGTGGAGGGGGATACTATATAAAAATAAGTTCTTTATGGATGTTGAAGTGCATCGTTAAAAAACATAATTTGGACAAAGCTGCAGTAAACCTACATTCTGGGTAAAATGATGTACAATTCTAATGTTGAGAGCCCCCCAGAGAATTCTGAGGTGCTGTGTTCTGACCACTGTGATCCTCCTTTGTAAGAAGAGAAAGCATTTTGAAATGTGTCTATACTCATTTTGGGTATTTGCTTCTGAGATAACTTTGGAGATTTAAGCCAGAAGTATGGGAAGATTCAGCACTGATTATATTTTCTGCCTTGGCAGAAGGCTCTTTAGATAGCATTAGTAATTTTTTTTTATCATGAGGAAATTTTAAAATAAGCAGTGCCAGGAGTTTGCATCAGGGTTAGTATGACTGAGATTTCTGTTGACTTTGCTTTGATCGTACAGAAAGAAGAATACAAAGATGAAGCATATTAAGTAAAATTATGTGTCAAATTTCATTCAATAGTTTTGCCCATTCTTAGTATGTATGCTGAGCTTGCCTGTCTCTCTCTAGAGCAGGGGGAATCTCACTGCTTATTCTCAACTATATTAATTTGTTTTTTTTTTTTAAATTTGAGAACAATATAAATTCACTTATAGAACTTACACCACTATTGTCTTTTTTGTTTCTTTTAAATGTAGGTTACAACACTTGTGAACTGTCCACAGAATCCTTCTAGTAAGAAAAAGGGCCGTTCCAAAAGAGCTCGTGTCTTGCTAGCTTCTGTGGAAGAAGCCACTTGGAATCTGTTGGACAAGGGGGAAAAAATTGCCAAGGAAGCAGTTGTGTTTAAAGAGGAACTTCATGCAGCACTCGCTGATGTCCAGAAAGAGAGTGAGTATATGACAAATAATTTAGGCACCACAAGGAATTAGTTTGACCATGCAACACTGGTATCAAAATGAAGCTAGGATATCCATGAGAAATATGTTTTAATGTGCAAATGTCTGAACTTTGAGTTGTCTGATTGTATGTTCTCAGATACTGCTTGTAAGGAGGTAAAGTGTGCAAGCTGGGCCCCATTGTGGAAAAACACTTATATCAGTGGAAGTTTTCGTTTGGTTTGAGTAATGCTTTTAGTGCCTGGTTGTTTGAGAATTATGTCCTTTCATCAGTGCTCTGTGAATTTTGTGAACAAATGGTTCCCAAACGTTGCCTGGAATCAGATTAAGAGGGGCTGATGAAAGCCTTCCCAGACAATTGGGAACAGACAAGCAAAGAACAGTGGTCTGTACCATAAAGTTATTGTCAGGCCATGTTATCGAATGAGCTAGCAACCAGGCTTGATTTTATCAAGGGGCAAAGTGGGCTTCATTTGCCTTTTTACTTTTTACCTTTGAGCAGTGTGGTGTATGTTCTTATGCCATGTGACAACTTGTGTCTTAAGGACTGCATGTTAGCCATATCACCTTGCTCTTACTAAAGTTGCAACTTCATCAGGTTTGGTGTTTTTTTGTTTGTTTTTTTTTTTTTTGTCTTCCTCCATGTGCGGCTGGGGCAGTTTCTGAGTCTCTACTGTTGTTCAGGGTAGTGATTACTAGCTATTGGCTTCCTCTGGATCCAGAGATGACTGCATTTTAGAGTTTGATATATGCATATGGTGTCTGAGATACCTTAAGGTCCTTTGTGATTAAAAGTGTTACGACCAGCAAATATCATTGTTATCTGTCACACTGATCAGCTGAGGCTTTTAAAAAAATAATTCATTTTGGAGTACTCTTAAAATGTTAGCACATCCATTCCAAGCCGATAACACATGACAAGAATAAAATATATAGTTTTGTATTGATTTTTATACATAGATAATATAAAAATATTTCACATTTTCAATTTATTTATTGATTCTCAGCCAAGGCCAGAGATAACTACAAAAATAAATAATACATAAAGTAGATTATATACACCTCATACATTTTAAAAGAAAGTTAAGTCCATGTTATCACCTATCATTATGCAATGACAAATTGAGTGTTCACAGCTGATCTTCCTCTAAGGATTTGCCAAACTGCACAAGTTCATTTTAAGAAGTTGGTGAACAATTGTAAAATAAATAGCAGTTTGTTAATTTTGCAGATATTTTTAGTCCTTTGAAGCTGTGTATTATTTTTAATTTGTGGTTTGCCACATCATATGTAACTTTATTGCCTGTTATTCAAGTCACATTCTGCTGCTGTTAAATGTCTCATATTATTTACTTCAAGCTTTTTGAAAGGATGTGGGTCATAAACTATGCTTGCATGCAGTCACCTGCCGTGCATGTTGTAGCATATAGTATTTAATTTTCTGTGGGCGTTTTTTTCTGTGATGGCTGGCAGGTATTTTTATTAATATGCTCTTAAATAAATTATGAATTTTTGCATGTGGCTACAGCTTGTATTTACTGTATAGTGGAATTTTGAAACAATGCTCTAGATAATTTCACTCAGATGTGAACCAAACTATCAGTCCCAGAGTTGCACACCAACATCTGGAAAGAATAAATACTCTCTCTCCTCTTCGCGCATTTTAGCTTGTGTCACTCACTGAGCTTGTTGAGTTGAAGACTGTAACATGAGCATTAAACGCTTATTTCTTTTGAATGTCAGTCACCAGTGTGAAAATGCTGCTTTGTTACTCTTGGACGTCATTAATAAGGGTTCTTTTTAGAGGAATGATAAACTTTTTTCAAGCTGCTGCTGATAATCCTGTTCATAATAATGTTTTGGGGAATAAAGGGGCAAATTAGTAGGATAAAAGTGAACAGTGGAGATAAATGTGACAAATTATTTCATCTTATCTGATGCATTAGTGACTCATATAATGTCTTCAGAAATGGGCACATGGGTATGGCTTTGCTGACGACAGTTCGGTCTTGACAAACACTGTCAGTAGATGAGATTTTGGTCTCTCAAATTCATTTGAGTTCTGTTAGTGACATCTGAAAGAAGGTGTTGCTATAATGGATGGCAGGCACGTTCCCTGTATAAATCTAGTTTCTGCTTCATAGAATGGTTTGGGTTGGAAGGGACCTTAAAGATCACCTAGTTCCAACCCCCCTGCCATGGGCAGGGACACCTTCCACTAGACCAGGGTGCTCAAAGCCCCATCCGGCCTGGCCTTGAACGCTTCCAGGGAGGGGGTATCCACAACTTCTCTGGGCAACCCGCTCCAGTGCCTCACCACCCTCATAGTGAAGATTTTCTTCCTTACATCTAATCTATAAAATCTTATATAAAATCTATAATCTAAAGCTTCCTTTGACATCTGCGAAATTTTACTGAAGATTTATAGCCTTGGAGCTGATCATTTTAATACAGAGGTCATCCACATTTTTCTTTGAGTTTCCTCTCGAAAAAGTACTGTTTAAGGCCTATCTCTATCCACATCTTGATTCACCTTTTTCTGGAACTCTACTAAATGAGTCACCAGGCTGGCCTGTGGGTGGTGGACTATGTGCATCACCCAGAAATCCACTAGCCTAGTAACTGAAGAACTGCCATGTTTTCCTTTTGATCTGGTTTGGTGAAGCTTTGTTAAAGGGTGCTCATGTTCACATTTTTATTCTAAAATAGTGTAATAAACCCAAATGTAAGTATTTTGAAAAATTCTCACTGCCAGATTTCATGTATACAGCATTTCAAAAAATTGCCTTCTGACTATGTCATAATGTGCTGCAAATTAATGATAAAATAACTGATCCATATACAAAGGAATAAGAAGCATTGTTCAACCATGAATGCTTCTGACACTAAACATCAGACTATAGTTAATGTCCTGATTCTGATATTTAATCAATTTTAAGACAAAACAGTGATGTAGTTTATGTGGGGAAACATTCTCTTAGGAATTTGCATTAAAGTCTAGCTTTGTAGTTAGGATAATGATTTTTTGCATTTACATCAAGGTGTGATTGCTTATAGTTTTCAAGCAGTTGTTCAGGCATAGCTAAAATGTTTGGTATTTATTGCCATTGCTTACTGACTATATATGGTCAGAAACACAACAGTTGTTGTCTGCATTGTTTCTGTCTATTGCAATGTCGATGTTTCATGCATTTAGCTGTTATCATGCTCAAGTGTGTTCCTAGATAAGCCTTTCATCACACATAACGGAACTGAAAGCAAGTTACTTGCTGGAGTTACATTTTGAGCTTCAATTACTCTTTAAAAGGAAATTAGAAAAAATAATTTGATATTTTGAATGTCCATATTTAATATCTTTTGACATTAAACAGGGGAGGCATAACTTTGATGGCATGGAAGAAACTACCATTCACTGGCAAGAAATGGGGAGTGTACTGTAAGGCTATTTACTAAAGGAAGGGGATAGTGATCTCTTGTATTACACTATATTCTTATTTGTCTACCCCCAAATCTTAAAAATAAGCTTAGCTTTCTCTTCCTACATTAAGAGGTACATGTGTATGCTGTGCATCTAAGGGACTTTCATTGCGGGAGACAGAATTTAGATATTCAAGTAGCTTAAAATAATCTGTGCTGTACACCCTTTTCATCAAACCAAGAACAGATCCCTTGTAGAAAAGCTTCTGACATCACCATCACTGGATCAGGTGTCCCTGAGTGGGAAAGGGGGAATGAAAGAGATGGGTGTGAGGCATGAAGGGGGTGTGTGGCGGCTCTGATTACACATTGGGAAGAACTGTATGAGATGTGGAAGTGGAACTTCCTGGTATTCAGTGGTGAAATAATTGCAATGCAACAGAATACAGTGGTATCTGAGTGGGGTAAGAGACTGTGTGGCAGGAGAAAAACGTCCTGTAACATCTACAGAAAGCTATTGTGAGAATCTGAGTTATCATGGTGTTGAATGTTAGGAACATGCAGGAGGTATCAATCTGCGTTGCCCTGACACTGATAGTGTCACTTCCAGCTGGCTGGCTGAAGCAGAATCCTTTATTTGCTGGAGCAGATGGAGATGGTATTTGTGGGAGCAGAACAGGTGATTATACTAGTGACTAGTATTGTTTAATCTCTTGTTTTTAGAAAGGGTAGGTTGTTTTGTGCTCTGATGTGACATTGACTCCCAACCTTCTCTGGTACTGATTCTGCTTATGTGTTAGCTCATGCCTGTGGAACTTGAGGCTGCAAATACTAGTGTAAATCAGAGTTTATAAGTTTTCTATTATTGGTATAAACCGTTGATTTTTTTTTTTTTTTTTTTTTTTCCTCTCAAGTTTGAGACTAGGACGTTTGAAATACTCTCTTTTTACTGACTCTGGTACATCACTCCCTCCCTTAGTCAATGGGCTCCCTTTGGCAACTGTGTTACTCTGGAATTGTAAATCCACCAGCCTTTAAGGGTGCAGTTCACAGGAGTGGGTGTCAGGACTTTCTTGGCAACAATAGCTCCTTGTGGGAGGACACAAGAATGGCATAAAATTCACTGCATTCCATGTGGATTTCACAGTGCTGTGGTTAAAAACAAAAAAAGAGGAGAAAGCCAGATGTAAAAACAAATAGAAGAGAGAGAAATGTGATGCTTAGATAGGATTTCGTAGGAGAAAGAAAATCTATTCAAAAAAATAAAAGAAGAAAACATAATTCTGATGATCTTGCCTAAAACAATAAAGAACATTTAGCTGTTGTCAGAGTGTGATGTTGAGCACTGTCTCTGAGGGGTGCTCACTGACTGCAGTTAGTGGTATTACTGCAAGTATCTGTATAGACAGATTGCCTGCCATCGGCTAGCAGCCCAGCAGGAGTGTGTACCTTTTGTCAGCTGTTTGCCAACAGCAAATTTGCTAACAGGCTTACAGTTGACTTGTTTTTAAAGGAATTTTCCTGTAAGTTTTTGGATATTGTTGGTGCTGGAAAAAGTGCATGGATCCTCTAACTTTTTTCAAAATTACCTGTGGCTGAACTGTGTTTTTAGCTTTCCCTATGCCCGAGCTTAGATTTTTGTAAGCACGTGCATAAGTAGTGGTCATTTGACAGTAGCAGTAGCCATCAGTACCTGATGGTGGTAACACCATTTACTTTGGGAGTCATCTATCTGTGTGTGCTGAATAGTCTTGGAATTATCTGCCTTTCAATAATTATATAGTTATGATATATCCTGACTTTGGTTCTTTGAATAGCTTCTCATTTGAATGTCTGAAATAATTGAAATGCTATGAATATTCCCATCTTTCTGCTTCCCTATTTGTGCCGCTAAAAGGGCACTGTCTTTCATGTTTCATTGTTTGTGACAAATGTAATTATGGAAGAATATCCACTTGATGGGAATTACAATAAAATGGATGAAATGGCATTGAACTATCATGCCGTCTACTCCATTTTAAGAAAGTTCTAACATCATGTTGTTGTTGGAGCTGTCCTTTTCTGCTGCTTATACTCATAGCTCCTATCTGCCTAGGCTGCATCTCATAGCTCTGTTTTAGGGTCATGATTTTATACTTGTTCATTTGGCAATCCCAGCTTATGTCCAACTCATTTCTAAAAGGTTGGTCATATTCAGACCCTTCTGGCTTGTCTTTGCTCACACAGTCACAGAATCACAGAATGGTTGAGGTTGGAAGGGACCTCTGGAGGTCATCTGGTCCAGTCCCCTGGCTCAGGCAGGGCCAGCAGTCTGCCCAGGACCATGTCCAGTCAGCTTTTGAATATCTCCAAGGATGGAGACTCCACAGCCTTCCTGGTCAGCCTGTGCCACTAAGTCACTCGCACAGTGAAAAAATGTTTTCTGATGTTTAGATGGAACCTTCTGTGTGTCAGTTTGTGTCCATTGCCTCTTGCCCTGTTACTGGGCACCACTGAGGATAGTCGGGCTCTGATCCCTCTGAGCTTTCTTTTCTCTAGCCTGAACAGTCCCAGCTCTCTCGGCCTTTCCTCATATAAGAGGTGCTATAGTCCCTTAATCATCTTTGTGGCTTAAGTACCCAGAAGATATCAGTGTTGAAATGGTACTATTTTCAGATTTTAGGAGTATTTGAAGTTTTGAAGTGTCTCAGGTGCTTGAAGGACACCCGAATCCATACAGCCATTCTCTTCTGGAAGGCACAATAGCAGAGACCTGGGCAAATAATCACGTGGGGCCTGTCAACATGCAGTTCAGCCTTGTGTTTATGGGTAGGGGGAAACATTACATTAGAGGTTTCTGAGGAGCCGCTGTGTTGTCAGAAGATTATCTTTTTTGTTCCCAACTTTTGTTAAATATTCCTGGTAATAGCACTGTCTCCTATCCTCAGCTAAGGTATATCTCACTTCGCTCCTGATCTGTTCAGTTACTAATTCATAGGCTCAGCATTCACTCCTGTCTGGGCTTCTGACAACTGGGTACTTTCACTCCTTCCTAACCAACCAGTTCCTTTTGAATCTGTAGCTCTGCTTTCCTGGTCAGTTTTGTTTGGACCACTTTTACTGTGCACAAAGAGACTCTACTAGCAGGATATACAGAACTTAAAAAATAAAAAGTAGTTGGTTATTGGCTAACACATACAGTAGATAGCTAAGACTAATGAGTGACTGAGCAAAGTGTTAATGTGTTTATTACCCCCAGTAATGCTGGCCAGACAGTTGTCAGTGATGTGGGAAAATGTTGGCCTCTGTTGCTCCTTTGGAACTGTCTCTCAGTTTTGCAGAGTTATTATCTTGCAAGTTCCTGGGTCTTTTTGCCCAAGGTTTATAACTTTTCACGTCAGTAATTTTTCCTCTTGGATTCTTTGACTGCTAATTACTACTATCTCTACAACTCCACTTCTGTCTGTGTTTTTACTTAACATGTGCCATGTTAGCTAACATAGTTTCTTGCACCTTACCAAAAATTTTCTCAGCTAAGGTCACACAGTTGTACCATACCAAACTAGGCATTGGATCACAGAGAGATGAACCACAGGACTGAGGATTCCATGTACTCTTCCTCTGGTTGGTTGATTCTCTCAGTCTTCCCTGCCCCCTCGCCCCCCCCCCCAATTTTCCTCTCAAAGTAACCTGTTCTATTTTCTTTTCTTATTGCCTTCCCTTTAATTCTCTTCTCAGTTTCTCCAGACTTAACTAGTTTTCAACAGAAGTTCTTCTGAACTGCATCAGATTCTGTGCCTAAGAAGTTTTAAGTTCTCCAAAAGTCACCAAGTTGACTTGCTACTTATCCTTTTATCCTGGGAAGTACGTGAGGTTAACAGACCACGTTTATCTTGGGCTACAAACCTATTTGCAAATCTGACTTAAAGTGCTGAGTTAAAATAAGTTAATAGCTGCTTTACCTTTGCTCAGATGGCACAAGACACTGCAAAAATAGTAGGGAATCTGGTCTGTTTGCTTACCTTATAAGTAAATGGTAATAAATAACAGGTAGTAGAATACTGTGTGCTGTTTTTCTTCCTCTCCTTATAAACACTTCAGATGTTCTCTATGTCTAAAACAGAAAAAAGGAGTCAGTCCATAAATAGTGGAATGAGGAGAGCCTGTCTTCCTTCAAATTTGCATCTCAACACTTCTGTAGATTCTTTGAAGCTTAGTAGTAGGTGAGCTTTTACTGCCATCTCCAGCTTGTCATCAGTGAGGGCTTTAACTTGGTCTCTTTTCTGATTTCCTGTTTTCATGGAAAAGTAGTTAGCTAACTTTGAATATCTTCCTCTGTATAAAAATTTTATTGAAGTTGGTCAGAAAGTTCAAAAGTTACCAAGTGGCCAGTGAAGCAGTGATGATGTTAATTCTGTTGTCATGGGAAACAGTGTCTCCCTGATGCTTTAGTCAGTATTTGTTAAAATGAGTCCTGAGGGAGCAAGGTGGACAGATGACACTCATACATCTTAATTGCAGAAAAAATTTCCATTGTTTCATGCTTTCTTGTCTTATTAAGACATTGCATGTGTCAGCTTCGTGTTTTTATGCAAATGTTTTTAAGAATCTGATGGTTATAATGGTCTGAATTAATAGTACAGTGTACACATTCCAAATACATAAAAAACATATGATGTTAACTTGTACTTTTACAGCCTGAAAGATAACATGTCAAATTTAAGATATTCAAAACCAATAATTGGCAGGACAAACAGATGGTAGTTAAATACTATGAAAATAAAATGGAGACAGTTTTTGTTATTCATTGACATTGTTGGTTCTCAGAAATTTGGAAAATTTTCTTTCTATTTGAAGTCATAAGAGAAATGAAAGGGCAAGGATTTTAGTTTTATGATAGTGTGCATGCATTGTATTTCCCATGTCCTTATTAAGGCACAATGAATTTCCAGAGTTAGTAGGAATTTAAATTCCTACGAAAACTTCCCAAATTGCTATTAATTTCTTAACATTTGTAGTAGTCACCTTCAAAAATACATCTAAAGATATGTACGCATGTAAGCAGGATTTACTCGCTCCATTTAAACCCGCCCCCCCCCCCCCCCCCCCCCCCCCCCCCCCCCCCCCCCCCCCCGGATTACTGGGCTCAAATCAGTGCTTGAAACTTCTAGTACTGAAAACAGTACTCATCTGGAGAGGTGTTTCTGTCCATTGCAGATGGGGAAATAAAAAACCTTAAAAATTGGTCGTTCTGATTAATATTTGATTTTTATTTCCTGTAGTTTTATTTGTTATGGTGTGCTCAGTTATGGTACATTATCTCACCAGCTACTAGAGAAAAGTTCTAATTTGCTGTTCTGAGCACAAAAATTTGATATTTTTTACTTCCACTGTTTTGTGATGTAGCAGGTGCTAGAACCAGATCTCAAATTAGTGTGATTTTTATTTATTTATGGAGTTTGCTAAGCATGTACTTAAGATACATGATTTGCACAAAGACTTTAACAAATCCAGGAGAGAACCAGAGAACACTATTAAAGATGAGAGTTCCTGGAAAACTGATGAGTTTCAGCATGTTGGAAGTATTCAGTGTTCTGAGGTTCAGGCCAGTACTATCTCAGGTGTTGGTATGGGGACTCTGTAGTAACTGGTAGGTTTATTTCTGTAGCCTTTGCTCAATATTTTTCTCAAAGGCAGTTTCTAGTAAGAGCAGCAAAACCTGTTTTTTCTCTGAATCTTGAGAAATGAAGTCATATATAGAACCAGTCTGGCAAACTCTGGTGCACTTGAATAGTTCTCATTCAATTCTGGTTGAGGGAGCACATAAAAGTCTATATCTATGTGATTACAGGAAATCCCTTATGTTTGTATGGATTTCTATGAATATGCATTATTGATTGTATATATTTTGTAGAAACCTTGTTGTCTCTAGTTTTTGATTTGAGGACTCCAAAGCTTATAAAAACACATACTTGGTTCAGGTAGCAAAACTCTTTGCATGACTTTAGCTTTGACTTTCCTACTAGATACTCTGAAGTAGACATGCCAATAGTGTTCCTGCATGACGCCTGTCCAGACTTCTTGCCTTTGGGTGAAGCTATACAGTGCTAAGGGTACTGTGAATTTTATTTCAGCAGGCAATATTCTCTCCTTACTTTTGGTCAGAATTTGTAGAACAAAATGAAACAGAAGTTACATGTTCCTGCACTCTCTCTATGTAGAAAACCTCTGTGATACAAATGACTGCTTGGAGAAACATACCCCATTCTTATACCAAGACTTAGGTAATTTAGATATAGGTAGAAAAAAAATTTTGCATAATAAACAAAGAATTTAACTCTGGAGCAATATAAAATTTTTTAAATGCCGTATTTTTCTTTACTGTTTCATCCAAAATCCAGGACGTGCTTAAGGCAGTTGTCAGCAAAGGGCTGGCTTCATGAATATGTAGTCTTTTAATAGCTACATTTACTAATGATGTTTCCTAATTTTAGCATAGCCGAAACTATTCATTTTTGTGACTTTTGATCCATCTTTGGTTTCCAAGCTGGTAGAGCGAGTTTAATGGGTCAAACGTTTATTTTAGCAGATGGTGCTTGTGTAACAAGAGTTTTCCAGTGCTGTTCTGTGTAGAGTGAGTTCTCTCAAGGTTGTGCCATCACTAGCAAAGCACCTCAGGTGATAATAGACTTTCAAATGCTTTTAGAAATGAGTGTAATGGCTTTTTTTTTTTTCTCGGAGTAAGTCTAGGTGACAGACTGCTGAAAGTAAACTTGGGCATTTGTCGTTGTTGTTGTTATTGTTAAATTTCATTTCCAAAACTTTATGTTGGAGAGCAGTATATTGTTGTCTACTGGCACAGTTACTAGCTCCATTGCATAGATTTCACATATTTTATGTCAGTCAGATGTTCAAGTGTATGAGATTTTCATTCCATTAACTTATATTTGTAATGAGAAGAACAATATTTGATTCCCTTCTGTGACCAGGAATTATTTAATAGCAAGGACAGAAAAGTACATAGTAATATAAAAAGCAGTGACTAGAAAAGTTTAACATAGCACCCCTGGCCTCGTTGTGTAAAGTTAAGAGCAATGGTGTGATTGCCAAGGGAATTATTTCAGAATTAAATGATTCAGAAGAACAGAAAGAGAACATAATTCAAAATGTGGAACATTCTGCATGATTTGTAATAATTGACCTTCATTTCAAGACATTAGGGCAACCAAGAGATGCCCCAAATTTATTGGCAATACTTGTGACTTGCCAAATAACTGATCGAGTTTTAACTGTTGTTTTTTTTTTTTTTTTCCCCTGGGTGTTGCGATATAGCCTAAGGGTGTTCGTCTTCATTTTGCAGGTCAAACCTTAAAGGTATCAGCAGAGGCATTTACCAGTGATCCCTGCTATCTGCCTAAGAGGCAGGCTGTTGTCCAAGCAGCACGATCTCTGCTTACAGCTGTCACAAGGCTTCTAATTCTGGCGGACATGGTTGATGTGGCATACTTACTGGAACATTTAACTGTGGTGAGTAGAATTTGACTTAACTCAGACTCCCTTCAGCCAGAGAAGTGTCTGCTGATGGTTCTTTCTGCATTGAAAATTCTTTTTGTACTTGGGAATTGCAGATCTCATGCGTGTAACACCTTGGCAATTGATAAAAGTGTAGATTGTAGATGAGATTTGTAGAACGTACCAAAAACCAAAAAGTCTACTACTTCTAACTCAACATATTTGATCTGGGGAAGCAGATGGTAATCTGTACAGTTATATTTTGACTTCCTGCTATTTCTTATTTCCTATTGTCTTACTTGAATTGTTGTATAGCTTTTTATGCATGAAACCTTCTTGATGTTTGTGGCAGTAGTAGGGAATAATTTATTTGTAGAGAATCTTAAAGGTGGAATTTTCTGTGGATATTTACAGAGGGAAAGAGCTGAGTAGGTAAGGGTGTCTCTCTATTTAAGTCACTTTGTGAGAGAGATCAGCTAAAAGGAGAGGGAGAAGATGTGTGAGAGAGGCCTCTGGCAACTCCCCAGCTCCAGCTATATATTCGTACACTGCAGACAGAAGACTAGAAAGTCCTAATGTTGGCAAAACTTTAAAAATTGTGCAGTAGAAAATATTCTCTAAAAGCCACTTAATTTTTTCACTCAAGGGATTAATGTGTTTCAGAAGTGCATATTATAATAGTGGTATGTTTTGGGTCATCTTTTTTTCCACCTGGCTCTCTTTATACAGAAGGGATGGCTTTGTTCTTCTATTCCCATATAAAACTAGCCAATGGTTGTGCCACTATTGCTGAATTTGCAAAATGTCCACACTTCTGTTGTTCAACATCAAAATACTTTTCCGTCTACATAAACTTGAGTTCCTTTAATGTCAGCCATAGTGTCCCATGTGAGCAGGCTTCCTTCCTTTTTTAAACAGTGTGATTTTAATCTCGCCAGCATCATGTATCTGACCGCAAAAATGCGTTGACTGAGTTTCTTCTCTGGCTGCTTACTCCATTCAATCTGGTGTGTGTCTTTGCTGGGAGCAGCAAGGAATTGTTCTATTTTTGTTTCCTTTTTTTTTCCTAACATCTTCAGTAATGTGTGACAGACTGATAAAAATTCAGAGTTCTATTGACTTAAGGTTTTAGGGCAGAGGTGAATAATCCATGCCACCTCTAATAATAATGCCTCATGCCACAAGAGGACTCACTGACTTAAAGGGGACCATTTTGAAGCAAGTTCAGTTTGGTGAGGACAGGAGAATGAAAATTTAGCTCCCAGTCAGAGTAGGAACAGTATTTATTTCATAATGAAACAATGTTGTGTGGGTTTCAGTGCTGTGTTTGAAACATCCAACATGGACAATTGTTGGAGATGCAGTACAGGCTAAACGAACACTGACTTGCAGAAGCTTCTATGTTGTTACAGCTGGCAAATTTCATACATATGTAAGAGGAGTGTCCTATGTCTTTTGTACTGTTTGTGGAAAATTTTCTTAAATTACGATGTCTTTTCATTGGTAGCCTATTACATTTTTATGTACGTATTTCCATAATCCTAGATGTACCCTTCTAAGATGTTTTCAGTATGTTTTACATGAGAGAACTAAAATTGGGTAGTTTGCTTTCCTAGAGTTTCAGTATTTCTCAACAACTGTATAATTCCCTTCATGATTTCCATTTGAAAATGAAAAACAATAACTGAAAATCATAAAAGAGTGCAAAGAATCATTCAGGAATAACTCCAACAGTGCAGAGAGTGCGGTTAAGTTATCTTCTTCCATACTTTAATTTAGTTCTCTTAATAGGAGTGAGAAGTGAATTCTTCAATTAACTCTTAGAATAAATTAGTGTGGCATAACACTCTCCAATATGCTTATGTAAAAAGACTCACCCTAGTCCTTAGAGGAAGGTGGTACATTTTCCATATTTATTTAGTCTCTGCCCTGGCTGTTGAACTTGCCAACAGTGGTATTAGCTGTAGTGGTGTCTTTTTATATTGACATCTAATTAGGAAGTCATCTTGGAAGATAGAGTAATTTCATCATATGCTACTGAACAACCTTCGAATTATAACAACTTTTGATCGTAACTAACTGAGCCAGATTTAAATGCAATTAAATATTTTAATGAGTCTCAACTTTGCTCTTTTCAAAGTCCTTAACTTTAATTATTGTACTTTAAAACTCCCTTAGGAATTCAGTTTTTCTTCAATGTGGACTTACTCCAACAAAAAGACATTGTATTCACACAGTGGCTTCAGTGTAGAAAGTAGACCTTGTCTTTGTTGTATCAGCTTTAATATTCTTGATGTTTACATGTTCATATGACTTGAAAAATCAACTCTCTTTAAAAGTCATTAGCAGTTTTTCCTTGAACTTGTTAAAAAATTTTAATACTTCTACCATTTTATGCTCTTCGCAAAGACATGGATGTTACAGCTGTTATTAATCATTTAAGAGATGAAAAATTTCATTGCTCTTTATTTCCGTAACTCTGAGCTCTATAATTGTCATAGAATAAAATGAAGAAATTTAAAGGACTGAGCCAAAATTAATTTTAAAAAAGAAAAAAAAAAAGAAATAGTAGAATAAATGAAATGAAAATTCTAACCAAGGAAGTTGGTTTTTTTGTTAGTATGCTTAAAGTGACAGAAAATGGTCCATCATCATCAAAGAACTCTGTAGAGTATTAATCATATCTTATTCAATATGGAAGTATTTAATGGGGAATTATCTATTTGTGTATCTAATATCTTTCAAAACCATTTATCAAAGAGTGCTGAAAGTTTTTAGTCTTGCTCACTCAGTAAAGCTGGTTAATTCCAACACTGACATTCAAAACATTTGAAACCATACTTAGTTCTACTGACAGAATGCAGTCTGGATCATTAAACTTTAATTTCCTCTGTAATCTGTGAATAAAAATAGAAAGGAAACAATGACAATGTGACTAGCTGTCATATAAAGCCTCGTCTAGTGTTACCTGTCACATCTGCCATTCTAAGTATATCTAGGAAAAAAGATGAACCTCAGCTACCTCCTTCCAGTTTATGTAGTCTGTAAGAGTATTGTTTTCTGTAAATTTTACTTAGACTTCGGACTGTTTTTAACTTCTATGTAATAAAATCTTTATATAAAACAGAGTATAATGCTGAAAATAACAAATAATTTGTCACAAAAATTTTGAAATGCAACTTTTAAACTAGAAATAACAGGTCAGTCTATTTGGAAGAGTTTGATAAACCTGGCAGGAATTTCACTCCAAATGTCCAAAAACGTACCTTTGTGAACATGATATTAGCTGTTTTGAAATTTCACTAATAAAGTGGAGAGAATTTTGGTTGATTTATGGATTCTGTAGAGTCTTCACCCAGCAAAGTGTGTATCAAATAATGCATATTAGAAGCCAGTACAAATTCTCAGTGACTGATCATACTCTGGCATAGTACACTTCTAGGCATCTGTGGAATTTACAGCCTTAGAAGAGTATGATGGTGCGATGCAAACAGCAAGCCCATTTTAGAATTGACTGAGAAAATAAAGTACATCACATTGATAAGAAAGGTTTTGCTTCTTTAAACAACCGAAAAATTTTGAAACAGGGAAGAGTTTAAATAAATAGCTGTCTGTATCTGAGTTTCCATACTCATTTTAGAGTTTGAAGTCTCTAATCATAAAACTGAGTTGTGAAAAATATAGTCAGACAAAGGACTATCTCATGTATTGCGCTCTTTGATTCAGAGCTGTATTACCAGCCTCATTCATTACGGTTAGTAATGCTCGATATTGTTTAAGTGAATTAACAGACTAATGGAATTGCTTGAATTTATTGATCAGAGGAGAACAGCAAGAAGGTAACAAGTTCTGAGACTTTCATTCAAAGCGCATTGGCAGTCTGTCTTTCTCTAATCTATTTCAGATCATGCTGAGCCAACATGTTTTATCTGCCTTTCTTCCCTTCTTGTCATGCTTGTGGATTTACTGTTTAAGTCTTCAAATTTTTCATGAACGCCTCAGACAGCGTGATCTTTATAAAATGCTTGCTTACAGTTATTTAAAACTCTTGCCAGGAAAAAAAAAAATGAGGATGGCTACAGATAAGAAGCAACTTGTGAACTTGGGCCCTGTGGGCATAGTACTGTCTGTTCCTCCCTTCCCTGCAGAGTATTCATCAGCATTAAAAATGTTTTGAGCAGGAGAAAAACAGTATGGTTACATAAAAGAAGAGAGGTAAGTCATCTCAGGCTTACCTACGCTTCAGATTTAGGTATTTGATTCGACTCGCATAACTCTGCTTAAACTAGAATTTGACTTGCTCCCTGCATTACCTTCTGACTGTTTTGGTATTGTGGTATCATGCAGTAAAAGATTAAAAAGCAAAAAAAGGGCAAAAAAGAATTTAGGCTACCCTGGGGGTGCAGGGCCAGGTTGTGAAACTGAAAATGATCAGAATTTTCCCACCTTCCCTTTGGTGGGCATGGGTCACTCCCATGGCAAGAGAAATGTCTGAAAATAAGGGGTGTTAAGAAGATGACAGGAGTCTTTGGGAGAGGATTTGGCTTCTCCTTTGGCTCATACTCATATTTATTTTCTCATCAACCAGCAAAAATGGATTCTTGCTACCAGTCTGAGGTCAGTATATGCCAGGTGGGATGCACTTGTTTGTAATCAGGGCTACAGTGCTTATCATTGCACTGGGCAAATTCTGTGGCGGTCTGTAACGTGCAGTAAATGACAGGAAAAGCAGCTCCTAAAGAATTACTTTTAAGAGCTGGGCTTTTCAAAGTGAACATCTTTTAGAGTGCAACAGGAGCCTGGATCCACTTCTGTTCTTCCTAAAGTGGCCTTTTGGCTGCTGCTTTGTAACTCCTTAATGATTCATGGCTTTACAACCCCTAGGGCTTCTCTTGAAACAGCCGTATTCTTAATGACTCTCTTCTAACAAACTGTTGCTAAGGAAGGGACTCCCCAGTCACTGCAGTTCTGTTTATGTAGTATCTGTTTTTGGTCTTAGCATGGGAATTGCTGAAAAAAAGAGCATTATCCTTTTCATGCCAGTCAGAAACATGGCTTTGAAGGGATCCTAACTGGCCAGCTTCAGGTACTACTGTTCCAGAATTTCTTTGAAGTGAGCAAGCCTGAAGGCTCCTGAACCTGTTTTACCAGAGCACATATACCAAATGGAATATAGTGGCTGTATTTCCAAGAGAAAAACACAATTGCTGGGTTAAAAACACACTTAAATTAAAAGGTTTGAAAACAAATCCAATCCTTCCTTCTTTGCAGTGTAGAGCCTTGCCTTCAGTATTATTTCTAGTTCAGTACCTCTCAGCAGATTTGTGTCTGCAATAGACCCTTCAGTGTTGTCTTTATGTGTATTGAAAACTTTTCTTTGCTGTCACATCTAAGACTTAGGTGTGGGTCAGCTCCCTCAGGAATTTCTGCTTCTCAGGAATTTCCTAGTTTTGCTTCTGCTGCAGGCACCCTGTCTGCTGTCTTTCACTGTTTCCTGTCCTACCTAGTATCCTAGAAGGGTCTCCATGAGCAAAGCATGCTTGGTAGATTTGAGAGAGGATCATTTCCACTTCTTCCAGAGTGTCTGCATGATTTAGAGTACAGTAGGAGCAGACCCTCACTCTTAGTGGTGGCAAGGCAGATAACTACACAGCATTCCTCCCTACTGATCAGCCACTGCCTTTTTAATAGAGTCATGGGTCACAATAGCAAAGGAAGATCATGCCCATCTACCGCACTCTAGGAAAAAAAAGGGGGGGGGGGGCGCGGCACAGAAGAGAGAGAGAGAAAGCAACAGGAGGGAGTAGGTTGCCTTCTTAAAACTCCTGCCTGGGAGGGAGCGAGTTTTGACATCTCTTAAAAACTGTGCATGTAGGGGTGGGTAGACAGTCCTGGGAAGGGAGGATATAAACTTTTTTTATTATGAATTAAGAAAAAGAGTTAAGGAGAAGATTCCTAAAGCTGGGAAAAGCTGCCTTAAACAACAGTGGTATCTGTTTGTATCCCTGAGATGATGAGAGAGAATATAAGCAGCAACCTGTCAGTTATGCAAACCAGGAGCAAATAGTGATGAAAGCAAATTTATCTGGACTCTCTTGGTCCTAAGCTTTATACAAACTGTTTGCACAACCCAGGTATAAGGCGAGGGAGAGTGAAAGAAGGAGGGCTTATTTTGAATGGGTAAGGCTTTCTTTAAGATGGAATTTTTCTGGTTTGGTTTAACATACATAGTATGAAAGATATTTATGTACTAATTTTTCATAAACATAAATAACTGTAAAGTTGTGAGATAATTTCCAAATGAAGTAAGTTGTAAGCATAAAGCTTGGGGAGATCTATGATACAAAGGTGGTTTGTAGCATAGGTTAACATGGAATGCATGAAGTTGCCAGAAGTACAACTGAGTTTGAGAAACCTGTATTATTTCTGGTGATGAAGTTTGAAAATTATTTTGGGAAAGTTGGAGGGTGGGATATTAGAAAAGCAGACATCTATTTTAAATTATTATTTGGACTATGTAAATTTCTGCATTCTCCAGTCAGTGACTAGGACTCCATTGCAGTAGACTCTCTTTGAACTTATCAGGAAAGAAAGAGCATTGCTAGATTGTTTCCTTCTGAGTAGTTATTACTGTGTTTTGCTTCTACAGCAACACTTAACACTGAAGTGCAGTGCTTATAAGAGACTAATATGGAAGTGACGCTCTGAAATTTCCTTCTATGAGGCTAATCTTGGATGGCAAATTCTAGGTTGGTAGAATATCCTTGGAAAATCAGTTTCTCTTGGCAGATTGTTTATTGGTAGTATAGTAATGAAGTCAGTGTAATGCAGAGTGGCTTGTCTGATCAACAATTATTTGTATCTCAAGCATGCACAGATCATTCTGATCTAGAGAAATTTATTTTATAACTTGCTCTTGCTTTGGAAGGCAAAAATGAGGAAATGCATGCAAAACAAACAGTATCTGCTTTATCATCAAAATACTTGTCTTCAGACCTTCTTAAAATGAGACCGAAATCATCTGACATTTTCTGAATGGAAAAAGCTATGTGACCTACTCTCTGTAAACCTCTCTAAAGAGGCACGTTGCCCATTCCATTACAGCAAAATATTGGGAGAGCAACTATTTTCTCATAACTATGGGTGTTCAGTAATTGGAATTTAAGAGAGATTTTTGAATGATTTTTTTTTTTAACCATGTTTCCTGGTGATTTAAAATAGTACATTTAGTATAATTTAGTCTTTTAAAGAAGCAGTATGATATTAAAACAGGTAGGTATTTTTTAATGAATGGCTTCCTTATGTCAGAATGGAATTAAAATTTGCTTCTCATCCTTAATTCAGCTTCTACTAATCCATATGAAAATAAAGAGAAATATTTCACAAATGGATAAAATAATTCAGTGCTATTTTGCTGCCCTGCACAGTGGAAGATGATAATATTGATATTCTGAAAGACAAATACTCTTTCACTTCTGCACCTCTAGACAAACCAGAAAAGAGCCATTTCTCCTTATTCCTGAATAACAGACTGGCTTTTTGCAGCATTGGCCCTAAATCTGAACTAAGTACGTAGAAGGAGACCAAGTAAAGGATGTGCAGCAGGCCATTTGATTACATCACCCTTATAACTTAGCTAGACTCCCAGGCAAATGACATTAAAGGTATGTGGCTTGTCTAATAGCATCATTCACAAACTGAAGCAGCAGTATCTGCTGCCTCCCATACCTCTTTCTGTTTATATGGAGATTGTAAGGTTATTACCAGGAATAAGACTTTGTACTCCATATTTAATGATGTCTCCTCCCACATCTCTGAATTGTAAGCAATGAAGTACTTTGCACTGGATGTTTATAATCTCATATTTTTGTGGCCTGGCCTCCTGTTTAGCTGACAAGCCATTAATTTTCATGGCCCATATTGAGGTTCCCGGGCTTATCAAGGGAATCCCATTAAACTTGGAGAGAATTTTGTCCACCTCAGACCAAACAGGCTCAAACTTGTCTAGTGCAGAAGCTATTTCCTTGGGATTCCATAAAGGATGCTATGAAGTGCAGCTGCAAAGTTACGTTCTCGAAATGTAATAATAAAACTAGACTTTAAAAATCAGACAGCAACTGCCTTTAATATCATTACTTATTCCACTAATACTCATATAACGAATTAGTTTGCTTGCAACATGAATATGTTAGTAACAACGAACAGTGTCCATAACCTTTTACAGAAGGATGCAGAGCTAAGATACAATGTGAAGAGACTTTTAAGTCTTTATTAAATTGGATAAATTAATTTGAATGAAGATCAAACATAGTAAATTATAACTTAAGTAGCATCAAAATTTTAGTCTTATTTCCTGTTGAAACATTATGCAACCACTCTGTTTATGCCTCAGCCTCTTCTCTTTGAACTCATTGCCTCATTTTCATTACATATGACGGAAGAGCAGAAGGTCCACGGTTCCTGAAAACGGGTAGATGAATAGTGGAGAAAAAAGCAAAAAGGCTACATCAGGAGCTTATACAGACAGCAGAGGATTCTCAGTCCTTATAAACAGGCCTTTACTGCAGGAGACACTTCAGTCAGAGCTCACACCTCTTCTTTGACATTACAATGAATATGCTGTGAGAGTATAGGAAATTTAGTCCTGATGCTTACAGTTATACTTACTAATTAGATAGAACCATGATCATTATCTGAGAGGAGGTTGCAGGACTTTACCATGCTAATCAGAAGCATCATACTTATGAAGAGGCCATATTAATAACAGTCTTCTGCTTCATCCACATCTGAGATCTTCATCACTTTCAGAGTTTTGATGGTATTTGTTGCTTCAAGATACCTAAAATGGGACTGTGAGAGTTGGTTCACTTAGTTTAAGACATCCATTGTGTGTTGGTTTCCAGTCGGATAAGCACGCAACCTCATTCTTCATTCAACTGTGTCTTGACGGTGCATGTTCAGGACATAGCGTCTGGTGTGTTATCCACCTTGTGTGTTTTAGTGCCAGGGTGCTTGGCTCTAGTTTTACAGTTGTTGATTTTGTTTTGTTTTTTTTTATTGTGAAAGGAATGTTGTAACGTTCATTAACGTAATGTAAAGTTCTTGTGTTTTGAAAAGTTATGAAGTTGTCCATGCAGTATCTGTGCTATGAAGTTATCTATGGTAACTTGACAAACAGAAGCAGCTCTTCAGAATTGTTGAAATACTGGTATTTCTTCTCTACTTGTGGTCCAGCTTTCCTCAGAGGAAAAATCAGGCCAGGTAGTTACCCAGTAGTGCCACAGAGAGCAAAAGTAGTAAAGGAATGCTACTTCTCAACTTCCAGAAACTATGTTCAAAGTACTTTGAAAAAGTGACAGGCAAAAAAGAGCTTCTGTGGATCTCTTATGATTATTTACATTTGGTTATTGGTGAGAGAGAGAAAAAAATAAGTTCTGGAGTGCTAGTATTTCTTTTCACCTCTAGACAGTAAAAGTGTCAGTAAGAGAGGTTTTCTTGCCATTCACCCAAAAATGGTGGTTCACACTGATAGCAGAATGATACAGAAAGATCCAGATGTGGTTTTAAGTTTAAAACATGTTCTGATAACCTTTGTCTGTCCAAGGCACATTTTTCTGATTTCCTGGTGATGGCAGTGAAAAAAGCATATGTATGTTTTCTTAAAATTGCTTGTTTTTTATTTACTTTTGAGTTAAATTTTAAAAAAGTTTTTTTTTTTTTCCCTTGCATCTACAGACAGACTTCTTCTAAGTGGATGTTCTGGCCATTACCCATCTATTTTATTGAAGTATATTACCCTTATAGTTACACATTTGCTTTGTATTTACTCATCCTCACATGCTGGTTCTTATATCTCTTTCCAGAGAGCCAAATGCATTATTAATGTTTGGGTTGCTTCAGGACATAGGGAAGTGAGTGAGCTTGCTAGTAGAGTTCCTGCCAAAGGAAGAATTGAAGCTATGGGATTAAGTACATCCTTAAGAGGATGATAATGATGATGATTCTACAACTGTATTGTACTCTAACATGTTGATGATTAAAAAAAAAAAAGATGCTCAAAAAAAGACTGTACCTTATGTCCACTTAGTGAGTTTGGGAATCATTAGAGACCCTTTCTCTGTATTACTCAACCTCATAACAGGGTGCAGCAGCTTTGGGGTAATTTCTGGAGAAGTGTGTCATGGTTTGGAGCTGAGGGTGTATGATGAACTTGTACAGATATATTATGAGCAGTTTCTTACACACTTATAAAGAGGGAGCACTATGGATAGCTTTTGGTCAGCTTAAACTGTACTCAGGTCTTGCTTGCAGATGTAATTAAATTGCTTCCACCTAATGGGGATACACTGGAGTGGGAATTGGTGAAAGCAAGCACTGCAAATCCAAGACTTTCAGAGCAACTCTGGAGCAGAGGTAAAATCTGAAGACAACAGATCCTACAAAAAGTGAAGGATAATGAAGTCAAACAGAAAAGAGTAGAGAGTCTTGCAGTTTTGTCTTAGCATTTATGTTCTGTCACCCATGTTGTTACAGAATTCAGTGAAGTATACTTTGGGTGAGAAAGCTTTCTTTTATTTTTTGGTAGCAAACTTTTCAAATGCAACTAGAAAGCCTCCAGTTAACCTCTAGTGGTGCTGAATGAGGTATAGTAAGATAAATTACAAATAGATATAAACACTGCCTTAACTTGCTTCTTGGTTATGAGAGCAGTGAGACTGAAATAAAGGCTGCCACGTGGCAAACAAGAAGTGCCAACTTGCCTGAAGATTCTGGGATGTACCTGTCTGTTGTAAATTGTCAGCTGATATCCACTGCAGCTGCTTATTATCGCCAAAGAGGAATTATCTAATAGCTGTTGAACAGTGTATACAACTTGGGCTTGATCTCAGTCAAATGCCCACAGAATGAGTCACACTGTGGAGCAGTCTACATCCATGGTCATCACTAGCTGTCAAGTCTGTTGTCAGCTTTTTAAAGCGCGACTGAAGATGAGTGGAGGTTTTTTTTCTTCTACTCCTATGGTTCATTTTTCCAATTCAGTGACTGTAGCTTTAGCAAAGGTATAGAGAAATGTGCACTGTAGTTACTACTGAAGTGCTTGGTTTTCCAGAAATGACTGGAAACCAGTCCATTTCTTTTGGTCTTTTGCCTTGTTCCCTGGACATCAGTAGCACAGACAAGCTTACAGTAGGTACTTCATCTACAGGGCCTGTAACTGTAGTAAGCTAAGTCAATATTTTGGATGGATTTAGAAGACATGTAGCTCCCGTTCTCCTTTCACACAAATCTTAGCCTTTCTGTTACAGTTGCCTACAGCTGGGTTGGTATTGTTCATATCTCTGAAAAATACCAGTACTATTTTTAATAATAGTGTATGCATGAAAGAAGTTTTAAATTTAAAAGTAAGATCTGTAACGAAGTGTAATTAACGTTGTCACAGCTTTCACACAGAATGTGAGCACATTGCCCAAGGTGAGTATCCAGTCTTGCAAATTACTCTTAAGTAAATTAACTTGATAAAGAGTACCCTGTTATATATAACAGCTACTGTTATGCTTGATAGAATGAGGAGTTCATGGCCTGTATAAAGTTGCATATGCTTTTCTTAGTTGAAAAAATTAAATCTATATGAATATATTCCATCCTGTAATATGGCATAGAAAAAGAACTAATCTTTAGAGATTGTGTTGATTGCTAGTGTTTTGTCTTATGCAAGTCTGACCTATGAAGTTAGAGGATTTAATTTAATTAAACAGGGCATATGTACTGGGCTTTGAATTCTGGGATTGATTTAAAAAAAAAATTGTAGGAATGTCTAGAAGGTGGTATTCTCAAGAGGTGACACAACTCCATAACATTAGTATTTAGTAGAATAAAAACCTAATACAGTGAAAAATACAGCAGCTGTGTGAATGATGGTATTTGGTTCTTTTTTTTACCATCACAGTTTCAAAGAACGTTTGAATCTTTAAGAAATGTATCCAGTAAATCTGATCTACAGAAAACCTACCAGAAGTTTCGAAAAGATCTGGAAAATCTGGATTATTTGGCATACAAACGTCAGCAGGTAAGAACATGGAAGCTTGGTGGGAAGACATAGAATACTGGGCATAAACATGATGGGTGGTAAAACTGGTGCATTTGATAGAGCTGTTGTTCTATCAGTAGGGTTTTATGCTTTGTGTAATGTCATCAGGTAAGCCAGTAGGAGGGGTGACAGTTCTGTTTAATGCATATGATGTTGGACTATGTGGTTTTTGATTTCTCAACAGAGAGAAAGATAGGTAAAGCAAGTAGGTGGGACTTAGCAGACTATTGAACTTTGCATTAATGCATAACAAAATTGTCTTTTTATTAAAGGGCATAGAAGTACTGTTTGGAATTTTTGACTTGAAAAATGAACTAAATCCACAGAAGTTAATGGAATCAGATATTGACTGTGCATGCAAACCACTAATTTTTTCTTCTTTGGAAATGAATTTACAAGGCTAGATTGCATAAAACTTTGAAGTGTACGTGGTCTTTGACTCGTGCTTGCAAGATCAAGGTTAAATCGAATTGTTAACATGTATTTAATGTTGGACATACTTTCTGTCACTTATGCATGGCTTCTGTGAAAATGGCAGCTCTCACAATAGGTCTTCACTTCTTTTTTGTGTTCTTGGTAAATTAAGACTTTGCCTCTTTCTGAGCATACTGATGAAATGCTCTAACATTTCTACATGGGGTTGTTTTGGTTTGTATTTTTCTGAATTCTGTCGCTTGATGTCAGTGTTGTCAAACACTTCATTTGGTTGGGGGCAGATCACTTACAGTTGTTTATATCGGGTAATTGATTAGATAGTTAAAAATTAGGAAAGGACTCAGGGACAGATGGTATATGAACACATGAATATTTGATTCTTGAGATAGGCAGGTCAGGGAGCAATTGGCTTGGGTGAGTTTCAGTGTGGTGGGAGCTGTTACTCTGGTAGCACTATAGCATAGGTCTCTGTGCCCTTTGACACAGGGCTGCCAGCAACCAAAAGACAATGTTTTAACTGGCAACCAGTGTGGGTTTATGTTATCTGATCTCATAATTATGTCAAACATAATAAATGTCACATCTGCAAGGGCTTGGAGAGCGTTTCTGAGCCAGGGAAGTGTAAATGCTATAATTACTTCTCAGGCTATCATCACACTTTTATTGGGAGTAGCTTTCTCTAGTCTGAATTCTCACTCTCGACTTTGCAAAATTCCTTGTTATTTCAAGTGATATATGTCTGGTTCTCTAGCAGACTCTGAATATGCTTCAATAACATACTTCATTTCACCTTGAGCAGGGCATCTTTTCTCCTGTCTTCAGATCTTCACTACCCTTCCCATCTCAATACTTTGCACTTTCAAGCCATTTGGAGAATCTCAACATCCTTGTTTAATATCGGGCGTGCATGTATCTCCCCATGCTGTTTCTGCTCTATATTTAACTGTGTTGGCAGAAGCTTTTGCATTTGGAGGTACTAAAGGTGTATTAGGTGTAAAATTACTTCCTGCTTTCAGTCATAGAACAGAAGATAGGCTGTTCTATCTTCTGTTCTGTGATTGAATCTTTCTAAAATGTTATACAATGCTATTAAGAAAATAAACCAGGCAAAGGCTGAAATTATTAAAAAAACCCAAACCAACCCAACAACCCCCAAACCAAAAACAAATGGGGGATACTAGAGATGTTCTCTAGTTAGTTAGTTCTCTTAGTTAATTTACATTGTATGCCTGATCAGCAGTTTTATGGTTTTCTTGAGTAGTATTTTACCTGGTTTTGATACTGAGATTTTTAATCTCAGTAGAACTTGCTGGAGAATCTGCAGTGAGGGATTTGAAAAGCTGCCATATCTATTTATTATAGAAGATGCTTTGAATTGTGTCCTGCTTTGAAAAGTGATCTCTCTGTGAAAAGATTAAGATTTGGTTTGATTACTGTGCAAAAATCACAGACCTGGATTGGGACTGAAGCTGATCTGAGTTTGTGGAGTGTGCACAGTTAATTGATAGTGACTTACATGCTCTCTTATTAGATTAAGAGTATATTCATAGCCCCAATGGCAAAATGTTGAGTCACTAACATCTGTTTGGAGACAAACAATTGTATACAGTATGAATCCATTCATGGTAAAGTAAGTGTTTTATGTAGTTAAAGTAATGAACATTGCTTTTGAATGAAATACAGTTATCTGCTTCTGTCCTTTTTAGACATGAGATGTAAAGTGCAATATAGCAGTGTAATTCTTCAGTGGTGAAGTTTACGAGACAGATGGGAAATTAAAACTGTGCTTTTTAAAGGATGTTTAAAATGACCCATGTTGACTCTGGTTTATAAATACAGATCGAACTTCTATGAGTGGCAGAGGTATACAAGAGGCAAACATGTTTGGGATGATGGTTTATATTAAGTCATTTTTAACTGGCAATTTTCAGAACGGGGTAGAAGGTCTTGAGTCTTCAGATAGCCAGCAGATTGGAGGGAGTTCAGGGTAGAGGGTGAATTATTTGTTGTCAGGAAAACAAGCATTATCATGGAAAACTTAAGGAGCTCAGTCATTGTAGCTTATCTGGAAAAGGTTATGGCTTGGAAATATCACAAACAGAGGTACTTAACTAAATCTTTATTCTAGTACACAGAAGTATGACAGATCCAATGGACAGAAGTCAGAAAAGTTCAAACCAGAAAGCAAGTGAATGTTTTTGACAATTAACTACTGAGATGGCTTAGTTAAGAAGTGCAGTACATTAATCACTGCTTGTAGCCTTTATATCCATAATCCATGCCTTTCTAAAAGATGTGCAGTAACTGAGATGCAAATCAAAGGGCAGGAATTATTATGGAAATTTTTAAGGCTTGTGCTATTCAATGAATTTGAATAAGAATTCATAATTTTTTTTCCTAGACTTAAGAATGATAGTACATTTGGTTGTGTATTTGAGGGTAAAGACAGAATTATGTCTTTTGAATTGCCATCCTGGATTAAAAAATGGGTGAGTTTGCTTACTTTTGTATTTACCACTCTGCCACTGTCTATTCTTCTGCAGGGTTGGATGTGTTGAGTTCTTGTTTAGGAATTTTCAAACAAGCCTAGCACTTCACTTTAGAGTAATTTTAAGGACATGTAGGCATTTGATTCCTATAGGCTTTTCTGAAGATGCCTTCTTTCCTTTCCTTCTTTAATATTTAGTCACACAATATGAATTACAAAATGAGAGTGTAAGTTGTATTTCCAGTATTCTAGCTTATTGTCTCCCCTTGACATAACAACTATCTATCATGTTGTTGTGTAATTAAAATAATTTATTATATGCATTCATTTAAAAAAAGCAAACAACAAAACAGTTTCAGTAGCTAAGAGAGTGAAAAATTATGACAATTCTGTTTTCAGCCACCTGACATTTCTTGGTAGTTCCATGATTATAGCTCTATCATTTAGCCATTGCTTCTGTCTGTCCTGTGTGTCTATATGGTTTGCTTAATCGGTGAAGAGGTTTTCCTTTCCCCTGCCCACTCAAAAGTGCTGATGTTCCTGTCTACAATTTTTTATTATGTATTCAGGGTGGTGGGGTGGAAGACTTTTGTATTTCCTATCAACTTTTCCACTGTGTGCACCATAGTTTCACAGCTCAGCTCTTCAATTGGATTTGTCTGTCTGTAGTGCTAGTCTTACATGATTTTAAGCTGCAAGCAGTTCGTATTTCCATGTGCACAATTTTTCTGTCTGTGCATGGAAGCCAGACCTCTAAGAAAAAGGCCTGCCTTTTCCATTTGAAGGAATGAGAAATCGAATGGCAAGGAAAAAAAAATGAGACATGGTAGAGAATTTCTTTAAAACACCAACTGTTTGGGAGCTTCTGGGTTTGTGTTTTTTTTGTGTGTGTGTGGCTCATGATATGGAGATCTGGTGTGCTCATTGTGCAGCTGCACAAGGAGCAGGAGGAAGGTTTTGCTGGTCTTCTCATAGATAGAGTTTTTACTTGTAGAAATCTGAGCGTCAAAATTAGGTAAAACAGACAAGAAACCTTAGCAGGGAAACCAGGAAGTATAGTTGCATAGCTGGTCACATTTGCATCTAGGTGCCTGATCCTTGTTCTGTGCTTAATGCCCAAGCTGCCTGATGCTGATGGCTTCAGAATCCAGCCTGATGTTAGTCGATGTGATGAGGGAATAACAAGAATTTGATTTGTAGTAAGTAATTAAAAGTGTCACTATAAAGGGGTACGCTAATTTTAAAAAGATATTGAAATTTCTGCTGAAAGTATGAACGCTGGCAAATTGAAGAGTGGGTGGGATTCCTGTTTTGGACCAATAAAGGGGTATCCAAAACTCAAAGAGGAACCATTGGCACTTAATTGCTTTTTCCACAGCTGTGATAAATGGATGAAATTTAAAGAAACAGGGAGGTATATTTTTGTCTTCCAAATGTAAAAGGAGAGTAGTAGTCATGCAAATCCTGCTGAAAATCCAGTCATGAAGGTAAAAGCATAACTGTCTTGATGTCTTTGAAATATTCTTCTGTGAGCTAGTGTAAGTGTTTTGGAATTAGGGGGAAATGGACAGAATTCTGGTTTATCTTGCATCCAGAATGAGAATTATGAGAAATAATCTCTTTCCCCCTTTCATGTAGTCTGTGGAGGATATAAGTAGTTCATATGTAAAGCCTTCAGCCTCCAAGATGTGAAGAGTCGAACTATTATCTGAGGCGCCCGTGGCAAAAAGCCCTTAAAACTTTGATATTAGAAGGGAAATAAAATTAAAAAAAAAAAAAAAAAAAAAGAGGAGGAAGTTCTGAAAGAGTTATATATTTTTCAGGAATGAAAACAGTGGTGCTGTAAAGAGGTTGAGATAGATGTGTGGGGTTTATTTAAAGCTGCTTCCCACTTTCCTGAGAAAACAGAAAGGAATTTGTAGGGAGCCTGGGACTTGAGCAGAGGGCTAAAAAGGCTCCCCCCTGGTCTTCCCAAAGCTTAGTCTGTTGCTGTTTCTGTGAAACTGAGTTACTATTTATCTGCGCTCAGAATGTCCTCAGTTTGGGTAAAAGATTCCAGTCTAGTCTTGTCTCTGATAAATTTATCTAAAACGTCTTGGGAGCCAAGGATGGATGATGCTTTAAGTTTAACCACAGAGTGCCCAGGTAATTTAAAAACAAACAAACAATACAAAATTGGGTATAACAGTGGGAAGGAAATGAGGTCTTCAGGCAGGAATTACAATACAGTAACAACTAAGTAAGTAATGCTAAAACAGCATGACTTAAAAAACTGATAAAGAATTTTGAGTGCATGCCATGGGGGACTTGCAAACACCAGTGATTTTGTACCTGAACGTTTGGTGTGGTACCGTATATGTGACCTATATGGATTTTGATGTATGGGTATTTTATTTCAGTGGTATCTAGTGGCTCAGATTAGAACCCTATTCTTTCAGTAGACTAGAAACTGATTTTTTTTTTCCCCCCAAATGAAATATACTGATACTTCAGATGATATGTTTATTCTAATGTGGGACAAAAACAGAATTTGTGGAATGTAAATGGGGTCAGAGTCTAAAGAGAATGATACTTACTGATGCAACAATAACTGATAATATGACAATTACAGTATTCTGTTAGGCAGCAATGTCCTCTCAAGGAGCTAACAAAACTGTGTTTTTATACAGCAGGAGTAAGGTGAGCCTTAAAAGGAATAAATCGTTTAGGGTTAATAGTTTTTTGATTTCTCAGGAGAGTTTATTAAAAAAAAAAAAAGAGTGCAAAGTGTTTGTCAAGTGTATTTTAACAGTTGACATCACTGATAAAGCAGAGTTAAGTGGTATAACTCTGTTTCACGTTGATGCTAGATGAAGCTGTGCTGCACGCTGAGTTCCCCCGGCCGCTTTTAAAAAACAGTGATTGATTACCTTGACCTGATTTAATCAGCTGCTAGTCACCCATGTCACCCTAATGAATTCCTGTCCCACAATCCCTCAGTGCTATGGTTACTGGTGACACTAGTCTCTCCTTGCTGCTTTCCATTTACTTGCAAATGTTGACCAAAAGGATTGGCTATTCCCTACCCAGGACCTTGTAGGGTGCAGTTTTAAGAGAGCTCAGATCTACTGCTCTAATTGCAACCGAGGAAGTAAAGTGGAAGGTGGAAGGAAGGAAGTATGGTGAAAAAGGGAGAGGCGGATTTTCAGTGATGAACCAGGCAAGGTTCCAGGTGATAGGTTAAAGTGGACGCCTTTAATTTCACTCTGCTGCTCCTGCTCTCCAGCAACACTTCACTGGGCGGTTAAGTACAAGTAGTAAAAAATGTCATTTTGCAGATAGTGTACTATCTTTTGAAGTAATAGTACCTTTCGATTGGTCTTCAAGTATAATCCATAGCAGTGTATGTTTTCGTTATTTAGCCCTAATCAAAGATGTGGGAAAGCAGAAGATAATTTCTTTCAGATACAATCTGCTCTACAAACGGGGGTGGTGTTGCTGAACCTTTTTACTACAGCTAAATTTGTACCCAGCAATGGTTCAGGGTGTGGCTGTTTTAACTGCTCGCAATGTCAGTAAGCATATTGTGGATTAGGCGATGTGATGAATAAAGCAGGACCTTGTGTAGCAGAGTAGAATTTTAATGATGGAAAAATGGTCAGATGAGGGACTACTGGAGAACCACTCCTGTACAAGCCAGTAGTTGGACTTATTTCCCTTTGGTTTATATCAAGAAAATACAGTGCAAATTTAGGATGATGGAGAGATTCAAAGCGGAAACATTCAGCGCTTGAAAGAGAAGCAAAGTGATTTAGAATTAATTTGATTAAGTCTGTGAGCCTTAGTATTCCTTCAGCCTTTCCTAAGGCAAACCTATTGCTAACTTTAAAGTGGCATTGGATTTTCTTGAGCAGGGACTAAGATCAGGCTCTCTATCCTAATGGTTAGGTTTTTTAAAGAAAAAGGTATTCTCTGAGCTGCTGAAGATGCAGTGACATTGACTAGACAGGTGCATATGTTGAGAATCTAGGATTAGAGAGTGGTTTGACAAAGTGACTACTTGCCCTTATTTCAACGATAACTTTTCTGGCCTAAATAATTTGAGTTCCTCACACGTGCAAGGAAGACAGAAATAAAGAACATGTGATATGGAGGAATAACTGTGGGTGGGACAGATACAGCGCTCTAAAGTAGGTTATATGATTTAGCCGAGAGTAAAGGTGAAATAATGAATCTGTGTATTAAAATGCACAAAGGAATAATTCTGTGCTACAGAGCCTAGACTCTGAAATGGCAGTCATTAGCTGTGGCATTTCTGGTACAGATAACTGCTGGAGTTAGTTGGATATTTTTATTAAAAAGTTACGTTTGGGTATATTTTTTGTTTAAGAGCATCAGACAGACTGACTGACTGACTTCTATCCAAAAATAGTATTTGCTCCAAATTCAGATTAAAGTTCCTGTTCTATTTGATTTGTGAGGCTTAAACCAACACGGTCTAGTGAGTTTGATATTTGTAATTCTGGGTAATGTGTCTCTTCTACTGACAATGGTTTTTCAAAGTGCTTCATTTTCTGGTCCACTGCAAAATGGGAAAAATCTTGAAATCTCTGGGATGATTTTAGAATCACAAGTGGTCACCAGCACTTCTGATGAACAAATACAGGAGAAATCAATGTGTGGCTGCATTAACATTATGTCCAGTGATCCAAAATATGTTAATTACTTTAAATGGATGATTTTTAAAACATTTGATTGAAACCAACTAAAGACAAGGTTCTTGGTACACTGGCCTGTTAGTTGTAAAATCCTAACAGCACTGAAGTAATCACTTTGGTAGAATTCAGCCAGCCACCGAGAGAAATTTCATTCTTTGACCTTAAAGTTATAAAAGGCATACTTTCATACCTCCAAATGCTGATATCAAACAGGCACCTTTTGCTGTGGACTTTAGAAAGCAACACATTTAAACTGTTTCAGCACGCTCTAATATTTTCTAAGACCACAAAGAGTTGCAAACCACTCCACAATCTTTTCTGAAAGTTGTCTGGGTTTACTTTCTTCTGATAATAGTCATGGCAGTCTGGGTTCACCTGGAAGTTCCTGGGCAGTGAGTGTGGGTCTGCATTCTGGGATATTGCATGGGGTTCCCAGGCAGTTTCTGTAGCTGAAGGGACGCCACCTTTCCTGGAGAAAGATGAGACAACACAATGCAGTGGCTGCAGGCTCCTGCGTAGTTCAGAACACAGGGGTAATTGAAGTACTCTTTCCTTACAGATACAAAATTGTGCTGATCTTGTTGCAGTGAGAGGCAGCTTGCTTCTCTGGGCATACAGTGCATCAGATGATTGACAGTGGTTTGCCTCTGGGCTGATTTGCTGGGCTCCTCTGAGCCCCTTATGCACGTCCATGATACACACAGAATGAGACACAGAAGCTGCGTTTGTGTGTGGCTTGTCTTGTCCAGTTTATGATCCACATCTGAACCGTAATCAATGCAAGTTTTGTCATGTGTACGTGATCAGCTTCTTATTTGTGAATTCTCTCCATAACAGAGAACGAGTCATAAATTTTAAGAAAAGACCCTGGATGAGTTTATGGTGCCTAGTAAGATAATCCCCATGTTAGCCAAATGGCTTTGAGGTGTGCAAAGTTTTTGAGAATAATTGGAAATGGTAAGAGAGAGCAGTGGTTTGAGAAACATATCTGAACTGGTCATACTTCAAGTTCATATGACATATTTTCTGATTAATGGAAGCTCCTCTGAATAGAGGATTACTTTTTAGTAAACTTCTGTATTGAGGAAATAATCAAGCATCATAAATGATCCACTTTGCAGGGGACTTCTTTTATACTGTCCTGCCTGCTTCCAATTAATACTTTGTTTTGTCCAATGTGTCTGTTACAATCAATATCAATAGATCTATATAACCCAGGTGGTCTATGGAGACTGTTTTGAGAATTACCATATTAGGTCATCTGGCTTCCATTTTCTTTTATTGACTTCAATACTTAGTTTCTATATTCTAAGCTGACTTTATACTGGTTTAAATGTGAAGTAGTTTCAGGAAGTTAATAGTGTTATAAACTTACACCAATATAGCTAAGGTCAGAATCTATTCTAATTGGACAAGAGCAATTTCAGTAAATTAAATATTTTAAAACTAAATTGCTTGCCTCTTACTTTGAGGCCTGGTTTGTTCGCTACCAGCACACAGTTCATGTGAATTGTGTTCAGAGTGAACATTAAGAAGACACAACAGTATTACTATTACTGTATAATTCACTTTGAGATAATAGAAGAACTTTTAAAAATTGTCTTTCTTTGGTGGCATGGGTAGACTTATTCCACAGATACTTTCTATGCAGAGAGTACCAAGATGGTGTGTGTGTGTGTGTTTTGTTTGTTTTTCTTCAGAGTATCTGTAGTTGTAATTTTATTTCCTGCCTGAATAGTTTTATGTTCAGGAGAGACACAAAGCATTCTACCTTTTAGAAGAGTCCAAAGAATAGTAGAATGAAGAGGGCTCTGCAACAATTCCCCACGTTTTAACACTCCCAGCTAAAATAAAAATTCTTTGAAGTGTTCCAGGAGATATCAAGCAATCTTTTCTTTTTCTTGTTTATTTTTTTTAGTGTTCCTTTTTCAGAAATAATGTTCTTCCTGAAATTCTTTGTGGTGATTTCCATTAATTATACTTGGTCCTATTGCTGGGCAAGAATTTATCAGCAGTAAGCTTTGCGTGGACTAATGTAAACTTAACGAATACACAGCTGTGAGCACCATGCATCTCTCTCCTTTGCAAATCAGTATGAACTTCATGAATTATATCCTGTACTTTTGGAATAGATAACCTACTAGAGAAGAGAATAAAATATTCTGTGTGTTCAGGAGTGATTACGAGTGGGCTTAGCAACTGGGAAAAAAATGGACTTGATAGGTGAGTCTTAGTTGCTGTGTTTTTTCTGTTGATCTCTTCCTGTTTCCAGATACACAGGCAAAGTAAATTCATTGAAGCCTGCAGAATTTTGGACTAGAAAGGCACTGATACAGATGTTAAAAGAAAATAAATCTCTATATGGTCATAGAGGAAGAAATGTGGTACTTTGAATTGTTGTGAACTGCTCATGGATATAAGGGAACTGAATAGTAGCATCAGTGAATCCAAGAGACATGGGAAGAGAGAGTAAACGAAGAATTGAAAGTACAAAGAGAAGACAAAGTACAGCCTCAAACTTAATCACAATCCTTGTTCGTGGTTGTTTCTCCTTCTGATTATTCTGGCCAAGAAATTTGATCTGATCTTTGAGAGGATCAGATCATACTTGTTTCATATATGTGTGAAGCTACATGAAAATGAATGGGGCTGCTTATTGGAGACATTTGGATATATATTCTTTCCTGTTTTACAAAACTCCTGTTAGGATGGAGAACATTAGGGAGGGAAAAGAAGCAGCAGTAATATGGGGAGGGAAGATGGATGAGAGAGAATCAGCGGAATTCTCACTTCTTTTTTTTAAGTGCTATTTTGGGGCAACTCAAAGTGTGCCTGTGGATATGGAAGTTTGTGTGGGTTTTCTTTGGTTGTCAATAAGAGCCATTTGCATTAGAAAAGGCTAAAGATAAGTGTAAATGTCACCAGAGAACCCCTGAGCTTTCAAGCCTAGTGCTCAGTGGGGGAGACGTTCTCTTGGAAACTAAGGCTGTGCCTGATGCCCTTGTGCCTCAGAACCATGGAAGGCCTGTGGGTTGTGCGCTGTGCAGGTCTTAAGACCTGCTTCTGCTGTACATAGGAAAGTTTGGAATATTATCTTCTCCCTCCTGTTTTCTTAAATGCCTTTTTCCACTTCTATAAAAGAGTAAATGATACAGTGTTCAATATCTTTTAGTATTTTTCCCTTTTTGCTGAACTGTGGCATTCTACCTGGAGAGCAAAATATATTCTGTTGGCTGCTCTTATTGGAGCAATAGAACTTCTAGTTGTGAGTTGAGTGCTGTATAACTTGTCTCAGAACCAGGCAAGGAAGGTCAAACCCTTCTATGTTCAAAAAGCCATCAGTCAGATTAAGCATAAATTAGGTTTCCTGTGGTTCAAACCACATCTCAGGAAGTTATCATTAATGTATCTTTAGAATGGAGAGAGAACTAGCTGAGGAGTATTTGAAGGAATCATAGAATAATTTAGGTTGGAAAAGACCCTTAAGATCATCGAGTCCAACCGTTAACCTAGCACTGCCAAGTCCACCACTAAACCATGTCCCTAAGTGCCACATCAAGGAGTGTGTCTTGGGGAGCATGTTCATCTTTTATGGCTGTGATTTTGCCTGATAAAAAATATTTTATCAATGGACATTTTACATGATATATATGAGAACCAACATGTAGTTTGTTTTAAGCAGTGAGCACACTTTGGAAGGAATGTCTTATTGTTCATGTCAAGATATAGCTAAGCTATCCCAGGGCAATCTTAAAAATTAAATTAGGCTGAAAATAACAGGGTCAATTATTTGATAATGGAAATTTCTGTGATTGTGGCAATCTATTCTGTGTACAGAAACAAAACCTGTTCTTTCCAGTTCTGATAAGTCTTATTTTAAAAGAAAAAAAGAACAAGAGAAAGTACTAAAAAAAATTAAAGACATTAAGTACAGTTGAAGTATACGTGATTCAATTAACAGAGAAACTACATGCAAAACTTTTGCAGGAAAGATGAGTGTTTTGACAGGTGTGGTACATTTATCACAACACTTGTCTCTATCATTCAAATATTATTTTTCTTTTCTGCTTTTGTTTGCTTTCTTCATTGTATCTGTTATGTTATTTTTTAGAAAACAATAGTGTTGCATGCATTGATGGCATTGTGGTCTTCCTGACTTCCATTCTAGTCTGCCCCCCTCCCTCCGCCCCCCGGTTGATATGCTGTAGTATTTGTCAGATTCTGAATACTGGAAATGGATCATGAACTCATCAGGAATCACTTCCAGCAAATAAAAGTGCTAAGCTCTTCTCCATAAACCTAGTCCTACTGTATTTATGGCAGGCAATTTTGAACCTGGAGCTCTGCCAGTAGACAAGGTCCCTGCAGTCAGAAGCTTTCTTTCTTCTCTTTGGAAACTATATCATCTTTTTTCATATGTTTAGATAAGAACCTTGGGGTAAAGATCCTGACATACCATATGCATTGCATAATGCTAAAAGCATCCAGTGCTTAAAATAATCTAACTCTTCAAAAACTTCATCATAATGCTCTGGACTGTGAATGTCAACAGGCTGTGGACCTGCCAATTGTCTGGGTTTTCCTGGGCTTGCCCTGGCCTTGGAGAATGTGTTTTCACACAGTGCTCTTTTTTTAAGGGAGAAAAGTTCTAGCTATCTTGATTTGGGGGTACTTCCTTCTGTTTCCCATTAAAAAGGAGATGATTATCTTTCCTTGAGGCACCTTTTTTTTTCCCACCCCATGTATATCCCACTCCCTGTTCTCCCTTACATCTTTATGTTCCTAAGTGATTGATGTATAAGGAAGAAGGAGAATATTAAAACAAAAATTATGTAAAAAAGACTAGACCACTACACATGGAGAACTCTGCTAACAAGGCACTAAACTTAGTTGCAGAGATCATAGATGGACAAGAAGAGCAGCAGGAATATGTTACAGAATATGGCTTGCTCAGGGACAGTATACACTGACTCCAAGCAACACAGCAGTACTTTACCTTGTTTTGAATAGATTTTATTCAGTTCTATCCTTAAATATACGGTTATAGCCCCTGGTATCTCTACTATTAGTTGACTAGGTTTTCAGAGCTGAGCACAGGTCGTAGGTCACCGTAAGCAATTGCTGAGATTGACTGAATGAAGGGTTGTAGTATTTGCATCTTCTCTGCCTGTGCTTCAGGTTGCATCAGGCATAAGAGCAGAGGTCCTCTTGCATTCCCTGTGAGGCTAGGTTATTTCCGTGTACCAGACTCTGCTTTTATTGAATCCCCCAAGACCCTGTGGAATGCTGCAGCATGCAGTTATGTCTTGGCCTTTCGCCCTCCTTCTCTTCTGTTCTCACACGACTCACCAAAAAGGGCCAGCACTGTACTTTTTTCTGCATCCTGATGCTGGGCTACTGTGCAGATCTGAGTGGATCTGTTTAATGTGGGGAAGTTCAGTGATGCACTATGCACTCTGTAGTATTTTATGTACCTGGGTATGAGGGAGAGGGGTGGGGTAGCAGATATGCTCTATAACTTTCTGAGAGCGGGTGGAAGGGGAGTCCTTCAATGTTTTTTGTGACACAGAATGTGTCTACCTGCCCCTGGCCTCCCTGTCCTTGTACTGTTCTTAGGCCTTGGACAACACATCCAATACAGCCGTGTAAAATCTGAAAGAGGCAAGTGATAACTCTCTCTTGAGAATGGAGTGAATATGCTTTGGGGAAACTTTTGCTCACAGAACCCCACTAATTGACTGATTACTTCCAGTGCCTTCATCCATCCACAACTGCCTGAAATGCTACGGCTCCCTGCCAGCTTCGTTTCCTTAGGACCCACTGTGCTGAAGACCTGATCTTGGCTCTCCAATGAGGAGGACAAAATTGGCTTACCAAAATTATTTGTCTGCACTGCTGAGAGCCTTTAGGACTAATGATTTTCACCTGAAATGGGCCTATTAGGGTTTTTTTTTGTGTGCAACAGTTCTAGAGAGAAATGCAGAAGTCTGGCAGGAGAAAACTAAGTGTTTGTAGGCTACAGAACACAAAATTTACTCATAAAACAACAGTGATCTCATGTGCTACATAGCTGGTTGATCATTTTCTGTTAAATTCTAATTAGTTGTCACCAAAAAAAAGAGTAGTATTTCTAGTTTTCAAACTTGTTTCTTTTTCATGTCTTTTACTCCATGTTGCAATGGTGGGAGTAGAATCCAAAATGCTACTTTTTGGTTCGTAACAGTCAAGGGGGGTGAAGATAAATACGTGAACGGAGTTAATCAAAAACTGCCCAAGACCAGGAGAGCAGCAGCAACAAAGCACTGGAACAATGAACTTCGTCAGTTACAAAAGACAACTTAAAAATCTTTAAAATCTGACAGGTCAGTTCATAGCTTCAAAGTGATTTCGTGTTACTGGCACACACTATATGTACTTGCAATGAAAATGGAGCACAAGAATGACTTAAAGAACACTAGTTATTTTCTATAAGGTTTGTATATCATATGTGAACTTTGTTACCATGACTTTTCCTCTGATTTTCACCACTTAAGAATTAATTTCCAGATTCTATCTGTGAACACAGTTTTGATGAATGCAACTTAGAGCTCAAGCACAGACAGACTGCTGGTGGTATCTTTTTTTTTTTTTTTTCTTCCATTTACCAGTCTGTTGCTGGGCAAGCTGCTTACCCTTGCCAGTAACGTGTCAAAGCAAATCTGATTTTTGTTGCTGTTGAACTACCCATAACATACAGGTCCAAGTGAGGGAGAGAAAAATATACAAAAGAAAAAAGATACCAACCAGCATGAGTCTTCCCACTGCCACTCTGAGAACCAGCTATTACATGTTACTCTCTCCTCTCGGTAAATCACTGCAGTGAAGGCTGTAAGAAAATGAAATACATCAAGGTTCCATCTTATTTCTTGTATGAATGTGGTCGTGCTAAAATGAATGTTCTCACTGCTGAATGAGAAAAACAATCACAAGCCTAGATGTCTCTGAAGATAAAATAGAAATACATTACATTGTGGAATGTACAGCTGAAAAATCTGCCATCTTCTGAGAATTAATACATGAACATATAAACTCCCTGGTGATCTAATAACCCCTAAATAAGCCAACACTTTTTCCACTAATGAACTGAAAACACATTTTTCTTGTATATGTCTATTATTAGTTATAGAGTTGGCCAGGTATTTCACGTTGGAGTAATCTGATAGGAGAAAAATGTTCCATCCTTAAATTAAGAGGTTGTTTTTCTTGTGGAATTGCATTTCAAGGGCATCAGATTGACTGAATTCAAGCTATTAAGACATGGGTACTTTATGTCTTAAACTGTGGCATTCAGCTGAATTCAGTACAGCTAAAGATGTGATAGGAGGGGAAAAAAGGAGTAGACTATTCAGAACATGCAGAAAGTCAGAAATGGGGGGCAATGAAGCATTTACTAAAACTTGCATTAAGCAAGTTAGATTTATATAAAATGTTAGGCTTTTCTTTCTGATATCAACTAGTCTAAAGAAAGTAGTGGGCCCTGATAGCTTCTTAAATTTGTAAGAACATTCTGTTTATAGTAGCACTCCTGGAAAAATATTCATGATGTATACTGTTCCTTAGACTCAAATCTATATTATTCCTGCAGATGGCAAAAATCTGGTCCTTTGGAGTTCATGCAGATATGTTGTCTTAAGGCAAGTTGCAGAATACTAGCTATACCAAAAATTGTGCTCCTTAAAGTAGGCAGTACATTTGTTCAATGCTCTAAATATAGCTAAGTGCATTTGTTTGTGAGGAACTGCATTATACCTTTATTTTGCATACAGGTGTCATTCATGACTGTGTGTTGGTACATTAATGTCAGACTACTGTTTTGCTTTAGTGCAGATGAAGTGTATTTAATATCTTCTAGTCATCTTCCTCTCTGGAAGTGCTCCAAATACTTTGTAAGACTCTGTATGAGACTTCTGTAAATTAACAAGTAAGGGAGTCAAAATGTATGTTAATCCACAAATTGGTGTTGAGGAATGAGTGTTGTTTCAAGAAGAGGTGAATGCAAAATAAAAACAGGGACTTTTGTCGTTTGTTTTTCCACATCATGGAGCATACAGTAATTAATACCTTGAGTAGGGCAACAATCCACATTACAATTAGACAAAAGAGAGAGGAAAGCAGCAGTCTTAAGTTAGAAGACTAGACCAGCTAAAGAGAAAAAATCTAGACGTGTATTGCAGATAAGAACATAATATATTTTGGATGAAGATTTTACTGTCAAATTCCCCTCAGCTAACTCAGTTTAGACCAGTGCGTTTACAGCATGAATTACAGCCAGAGCTTGTAATATACAAACTTGAAACTACTTCTTCAAATGAATGTTACAACAGAGTACTGAGATCCAAATGTTTGGCAGCATTTAGGATATAGTTGTTTGTTCACAACAATGCACTCAAGTGTTTAATGACACTTACATAACCTTTGTTTTGTAACCCAAATATATGCATAGGGGTAAAAAGAGGTCATAGCCTACTAGCATAGCAAACCAGAGATGTTTGTGCTCTGGAAATGCTTCCAGGTTTCTCTCGGATTCCAGTTATTTCTTCTATGGTTTTACCAACTTCAGCTTCACCCCTTAACAAGTATCTGACAACCATTTGGACCACGCACTCCACTAGTGTGTGTTTGTTTTTCCTGTGCTGGCATGTGGTAATGCCATTCTGCCAGAAGAGGTGGGGAGTGCTTGTCCTGGAGTGTTTCAGTAACAGGATCAGTGCATTTGTGGTTTGTTTTTTTTATGGGACAAAGTAATTATTTTTGTACAAGCATCTGATGTTTTCAGAATATGAATGCTGCACAGCAGATCATTGTGATAAAGTAGTATGCATGCTTGTTATGGTTTCTTCTATATGGATGTTATGGGATCCTTGTCTAGGAGAATATTGAGAAAAACACCTTTCTTTTTCTATGCAACTTGCGTATTGTATTTAGTTATAAAGTTTTGGTTTGGTTTTCACTCTATGTTCCTGTTGAGTTAAAGTGATTAAAAACATTCTTGGGTTTGCTTTCCCACTCTGTGATCTGCAGAAGTCTGTGTCCATGTAGACTTACTTCATAGCTACCTTCAGTGAAACTTAAATTTACTGAATGAAGTGTTCTGATTGCCCTTGATATAATGTAGAAAGTACTCTTGGATTTTTCCAAATTAATATTAATGTAAGTGTTTTGTAACTGGGGGCACATGTTTGATTTGTGTGGGTGAGTGATTTGGAAGAAAGAGTTCATGCTTGTATGTTTTTAGACTGCATTGTTCGTGCAGTTGTCCTGGTTTCAGCTGGAATAAAGTTAATTTTCTTCCTAGTAGCTGGTACAGTGCTGTGTTTTGGATTTAGGATGAGAATAATGTTGCTAACACGCTGACGTTTTAGTTGTTGCTAAGCAGTGTTTATACTAAGTCAAGGACTGTTCAGCTTCTCATACTGCCCTGCCAGCAGAGGCTGGGGGTGCACAAGAAGCTGGGAGGGGACAGAGCAAGGACAGCTGACCCAAACAAGCCAAAGGGATATTCCATATGTATTGGGTTTGTGTGGCAAGGTTTTGGTAGTGGGAGGGCTTCTGTGAGAAGCTGCTAGAAGCTTCCCCTATGTCCAATAAAGCCAATGCCAGCCGGCTCCAAGTCAGTCCCGCCGCTGGCCTATGCCGAGCCTATCAGCAACAGTGGTAGCGCCTCTGGGATAACATATTTAAGAAAGGGAGAAAAGTTACTGCACAGCAGCAATTGCAGCCAGAGAGAGGAGTGAGCATATATGAGAGAAACAACTCTGCAGACACCAAGGTCAGTGAAGAAGGAGGGGGAGGAGGTGCTCCAGGCGCCGGAGCAGAGATTCCCCTGCAGCCCGTGGTGAAGACCATGGTGAGGCAGGCTGTCCCCCTGCAGCCCATGGAGCTCCACCGTGGAGCAGATAGCCACCTGCAGCCTGTGGAGGACCCCACGCCGGAGCACGTGGGTGCACCTGAAGGAGGCTGTGACCCTGTGGGAAGCCCGCGCTGGAGCAGGCTCCTGGCAGGACCCGTGGGCCCGTGGAGAGAGGAGCCCACGCTGGAGCAGGTTTGCTGGCAGGACTTGTGACCCCGCAGGGGACCCACGCTGGAGCAGTCTGTTCCTGAAGGACTGCACCCCGTGGAAGGGACCCACGCTGGAGCAGTTCGTGAAGAACTGTAGCTCGTGGGAAGGACTCACATTGGAGAAGCTCGTGGAACACTGTCTCCTGTGGGAGGGACCCCACTCTGGAGCAGGGGAAGAGTGTGAGGAGTCCTCCCCCTGAGGAGGAAGGAGCAGCGGAGACAACGTGTGATGAACTGACTGCAACCCCCATTCCCCATCCCCCTGTGCTGCTGGCAGGGAGGAGGTAGAGAACTCGGGAGTAAAGTTGAGCCTGGGAGGAAGGGAGGGGTGGGGGGAAGGTGTTTTTAAGATTTGGTTTTATTTCTCATTATCCTGCTCTGATTTGACTGGTAATAAATTAAATTAATTTTTTTCCTCCAAGTTGAGTCTGTTTTGCCAGTGACAGTAATTGCTGAGTGATCTCCCTGTCCTTATCTCAACCCATGAGCCTTTTGTTATATTTTCTCTCCCTTGTCCAGCTGAGGAGGGGAGTGATAGAGCAGCTTTGGTGGGCACCTGGCATCCAGCCAGGGTCAACCCACCACACCATACCATATGATGTCATGCCCAGGATGTAAACTGGGGAGGTTGCCCAGGGGACACCGTGACTTGGGGTTTGGCTGAGTACTGGTCAGTGGTTGGTAAGCAAGTGTATTGTGCATCACTTTTTTTGTATATTCTATTATTATTCCTTCCTTTTCTGTCCTATTAAACTGTCTTTATCTCAACCCATGAGTTTTACTTTTTTTTCGATTCTCTCCACCATCCCACTGAGGGGGGAGCGAGCAAGTGGCTGCGTGGTGCTTAGTTGCTGGCTGGGATTAAACCACAACACAGTGGAGATGGCAAAACAAGTAGATATGTATGAATAGAAAGTATCGTAAGAGAGTGGAGTGTTTTGTAAGTGAAAGATTAATCTTTTACTAGAGTCATCTACTTACTTGCTTGTAAGAAAGTGATTGTGTCTTCATTTTTATAAGAACTATGAGAAACTTGAAAGTTGTAGTGGTGCTGCTTCTTGATACTAAATTTGGTTGTCAGATGTTAAACCATTTGTGACTTTTATTTTTCCATATTTACCTCAGTTTGTTGAGACTGAGGTATGCCTGTGTCCTGGAACTGAATGACTGAATATTTTCACAAGTAATTTGCATGTTCAGGTGTGGTATATTTGATTTCCTTACTTTGTAACTTGTGCATATGCATTTCTTTTTGTATTTGGCAATCGTATGAAATGTCTATAGGGAGTTTTTATGAACATGGAAAAGATTGCAGCTATCCCTGCTGAGGACAGCCTAACTCTGTTACATTTTTATATGTTGCAGAGTTATGTGCAAGCCCTGGGAGGCTTAAGGAAGCAGTAAGTTTATTGACTGATGGTCCTTGTTACCCTATCAATTAACCTAGCAGGATGTCTACAAGCAGCTTAGATTCCAGTGGGAGAGCCAGTGCTCAGAGATTAAACTAGAGGGTTTTTTTTAGGGGGAAAAAAAAAATTTAAAAAAAGAAAAGATTTTTGCGAGACTGGTTTGTCAATCTTCTGTTTATTCTTGGTAAAGGAATATCTAGTTTTTTGTTTTTTTTTTTTTTTTTTAAAGGTTTCTGCTCTGTCTAGACAGTAAATATAAAATAACCTTTTTTTTTTTTTTTTAATGTGCCAGGGTAACAAGCACATGCTTTCTCACAAAAATCAGTAATCTTCTTTTTAATCATCTTTCAAGGGTTGAGGTAGCAGAGTAGACGCCCAAACAGTTGCTGTTTGAGTAAATTTTCCCTGTTTCTGTTTCTAGACTGTCTCACATGGAAGCATCTTCTTGTTTGCAAGGAAACCGTAAATTTCATTCCAGGTAGATCCTCCCACAGCATAGCTAGTCTCTCTGACAAGAAATAAGCTTACACATTAGATGGAATCATAGTGGGATAATGACTCTATAAAGCTGTGATATATACAGAGTCAATGTTTTATTGGTAACATCTTTAGCACAAAAAGGTTGAGTCATGTTTCAGTTGCTCCATGAAATTCAGAATTTTGAGAACTCGGGTTAGTTTTCTTACAATACAAGATTGCAATATGCAGGACAATGAAAAGGCCAATGATACGTAGTTTACTTCATAAAATGCTCTGAATTTCATGGAAGAAAAGTATGGTGGTGTCTGAATTTGACTGCAGAATCTCCATATCACTGGGGACAAGCCACTCCAAAGTTTTCTTTCCCTCTCATATTAAGAGCATTAAAAAAAAAAAAAAATCATAGTTTTCTACACATAACCACACAAGTGACGTTCTCAATCTAAATCTCACAGTTTATACCAAGAAGGAGAGTTTATCTGGTGATATAAATGATACCTTTTCTGGACAGAATTTTGTTAGTATGAATATATTGATAAAGCCTTTGTGTTGTAATAGTCTTTGTGTCAAATTGCTTTGGGAGTTACTACAAGTATGGAAAAAATCTAAAGAAAAAATATATTCAAATCTATTTGGTTTTGTGTTTTGTTTTTGTTTTTTTTTAAAACATAAACTAAAAGGTACATCAAAAGAATATTATTCTGGTTTTCCACTACAGAATTAGATCAACTATATCAATAATGTCAGACTATGACCTACTCTGCAGTTGTCTTTATCTGAAACTTTGTCAGAACCTCCAGTGACAGATTCCACAACATCCCTGGCTCTCCTTATGTTTCACTGAAAGTTTCTTTCTCTAATGTCTAGTCTGAATTCTCCTTAATACATTTAAGATCATTGCATCTTGTACTTTCTGCTATGGACATAAGAATCGGATTATTCCTTTCCGCTTTGCTGCCGTCTTCTGTATATTATTATGCCTTCTCTCAGGCTTCTCTGCTTTAAAACAACTAGCCACAAATCATTCGGTCTTTCCTCCTAGGTCATGCTTTTGACACCTTCTGTTATAGCCTGGGGCTCAAATAGTTCTACCCCTTTAATAAAGGACGCTGTTGATAAGTAGAATGGAAGGATTTCTTCTGGTGTCTTCTGTTTGCACGTATGTGATTTGACTTTTCTTGTAAGCACAATCATCTTTATGATCCTTGAACAATTTCCTGTGAAGTGTTGCCTAATCGGTTGTTTCTAATCATACATTGTGCAGCTGACTGTTCCTGCCTACATGTGATGACTTGTAGTCATCCTTACTGAACTGTATCCTATCTGAGAGCATCACACCTATTTATAAACATTACTTTGAGTTCAAATCCTGCCCTCCAGTGCACTAACGGTTCCTTGTCCTCCCCCCCAAGAAATCCCTTTCTGTTTTCTTATCCAAGTTATGTTGCATAGTGAGGCACCCAAAGCAGACCCCTGCAGAAAATCACTTAATGCATGCTTCTGTAGTGGCAGTGAATCATTGGTAACTGCTCTTAAGAAGTCTCCATTGATTCCAGAGTAATTTCATCTATTTTTTTTCCCATTTATTTATAAGAAAGTCACATGAGACTGTCAAAAACCTAGTCATATTATGAGACACTTGCTACTAATCCTATGATTACAAGAACAGAGGGAGAAAGAAAGAAGACTGATTTGGCAAGACTTGCTCTGGATAAACCCATGGTGGCTATTACTCATTCCTGTGTTTATTTCTAGATAACTAAATAGTGTACTTCATTATTTGTTCTAACTTTTTTCCCCAGGAATTTAAGTGTAACTGACTGGTCTAATTCCTTGGTTTCTCTCTTTGAAAAAGGACTAGTTAAGTTTGCTCCCTTTCGGTCTTCCATTGTCATGCAGATCTCCACGCACTCTCACAGGGGAACATTGGTAGCAAGGAGCGTTGAATAGCTTTGTCATCAATCGGTGAGTTCTCTATTGTCATAGGATGAGTTCATTCAACCCAACTGCCTTAATGGAATATATTGCTGTTTATTTTGCAGGTTTTCATCATGCCTTTCCAAGAGTAATGAGTGCCATCATTAAACTAAAGTGGCTTTCAGAACTTCACATAGTTTCTCCACATTGGTTAAAATAAAATCTAAAAGAGTTTCCCTCTCACCACTTGCTCCACCTTCCTTATCAAACACTAGTGCATTTCAAGATCTTGCTGAACATTTTCTATGCTACTATATTCCCTCCCCCACTGGGTAGTTCAAAGCCTGCATTGTAAATCCTGCAGTTTGGATGCTCCTACCAGCTGTATACAGAAAAATTTCCCTTATATTATGTGCTTGGTATGGTTTGCTGTACAGATCTTCCTCTCCCTGCCTCACTCTTGCAGAACTCCTGTTTGCAGCAGCTTGCTTGCAGGTCTTGCTGGGACACGGGACTACTGGGTTTTAATGTCCTCATTCACACACCTGTCTAGATTCCTATATTATATAAGCCTTGTGTAAAAGCTTATGCAACATTATGATCTGTAAAGTGTTACACTCTAAGGAACTTTGATGAAGTTTTTTATCAAAAATATTATAAAACATAACACTCATATTTGTGCATGAGGAGCAATAGTTATATTTGGACTAGGTCTAAATGCTGATTTTATATCTCTGGAAATAATAGAAATTCACCTTGAAATCTGAAATACTTAAGGGATGTTATTTTCAAAGACTGTGCCAGGTTCTTTGTCCCTGTCTTATAGATCTACAGCTCAGTACATTTTTATTGGTTGAAATCATCACCTAGTAAAGTGATGCATGATTCTTAGCCATAATTGAAGGAGAAAATACATTCCCTAATTTTCTGGGAAGTAACATATCTGAATATTCTACAGAAAAAGCAAGAATTATGGAGGATGCTTCGTTTGTTGAACACTATCAAAGGTGATGTATGTGCTATTTTGATTTGACCTTCTTTTCTTTTTTTTAAGTAAACCAGTCTGGAACAGTAGAGAGTGGTGGTTAGAATAAGATTTTCCTTACTGAAAAGTGAAGAAAAAGAAAGAGAAGAGGGAGATAAGTATATAGATGTCTTGTAAACATTTTCAAATTTGCTTTCTCACAGCTTTCTTGTGTGACCTTGAGCAAGCCTCTTAGTACCAGACCTACTGGAGGACATCACTAAATGCCTCCATCCAAGAGTTAAAAATCCATAGACTTGCCAGTAAAATTCAGTGGATATTTGAAGTTCCTTTTGTCAGACTATGACAGATTTATGTCAGACTAGGTAAGTCCTGTCAGCATAGGATGAGAAGACAGGAGGTTGGCCCCTGTACTAGGCCAGTCTGGCATGGGATCTTCATATTAAGAATTTGCTCTCACTTGTCTCACCTGAGTGAAGTGGTTCAGTGAATTTCAGTCTGAGCACAACTGACACACCTTTACAGGGTCAGAGGCAGCATAAAACATATAGTCTGAGCCACTACTTTTTGTGTTTGTGGTGGTGTGGTTTTTGTTTTTTTTTTTTTAAATATGAGAAAAACCTGTTGTTCAGATGCTGAAATAATGCAGGTTAGAAGTGGAATAACAGTTCGGAATGTAGAGCCCTGATTAGGAAAAACTGTCTTAATGAATAATGGTATGTCACGGTGAAAATGACAGTAATAGTAGTTGGTAAAAGAGTATCTGAAGGGAATGTTATGTTGTATTGATCCAAGCCTGACAGACATATACTAGTTTCTCACAGAAAAATAAATTCTCTTATAAAATATTTCTCCACCTTGGCACTTCATAAAAGTCAAGTTAGATGAAATTCAAAGCTTTGCAAAATGACTGAGCTGTGAATCGAAAATGGTTTGAGAACATAATGATTGGGAACGATGGACAAATCCTGCAGGAACACTGTTCCTGAAGTGCTTGCTCCAGGAACCCTTAGCACACAACAGCAAACAGACTCTGCCAGGAGCAGTTGTGTCTTGCTGTATTTTTCTAAGGCTGAGCTTGTGTTGCAGTTACTATGCCCATACTACTTGCCCCTGCTTCTTGCCCGTACTTCAGTACTTTAGTAGATAGAACATTCATGTAGGAAATGGAAAACTTAGATTTAGTGCAGTCCTTGAACCTGAGAGAGTTAATGCAGGATGTAGATTGCGCTCCCCGCCTGCCCCCCCCCCCCCATGTGGATACCCCTAACTGCCTGGCCACAGTTTAGGAGGTACAGGTAGGGATCTCTGTGTCTCCTATGAAATTAAAGTTCTGTAACCAGTTAGGATTATGTAACAGGTGACCTTCATAGCTCACCCCTGGCTAACAACTTTGTTTTGAGGGAAGAACTCATAAGCCCTATTCATGAGGTTTCTGTCACTTGAATAGCAGGTACCCATACAGCCTTTGGATTCCAGCTGTTTGAGGATACTGCTAAGCTGGAATAATGCTACACAGGGCTGAAACAAACCCCTAAAGATAGAAATCAATGTTGCATAGACTAATGAATTACTTTTAGTCTTGTCTTGAATCCAAGACAATATTCTTACTTTGTCGTTTGTGACATTATCGAGTTGGGCTCTTAGTCCTTCTTTTTGTATTGTCTCACCAGCACACCCACCCACCCCTTCCCCAGCACATATTCTGCATAAAGTTACATTCTATATTTTGCATTTGCGTAATGTTACCCATGTGCAGTTCCCTCTAAAACTCACAATAGTCATTCAGCACTTAAATTTCTTATCCACTCACTCTGCGTCAATTTTTGTTCAATCTGTCCTTCCTCCAAGCCTTTCTGTCATGTCATCCACACCTCATTTCTATTTGTTCATTCTAAAGGTATTTACTAATTCGTTTTGCTCACAGAAAGATGTTTATCACGTTAGATTCAAACAAACATAGCAATCCCACCCACCCATATACCATTTCCATTTATTCTTGTCTGTCCACGCACAAAAGATACAGTACTGTTGGGTGTGTATGTTTTTATGTAGGGTCTGAAGGATTACCGTTAAGAGTTGGAGCACGTGTATGTGTGGACTGACAGGTCACAGTGATTTTGTGCATGGAGGAAGGAGGGCAAAGGATAGGTCATGACAGAAGTCACTGCCTCAACCTAGTTTTGACCTTCCTGATCTGAATTCATCCTTCCTGTCCCTCTAGAACTTCAGATCCTTGTCCCAACCCAGCCGAAATGCATCTGATTGTCTGTGAATATAGGCCTGTCATCACTGACTCTTTTTCTCGTCAAGGACTTGGGAGAGCACAGTTAGACCTTCCCCTTGCTTGATGGGGCTCACCAGGCTCTAATATTTTTCTTTATTTATTACCTAGCTTTTGTTAAAACATGAGTCTGTATTGTAAGATCTTCATGGTTTAAGAGTGCTACAGCTGGTTCCTTTTCAGTAGAGACCTTATTACTCAGTTGATCTACCTTGAAGTCTGCCTTCATGTCATTTAGCAAAATTGTGGCTTTATAGATGGTCATTATGGAACAAAACTTTCTTTGCAGGTAAGATTTTGATACTTGTAACAGTGCTTTTATAACCAATGATAATAAATTCTACTGGCAATGGAACAGTGAACGCTTTCCTATGTCCAATTTAAATCTAGGTTTATTTCCTTGAGTAAGAAAGATCTTTTTTTTTTCCCCTGCATGAATTTAGCCATGGATCTAACTTTACATTGTAAGAACAAGACATAATATGTAATAAAGTCTTACTTCAGTCAAGCTTTACACATGCAACAACAATTACATTAATTTTAGCTGTAACTTGGTTGGTTAACACTGGGAGAAAGATGAGCATCCTCTTTGATTTGTAGGAGAGAAGTACAAACTACTGCAGGACAATTTTATGTAGTTGTTTATTTTGGCTAGATCACAAAGGGTTGCCAAAAAAAAAAGGCACATTTTATTGCATAAACTTATCAAGTTATGTTATCTGCACTCAAGAAATTCAGCACTGGATTTGCTAAAGTGTAAGAGAGATTAACAGACCACAAGGTCACGGAGTACAGTTAAATATCTTTCAGGGAAAGGAGAACTGGAGGCTAAGTTCTCCTAATGATGATTCCCTTTTTCATTTTTGGCACCTGGGAAAGATGTCTCTGAGCAGTTCCTGCAGATGGTATGTCTGAAGTGCAGAGTTACTGTACTAAAGAGATATATTTAATTTGCACTTGGAACATGGCCCAGAAATGGAGAATGAGACCTAGAAGAATTGCTGTTATGGATTCAAAAGGTCTGATTAGCAGACCACGGGTTGGTCTTACATGATCTTGACATGGTCTAGTAATGTGCAGTAGACTATAGACTGAATATATAAAAAGTTACAATTCAGACATATCAGGAAAGTACTTCAGATTGTACTATAGTACAATCAATACTACATCTAGCTTGGAACAGTGAGTTTAGGCTCAGTCAGTTCAGAAAAGATTTGAGAACAAAGCAGCTATTGCAAGTGCTGGTTGAATGGGAGCTAAAAGCATGGAGAAATCAGGTGTTTGAGGCATATTCATGATTCAGTGTTAGTATATGATTTCTAATCAGGGATTGAAAAACCTTTAAAAAGCTAGGAGAGGGCAGAGCCTTGTTACTAGCTTCCAGATCTTTCTGTATGCTGCTGTATTGAGGAAATGCTAACCATGAAAACATAGTGTTGAGAAAGAAAAAGCAATTCTGTTTACACAACAGCCATTTCACTGTCAGACTCCATCGGCAGTATATTCTCTGTACATGTGTTTTAGTGATATTACAGCTGTTTGGCATGGCTTAAATTAACTTCTACAATCATGAGAGCTATAAATGAGTGTCATAGCTATGTTTGTTGGTGGATATCACTGATATTCTCTAGTGTCTTCTGTAACTAAGCGAGCCTGCTGCTGAATTTCTTGTACACAGAAACCTAGTTGTGCTCCAGCCCAGTACCTAGTTGTACTCAGAAATACTAGTTGCGTTCTTGGCACTGTTCACATACTGACGAACGATTGCAGGAAGTGGCAAAGGGAAAGTATGAGGCAGAAGTTCTTGGAGCTGATGGTGTCAATGACTTTGATATATATTTTGATTAATAGCTTGCTTTTTTGGTTAGTTATGGATTCTCTTTACTGACTGATACAGATATTATACTATGCTTCTAGCAAGGACAGATACTAGAGAGAAGTATATGTTTCTTCATACATTCAGATGAGTAAGCTAATCTTAAGTTAGTGTTTGCTTGAGCGTCTTGAGAAAATACTGCAGTATTTCTCTTCTGCTAAGTTAGTAGAGGCCAATAAATTGTTTCAGGATCTGAACAGAGTGTGCAGCATTACATTTAACTTCCTTACTGATTATTAGTTTATAGACAAATAACAAATGTGCCAGAAATGAGCTGCTCACCGTATGTCTCTGGGTAAGATTCCTGGCAAAGGTTATGTTTTCACTAATGCTAATAGCCAGTGTTCTTAGAGCAGTACTTTGTACGTCAAGGATCTGAACCTAAATGGAGGGGCTAAAGTCCATGGAACTAAAATTTGATTGCAGACGAAAACTTTGGAGATGCTGATTATGTTTTATTGCTAAATTGGTAGATAGAGAGGAGAGTATAGGTACAGAGACAATATAAGGAGTAATATTATCTCTTTATTTTCTTCTCTTTTTCATTTCTTTTTTTCCTCATTTTACACATAGATTATCGTTTTTAAACACAAGTGAAATGATAGCAAAGTGTCCTGATACACTTGAGCCTATCCTCTCTGAACTCAGTGGGAAGTGTCTGTTACAGAAGTGGACTGCATTTTATCACAGGAAGGATGGATAGATTCATTACTATGGTATGTACAGAATTGAACCTAGGAGGTCAGGGAAAGGAGTTGGTGAGAAAGGTAGTTGAAAGCATGCTGAAGAGTTCTTGATCCTGGCCTTGGCCACTTTCTTGGCTTATTGGAAATGAAATGGGAAGGTTTTTATGTTGCCCTGGAAAATGATTCATTAGAATTGCAAAGAGCTGGCTGAGAAGCTCTTAAGAATCTTGAAAAGGTTAGAACAAATGAAGATTAATTTAAAGAAGCGTGTTTATCTCTGCCTGCACACTGCATGAATCTTGCCTAATCTTTTTCCACCACTATTGTCAGCAGTAAGGATAGTCCAGAAAGGCAATGTACTCCCTTTCCAAGTGTCTTTAATAGTTTAGGGGAGAAATGACAGATGCTTCTGACATAGTTGTGAAATTGAAACAGTTGTCAGGGGAGGGAGGAAAGAAGGCAATTCTGAAAACACAATATGAACAGAAATAATGTAAAAAATATTTGAGCACTGTTGGAATCCTCCAAAGAAGATGCAGAGGAGAAATATTTTAAGAAAATTCAAAATAATTTCAATGCATTCTCTCTCTATCCTTTCTCCACTGCTTTTAGTAGCTCCATTCTTCACTGCTTTTAGTAGTCTCAGTAAGACAACTCTTAAAATCTTTGTCTTTGTCTGTGAGTAGAGATAAACCTTAACCCATCTTACAGGAGTCTTGCAAGGAGTGTTACTAGGAATGAGATTTTAAATGTTATTAGAGATGACACCTTCAAGTATTTATGCAGGGAGCTGTCACCTGTCCACTGAGTGCTGGTACTCTTCCCTCTAGGAACCAGTACCCACGGAGGATGCAAACTGAGGATACCGACCACCCACATATCTTAGCAGTCTGTAGGTTGCTGATAAGCGAGTCTGCCATAGGTGCGATTATACAGTGACCTGCAAGGCTACTGTTTGTACATCTGTTCCTGCTAGTCTATATTACTCTTATTCTCATGGTCCCACAGTTTATGGATCTTTGCCCAGGGCGAACTCTCCAGTGGGGATGAGGGCTGTCAGTAGTATTCATGCACATCTGAGTGGTGTGGGAACTAGACAAGAAAAAAGTAGTAGTGTTTATTTAGTCTCCGGCTAGTCAGCTGACTAGTATAGAGATCAACCTACCTATCTGTTTTTAAAAAAAAAAAAAAAAAAAAAAAAAAGCTAGACAGCAGTATTTTTTTGGTTGGGCAACAATGTACTTGACAGCCAGGAAAGGAAAATGTGTTTAATTGGGTTAAGTACTTGTTCTCTTTCCTGCCATTCATTTACAATCACCATTGTTCATGTGACTTGTGACAAAGGGCTCTTTGTGGTGCTCATTCCTAAACCAAACCAGAAGTTTATGAAGCTATGTGTGAAGCATACTGTGGGCTACACACACCGATGTTTCTAATTTTCCAAGTTCTACTACAGCAAATACCCTAAAACCCCAACCAGAGAAGTCCGACCCTGGTGCATTTATCGATATTCTTTGAGGCAGCTGTGATTGACCTAGTCCTATTCAGATGTCAGAGACAGGATGCTTGACTAAATATACATTTAGTCTGATCCATATAGGTTATTCTTTTTTTCCTTTATGGATATTGCTTTGTGCATGTGTCCTCTGAAAATGAAGTGTTCTGCCAAGATCTTGTTTTTTCCAGCCTTCTCTGATACAGAGTTTGACAGATGTAGGAAATACATGTACAAACATGACTGCATGCTCTTTGAAAAGCTCCTTTGGGGATAGAACTGAACCATGTTTTGTGTAGTCAGGCATAGAAACATTAAGGCACATCTCACACTGTTTTTAAAAAAAAAAAAACAAAAACAACAAAAACAAACCACAACAAAACACCCCTCTTCTGGTGGGTTCAGGTGAAATGATGTTAGCCATAATGTAAACAAGGTTCCAGGTTATTGCAGCACATTTACTGTTCTGGTAGTTAAGTTGGAAAGATAGACTTAGGGGACAAAATGAAAAGAGTGGTCCTAGTCAAAGAATCTAGTATGAATTAGATCTTCCTTTGGTATTGTTAATGTGAATTCAGTAGTGGCAGTACTAGCACTGGTGGGAATTGTTCTGTAAAATTTTCTGGCACAGACAAGATTTATTTAGTTAGAAAATCAAAGTTAAAAGCTGAAGCATGTCCATTACTTAAAATGCATACTTGCCTTTTAGCAAGATGTGCTTAATTGTAATACTTAATCCCCTTTTTTGGAAGGAAGTAATGCTAATAAAATGTAACTAGTTAAATCTTATACAAGTTTTAAATTAGACATTTTACCATGCATATAAATTTTACTATGTTCATACATACTATAAGAATGGTTTGTGAACTTTTGTCTAAAGACTTTATACTCTTGTATAATAATTTTGTGGCAATATTATTTTATATGTCACAAAAATGTCACTGATTTATTTATGACTACCAGCTCCTCTAGTTTCTCCTTATAATTATAGAATCACAGAGTAAGTCAGTTTGGAAGAGGCCTCATGAGGGTGCTAGTACAACCTCCTGCTCGAAGCAGGGTCAGCTTGGGGGGTCACATGAGGTTGCTCAGGGCTTTATCCAGTTGCATCTTGGAAACCTCTGAGGATGGAGACTGCACAACCTCTCTGGGCAACCTGCTCCACTGTTGGGGTGTCCTCCTGGGGAAAAATATTTTGCTTACATCTAATCTGGACCTTTCTTTTTTCAGCTTATGCTTGTTGTCTCTCATCCTCCTACCATGCACCGCTGTGCAAACCTTGACTCTGTCTTATTGATGACCTCCTTGTAGGTACTGGAGGGGCTGCTATTAGGTGCACCCAAAGCTGTATCTTCCCCAGGCTGAGCAAGCCCCATTCTCTCAGCCACTCCTTACAGGCAAGTGCTTCAGCCCTCTGGCAATTTGATGGCCCTCCACTTACATCACCGCAGCTTACCGATGTCTTTCCTGTATCAGAGGGCCCAAAACTAGACACAGGTTTCTAGATGTGGTCTAACAAGCCCCAAGTAAAGGGGAATACTCACTTCCCTTGACCTCCTGGCTATATTTTTTTAATACAGCCCAGGATACTTGTGATCCCTCAATTCCTTAAGCATCTTCCCAGAGAATCACTTTGGCACCATATCTGCAAGCTCATATCTTTGTTGGCGTGACTAGTGTCAGTGAAGTATGTGTTTGAAGGGTGGTAGCCTTACAACTATATTGTGTGTGTAAATTATACAGCAAATCTCTTTCCTGTGGAAGATGCATTTAAACAGAATACAGTGCATAGACTTTATGAATTCTGTTCTATAAATAGAATGGTGTGTCTGTTTATGGTTCAGGTGGTGTTAAAAGCAGTATCATAAAGCTGTTTTCTGTATTCCTTTACACATGAAGAAACTTTTTCCTACAACCTTGGGTCGCAGATGAGTGTTTTAGATCGCTTAAAGAATCACCGTCAAAGGTATTAGCAAAAGTGGTTTTAATATGAATTTGTAAAAGTGCGACTTAACAAAGTTCGATGGCAAGGTTCACTCTATTACTTACTACATGGAAGAAACATACAAAGGAAAATCCATTTAGAATCGATTTAGAATGATTTACACAGAGACCAGAGACACAGAAGGGTAAGGGAGACCCTCCTGTTGAGTCACGAGGTTCAGAGTGGACCCCCTTGCTTTCTAAACTCCTGATGGAGCTTAGGTGCAGCTAGGTCCAAACTTAGTCTCAGACTTGGTTAAGAGTTTATGTCTAATGGAATTAATACAAAGGGTAAGGAAAACCTCCTATTGAGTCACAAGGTTCAGAATGGACCCCCTTGCTTTCTAAACTACTTCTCAGAGAGGAGTCCAGGTGCGGCTGGATCCAGACTTGGTCAACAATTTATGTCTAATGGAATTAGACACATGGATTTCATTACTATTAATTCAGCATACTATCAGTCACTTAGCGAGGATCTGTTGCAAATAAGGGGTCTCTCCACCTTTGGTTAGGAAGGATCTCTTAGTCTCAGGTAAAGAATCTCAAACCTTGAGAGGCATCCCTGCTCAAGGAGAGAGTTGCCTGGCGTGCAGTCCAGTTGCAATTGAGGGAGAACTCAAACTGGGCTCATTCATCGATCCATCGTTGGTAAAAGGTCTCTCTGCCTTGAGGAGCAACCTTGAGAGGCATCCCAGCTCAAGGGGAGATCACCGCCATGCAGCCATGCTGCCTAGCAGGGAGAGCTCAAAGAAGGCTCACTTAGGCTGTCATATTTATGGGATAAAGTGGTTGGCTCGTAGTCAAATTGCATACAATGGGAAGGTATGCATGAGACTCCTCATACCCACAACTTTCTTTGTTCCTTGATAAATAAGTCTTGGAAAAACCATCCAATTTTCATGTGTTAATCTCATGATTGGTGATCCAAGCTCATATGCGTCCGTGTCCACTGAGTCACTCTGCTCCTTTGTTGTGGGTTGTCTAGAGGAGTTCTTGGCCCGGCTATGTCTCAGGCCTTTACGTCCTTTGGAGCCTGTACCAAACTGCTGCGAGTTTGGTTAAGGGGGTCGAGTTCATCCATCACACCTTGTACACTGCGTCCTTTTGTAACTTGCAGCAGTGGCAGACCAAACAACTTAAAATTCAGTAGGTTGGTAGAATCAGTGGTCAGTCCAACATATGGTTGTCTTGAGTGGAAGAGGCTTTAATCTTATTTAACAATTGTTTTGCAGTTGTCTTAGAAGATGAATTATTTTCCAATATGTGTAATCCATAGGTTTTTTTGAGTATAGGAGACTTGTCTCAAAACCAAAGGAAGCATATACTTGCTTTGCTGGAAAGAAATGCCATCTCCTGGCTTACGTTTTGTAACTCATAAGAAGAATTCTAAATAAATAAATCAGTAATGCTTGCTCTTCATAGCCATGGGACTGGGAACTGCTAGATAGGAACGCATGATACTGTCTCACAGTGGATGACTCCTCTGTATTTGTTACTTCCATAACGCATTGTGTTATTGTGACAAGTAGTGATTGTAATCAGGGTGGCACGAGAAGGGAGAAAGGCAGTCTACCTGATTATAGACTTGTTTCCATGTGTTGGTTCCCTCATCTCTCTGGAAAGAGTTTGTTTTCCTGACAACATCTGATTCTTTCGGCACCTTTGAGGAGTCCTGAGTGCTACTGAGGGGCCATCTATTTTTATGCCCCTTTCTGAAACTTTAGTTTTAATACTTTCTCCTCACTGCTGTTCTTATTTTCATGTTAGTTCCTTGGAAGCATTGTGCCTGCACCTCAGCAGAGGGACAGCCTAGGGACAGTTTGCACTTTCTGTGGGTTCTGATAGGCATTCAAACATTGTGTCAGCCCCTTGATCCAGAAGAATTACTGTTAGTAAAATTGTTACTGGGTGTCCTAGTTTGATACCTGTACTCCTTTGCTGCAAGAATTATCTGTGTAGATGTTTGCTTGGAAGAACTGTAGAACTCATAGCTATATGGTTGTAGACCTATTCATAAGTGTGCTAATAAATACCTTGTGAAAATAATGGAGTTTTCATAAGAGAATTTCTGCCACCTCCACTGTTAAATCTTTCCATAGATATGGGGAGGGGCTTGGAGAAGTTTGTGAAGTGACAGGTTTTACTTGTACATTGTAATTCATTATGACATTGATGAGAATTTCTATGTGGCAAAGAGGAAAAGCTGTTTTCATAATAGAAAATATAAAATTGTATTTTCATATCATGTCCATTCAGTGTAATCCTGTCATGACAGGAAGACACAAATGTGGCTGTTGCGCTAGTAACAGAAGAACGAATGGCAATATCTCCCTGCTACAGAGAATCATTTACTGTTGCTTTTTTTAATACCATTTTTAAAGCGGAACAAATTAGAAATTTTAGGTATTAATACTTTATGAACAGGACTTTGGGACAGCTCTAGTAGTCATCACACCTGTCCCATAAGCTTTTTAGTCCGTGAGCTGGACAGTGGCTTATTAAAATGATATTGTTGAGTACATTTTTATAAGTATATCTTTCTGTGAATATATATAACAGGGACAGATGGTGTGTATGTGCACATACTATCAATTCTAAATTTAAAGAGACAATGCAAAGAGATGTGTACCTTTTCTGTTTCGTGTCTGACTACCTGTCATGTACATTATCTATTAGATTTATTTCTGTAGTATTGATTAATTCTGATCATGTAGAAAGGTCCCTTCCAACCCAAACTATTAAAAAAAGAAGAAAAAAAAGACACGTAACTGGACCAAATGAAGACTTTTTTTCCTCTTTAATTCTCTTTCATTTGTCTTTTATATGCTCTTAAAAGCAGTCTTTCAAATATTTTACTTCAGAAATTATTTTATTTTAGCCCATTAATCTTTGGCTGTGATTATAATTTAGGTTCTCCAGTCAAAACTAATAATTTTAGAGTAGATAATGTCTTACTAAACAGAATGTTCTTTCAGAGATACGTGTTTGTGTTTCCCTCATTGGACGTTTTCTCTGCACCTTCCCAGTCATCTAGTTAAGTCGGCATTTCCTGAACATCAGCAATAATTTCCTATAATACCTGTATCTCGAGAGAGATGTATATTAACTTCAGTTTGTTTTTGTACCTGTTAACTTCTCGTAACAGATGAAGCACTGACTACAAGATGTATTCCTTGAAATGTTCTGGCATGTAAATCAGAATATGAGATAATGATTTGATTTTTTTATTTTTTTATTTTTTTATTAAATGTTAGCTTCTAAAACTTGTCAGCTTTTCCTGCCTATTTGTCTTTTATAAAGGATTCTTCCAAAATACCAATTTGTGTGCCCAGGAAAACTTCTACCATATGCACTCTTGTTCTTTGGGTAAGTTAAACCTACATGAAGTACAAAACTTTGCAGCACAAAGTTATGTCCTAGCATGAAGGTTTCAAGCCAGTGATTGTGTTGTAGCTGTAGTAGTCTGAAGATAAAAACTTGTCCAGGTCATAGGAGAGCTAATGCTTTTATTAGGCTAATAGACAATGCTTTTGAACAAAAGCATGCCTACTTTTTTCTCCAGATCCATGAATTGTTCTAGTAAAATACATTAATGGCCAATAAAGAATCCCATTGTTTATATGACTGCTTTTTTCTTTTCTTTTGCCTTTTTAGAAAAATCTAAAATAAATGTTTTCTCTAGTCCAAAGATGCTATTTTTTGAAACAGAAACACAAATCTTATTTAAAAAAAAAAAAATCTTTCTCATCTCCCTACCCTACTCTTCTCTTATTTTAAATTGGGACTCAAACATTCATGGTCAGAGTGGGATTGAGATCTAAGGATTCCAGTCTAGCATTGCCTTGCTTCTATGAGCAAAATACAAAACACTGCCTCGTACTTTCAGCCAGACAGCTTATGGAAGCAATTGCCTGTCTTTGACAGTTCTCATTATGAGACTGTCGTTTTTGTATTTGCTTCTCACATGTCTGATTCTGTTGATATGAGTAGTCTTAATGATGAGGTGGGGACTATACATGTAAATGAAGCCTTATGGTTTGATTTGAGTGGTAGTTTGTGCATGTAAATACTGATAGGTTGTACCATGACCTATAGGCTCGCTTTTCAGAATGACTAAGGGAGCCTGCTAGACCAAGCTAGAAGGGCTACCTTTTTGCCATCATATGTGTTGATTTAGGAAACTTTCCTTGCTCTTAAATTTTAGTAACCTCAGTCTGCTGTTAGCAGTGTTACTGACATGCATAAGGTCTGGATGTGCATTAGGGAACAGTGAGCCATTTTAAATTTTCTGGAGAGCCTGGTCTTTGAAAGCTTGTATGATACATTGGGTGTCTCTGTTGAAAACCAACACCTACCTCCACCCCTCCAAGCACTGTATGATGTTAATTTATTGTCAAATACCATGCGTCTTTGTTAGTGGGTGTAATTATATTGCATAAATGCTAAACAAATAAACATTGTTCCTTGGATTTTTCATATTTATTTGATTTGTTGCACACAATTTTTTAGATTTTGGCTGTAGAGCTTTTTCCTTAAGATTATAGTATTTCTCCATTGTGAATGGTTAGAAAATACCTTATTTTCATAGCAGACCACTAAACCAGATGTTAGCTTTATCCTGTGATTGAAGATAGCATGCAGTTACAGAAGCATTTCTATCTGGGAAGACCATATTTTTTCATCTGGAATAATTTCAATAGGATAATCTTTGTTCAAGTGACTTTTTTATGATTTGTATTTTTTTGCAATACTGGTAAAACTCAACAGAATTTAGTGCAAATATTTAGCATGTTATAAATAGCTTGTGTTCATATTTTTAATGGCTTATACATTCTTGGGAATTTATACGTGTGGTGCTATTGTAAGAAATTCAGGAAGGAATTAAAAGACAGTGGCAGAATAAATCTTATATGACAAGCATTCAGTATTTTTAGGTCATGTGCTCTCTTGATCTGGGAAATAAGTTGTTTCAGTGGCCCCTAATTGCCTTAAACACATTATTAATAAACAAAAAACAGTGTTTCAAGGGGATGAAGTGGAGCAGTTTTTGAGGTACTACAAAATCTGCCATTGAAAAAAAAGGTAGGCTTACAATTTCTCACCATTTGACACTACAAAGATTTTATTAAGGAGTTGTAGGGGAAATCAAAATGTGAAGAAGCAGTATGTTTTGAAGGTAAAATATGAACAGATGCTCTGGACAGTAGGAGGGCTGCATAAGGCAGTCTGCAGGTGTACAGAGCAGCGGGAGGTTTACACAAGTCAATGTTCATCTTCATTCTGAAAAATTCAGTAATGAAAACTGAAAGAACTACATTAACATCTATAAAGATGTTAATAAGGGAAGATCTTAAGATACATTAATATCTATAAAGACGTTAAATAGGGAAGTCATTAATTACCACTGAGTTACAGTGCATTGGGGAAGACTGGTATAGAAGTAAACTGTGGTTTTTTTATAAAGTTGAATATCTCTGGGGGTATAAATGATATACACTTATTTATGACAGAAATAAGACCAACGATTTAGAAATATGGACTGTTATTTATTTTTCTCTGTATCTGTGGAAGTCTGTAGGATGTTAATGGTTTGTTCATTAAAGCATTACTCACATCAGTAATTTTATTGGAGTCCTGTATTAGCCACCTTAGCATAACGGAACAGCCGACCTCTAAACGGGTTACTTTAAAAGACGGAATTCTTTTCATGTATATGTCTAAATTTGTTGGTGCGGAGGTAAAGAAAAAAAAACAAAATAGTATAAGTACATTATATATTTACATTGTAAATTTTTTAACAGTCACTGACTGAAGTCCAATGCTTTACTTTAGAAACATTTGTGAAAGAACAGGCCTTGTGATTTTAAAGAGTCAGCTCTAGCTTTGGGGCGCAAATATTTCCTTAGGGTACTGCATATTCCGTGACTATGTTAATTCACCCTTAGGAGAGTAAAAAGTCAATATTCATATGATACTATAATCCAAGCCAAAAAGCCATATGGCTTTGGTTGTGCCCTTTTTTTAGCAGATAAAAATCCTGTTGAGTTGAATGAGACTTCTGTGTACAGAGACTTACAGCATCAGTCTTCATGGCCATAATCCAATAAAGCTGTTTAAATGTGTAAGTAGATTCACATACATGGAGTGGTGGCATAAACATAAGCAAAAATACATTTATACATTGCAGAATTGCTTCCTGGAACCAGTCAGCTCTCTAAAACTTTATAACTTGTGTTTACCTTGAAAAAATTGGAAAAGAATTTTGGTTTTGAAAGTGCATTTCCATTGAAACTAGCTTACACAAAATTATTTTAATATTGTCAACATTTCATTTTTGAGAAACTTTTAGAAGAAGGAAAAAAAAAGGGGGGGGGAGGGGAAGAGTTTTGACCAGATAGAATTGCTGTATTTTGACATTTGTCAAGGTGATGTTAATGAACTACAGCAAGTTTGGAAGTTCAGTTCAGCACAGCTCAGTCACTTACTGAACAAGACCACAGTCAACCGTTCAAAAAAATACACCTTAGTAAGTCCTTCCTAGCATTCAAAGGGGTGCTGTAATCTTAAAAAGATCAGCTTTCTATTTTTCATTCATGCTCTAAATTTTTCATTATGTCATGCATTGAACAGCAGATATGACCTTATGTGGACTTCCGGCTTGTTTGGGTCACTTCATGATCTTTCTTGATACATCTGCTTTTAAACAAAGGGTAACAGAAAGAATGTAGATTGGAGTATTTAAATATATGATAAATAATAAATTCACAATAAAAAGTAAATGCTAACAAACATGTTGACTGATCAAAAATATTATTAGCCTGTAGATTAAAACAAGTCTAGCAAATCCTTCCATAGTTAGCAATATTTCATAGAAGTGAGGCTCACAACGTAGCTTGAGATTCTAGACCTAATACATTAGAATGAGTTAAAGTCCATATCAAAGCATTTTGGAATGTAATATTTTGATCTTTAACTTTCAAAAGAGTTTTTTTGTTTAAAGCATCTTAGTTCTTTATGTAAAGACTAACAATAGAAGAAAACAGAAGATTTTCAAAATTATTTCTAGGGGGTAAGGCAGGAAAGAGTTTCTCAAAATTCATTGCAAAATGACATTTCATTGTCCATAGTACTTCTGGCAACAAGTAATAGTGACACACAGGATATCCTTGCATGGCCTGGCTTGTATGTGCCACACTAAAAATATTTTCCTCCTCTAGTCATATCTGGCAAGTGAAAAAAATAAACAAAATACTCTGCCTCTTATATGTTCCTGTATACCTATCACCTTGATATTTGAACCCTGCCGCACAGTCTTTCCAGTGACCCTACTTCTGAAGACCCGTCAAAATATCTCGATTATATTGTTTTAAAGAACTTCTGTAAGATTAGTAAGGAGTTAAGTAGGAAATCAGTAATGTCAATACACATGCAAGCAAAGAGTGACGACTCTAAGAAAATTCTGTCTTTATTGACTAATAATCTTTAAACCGTAATTATTAGGAAACAGGGAAATATTATGCTGTTCTGTATTTATTCAAACAAACAAAACCCTGGGTTGATAGTTGGTTAGATTGAGTAAATAGAGGTTATGACAGTCATTAGATTTGCTAGACTTGCTTCTAACAAGTGAAAGGATATGAGATTGTAGGTGATAGAAATTCAGTGGTATTGTTAGCATTTTTTATTGCGAAAATTAAAGCAATTTATTGTAGCACTACTTTGTAGTGCGTAGTGCTTGTAGTTTTTTTAAAAAAAAAGTTCATAAACTGTGACAAGTACCTGCTGTTGTTCTTTAGCACGTTTGTAGGGGCTTATCACAGGATGCTAGCTTCTTTGTTCTGAGCTGTAAAGCTACGTTGGAAAGGAGCTAAATCATAGACTCTGTTTCTTCTCTGAAAAGTGATTTAGTAACAATGGAACAGTACAGCTATACATTTGTCTCTGACTTCTGTATTGAATATCCTTACCACAAAAGTAGAAAATTCACCAAAATAAAAACCTGGCATTTGGTTGGAACTTGGTCCTTTAGATGATACTACAGTAATAAAAATGTACCACAGTGCGACAGACGAGTTTTAATCTGCTGGAATTATATATAAATCCAATTAATAATGAGTGAACAAGTAAAAAAAAAAAAAACCTACAAACTTGTATCTCAAAAATCAGATTGGTTTTGATTTGGTGCCTGCAACTAATCCCATTAATATGCTATCCAAGTAGAACAACTTGCAGAGTTGCGAGTTCTTTGTCTTTTGTTTCCCCCTCCCCTGCAAAGGGCTCTGAAAAGCGTTTTCGGACAGTGTTCATTGGGTTCAAAGTAATTCTGGAAGGCATAATTCTGGTGATTGGCAACAACTTTAGCTCTGTGAAATCAAAGACTGTCTCTGACAGAATGGCTTGCAAGAAGAGTAATCATGGAAAGGTGTGTTTTAGACATATGGGTGTTCCCCTCCAGCCAGGGCATGGGGGCTGCAACAAAGGCTGTGTTCAGCTCTGTAGTGTGGCTTTCTTTTAGTAAAAGAACTGTCAGGGCCACAAGGCTCAACTAAGGACATTGGGTGCACATTATCGACAGCAGCTGTACCTTCCCTGTTCCTTGCCTTTAAACATGTTTAACCATAATGCTGGATCCCATTATGCTACTGCCTTCAGCAGTGCTGGAGTTGGGTCTTTTTGTTATGGTTTTTGAACCGATTACAACTCTGAATGTAACGCAGAGGCACCTTGTGCCCTCTCTTGCCGGATAACAAACTGAAGCTTCACTAACTAACCTCCCTCCCTTTTAGATTTGAGAGTTTCAAACTTCAATAATAGACAGTGAGATTTCTAAATAGGTTTGAAGGGTTACTGTACTGTGTGCGGACACCAAAACACATTTTTAAGCTCTGACAACCAGTGTATCTTCCTTATGTGTCTCAGCAGTTACATCTTCAAAGAACTCCAGCAGATTCTTTTTCTTACACTCATCTTAGACTTATGGGTCTGTAATTTCCTTGTGCATCTATTGAGCGCTTCCTTAAACAGTGATGCTTAGTGTTTATCTCTCATCCATGGTCAGTCTTGAGAGTATTTTATGTATGAATGAAAGAGAAGGTTCATACAAAACCTAATCTCCCCAGTCTTGTTAAAAAACCCCACCCCAATCAAACAAACCAGCCAAACAAAAAATGTGCATGCAGAGAAGCTTTGGATTCCTTTTGAACATTCAGTAGCTCAGTATGGTTCTGGTTCTTTAGGCAGTTGATGGCAGGAACCATATTTAAACAGCATAGTTTGTCCGGCAAGAGAGAAGTGTTATAATTTTATTTTGGTTATTTTCTTACTGCAATAGCAGTGACTTTGGTTAGGTGAATCTTAAGGTTTTCAGTACTGTGCAGTTCACAATTCTATTCTATGCCAGATTTATGGTGCTTCGTTTTTGTAAAACAGTGCCTTAACTTGATTCAGCATAAACTGCAATTCTGCTGTCTTTCTTAAAGTCAGTTTGTATTATGAGGCTTTATGGTGAAAAGAGTCTCTTCTTGCATATGAAGTAGAGGGACTTAAATAAATGGAGCACTTAATAAACCAGAATACAACCTGTAGAGCTATGAATAAGCTAAGAATAATTGAGATTACTGTGAAAACATATTTACGGTTATTCTTGTTGTTTTAGACATATATTAGACCTATATAATATACATGATACAGTGTAATATATAAAATACAAAAGCACTTCAGAAATATCATTTCTAGATAGCTGCTTTGCAAGGCTGGAAAGGAAATTGAATTTCATGTGTACGTGCACTCATTATAACTGTTAGGATAATCAGATCTATTTTTATCCGTTTTATTTGCTGAGTAGTTTGTTAACCATCTCTACATTGTCCACTGTTTTGGACACAAGCATCCATAGTCTTTCCTTCTGTGAATTTCCATCAAAGCACTTTAATTGATCCACATGTCTCTTCATGGACTTCCATTAACACCATGCATGCAGCATATTAGAAACAGGGTTAACTGACTTCTAAGCAATCAGAAACCATCTTCGTTTACGTGTTTTGGTGAAGCTAAACCCCTAGGGCCTGCCATGTTGGGATGGCCCTGTAGTTGACCGAAAAATCTGACAGACTAAACTGCTTTTGCTTCTCTGTTCCTGCTATGATGACATGCACAGATCTTAGTAATATGCAGTATACATGGAAACAAGAAAGACGTGTAGACCAAGTATAGTCTCTGGCCTACCAGTTCGCTATCCCTCTTAAGAGCAATGTAGCACTTTCAGTGCACAAAAACACCAAGCAGAAAGGGTGAAATCTAGACCCCCAGTGGCAGGATCCTCTTGATTTCAGTGGAGCAAGGATTTCATGCCTGATTACAGCCTGTTGGCAGGTAGAAATCGTCCTGAACTGGAGGCATCACTACTTTTGGGTCTCTTCAGCAGTCCTGTTTTGAGTATTTTCCCTTGATTTCACTGGGAATTACACTTGAGGAAGAAGAGCTGAGCAGAGGCTTTAATGCAGAGTATTGTATTGCACTACTCATCTGTGCAGGAAACCGTTTCTGTAAACTTGGAAGAGTATGGTATTCAAGGTAAGATTGATAGTAAAGCAATCTCATTTTGGTTGATCTCTTAATATACTGAAGGAGCATGTTCAAATATTTCTAGTAGGGTCTTACTTGGTATACAAATAGCTAATATTTTTTTTTTACAGTAACGGGAAATGCTTGGTTGAAAGGCAGTGGACCAAAAAAATTTCCTACATTGAAAGTTAATTTGCTTTTCTATCAAAATATAATTCTAATCTTCTAAAGCTCAGTTATGTAACATTTCATGAATGTTGTAGGATCTTACAAGTCTGAAGGTCTTCTGTTAACAAGATGGAATTGTATTACTCCTGCATTTACAATTTATCAGTGGCTTGTGTAAAAAGATAATCATCTTTCTTCCCATTGCTATGCCTAGAAGGCCAAGAATTGTGGGATGCTGTGAATCCAAGAGATGTTTTTCAAGATCTGCTGTGAATGAATTGCATGGACTGCCAGGTGTACTCTTGCCCATTTTGCTCCAATTTGTAGCTGAATTTTTACAGCCTAAAGAATCTACCAAGGATCTTGGTTTTTGCCTACTTCTTGAACCAGTATGAGGTAGCCAGTAGAACTTCTGTGTGTGTTCAAGTCTGTTAAAAATGCTTTTGCCACAAAGCAGAGAGGAAACTCTCTCCTGGAGAGAAGATGCAGCTGATTCTTCCCAGAAGGCACAGACCATGCTGGGCTCTGCATGTGACTTCTAGGGTTCAGGGTACAGCAGGACAGACAATGCAACACAGCAGGTATGGCCTCAGTGTGGACTGAGTGGCACCAGAAAAGAACAGAGGTGAGGCGATGAGGGTGCTTTCCTGAGGGACCAGTAATGATGGAGCAGAGTGGGACAGGAAGCAATGACCTGAGCCTCGGGGACAGTGTGGCCGGAGAGCTGTAAGGTTCTCAGATCTAATATAGGAGCTCTCTCCTAGCACAGCTCTGGGTTTTGTTTGGTTTTTTTTCTCTTTTCTTTTTCTTTTCCCCCTCTTTTTGAAGATGTCTCAGTGTTCTAAGTTGCTGTTTTGCACAGTGTTAAATCACAGCTTTACCAAAGGGCTGCTACTCTCTTGTCTTTTTATATGCTTACCTGATGGAAAAGGTGCAAAACTCCTGTTATCTATCAGTAGCAAAGATAATCACCCATCTTCAACAAACACAGCAGATTATTTATTTATTTTGACCATTAATGGTTATGATTCTTTTAGTGGGGCTGGCTGCCTGCACGTTTCAAAAAAATATCATCAAGCTGATCCAGTGTGTATTTGTGGTAATCTCTGTGTTGGCCAGTATTAGGGACTGAATCGGAGACTTCCAGCTTCAGGACTGAGTGTATGAATTTATGTAACTTAACCAGAAGAAGCAGGATCTGTAGTTCAGAATGCTGCTTGTGAGGATCTCCTTTGCAGGAGTAGGTGTAATGTAGTGGCATTGCTGGCTTACACATGCATGTCCTGTCGTCTTCTATGCAACAAATGTTAATAGTTCATATGAAACCAATGTAAGCTTGACTGCTAAATCTGTCCTTCATGTATTTGAAGTGGTTTTCCTGTTCCTAATCAAAACATGTATGAATGTGAAACGCTTTGGAGACAGCTTATCAAGGTGTATTCAAAATGAATTTGAGCCCCAGAGACTTCTGAAGTCGTCATCTTTTTGTCATTCCTGCTTTTTTCTTTACTGTTGGTGGATAAAAAAATATAATGCTGCTTCTCACAGTTCTTTTAACTTGCAGTTATTTATAGTCTTTCCAATAGCCATTTACAATGTATTGTTTTATTTTGCTCTCCATTATAGTCCTGACTGAATCTTTAAATCTAAATGTTAGCAGAGCTGTATTTTACAGTCTTCTGTGGTTCAGGTTGCCCAAAAGCCAGTGAAATCACAAAGTCATGTCAAACGTGGCCAAAATGTGGGATAGATAGGGGCTCATGTAAGTGTCTGAAACAATTCTTGAAGGTATAGTATACAGTAAAGATCTCTGGTAAACTGTATGCAGTGCATTTAATTATGTATAAATTTTCATGAGAGCAAAGTGGGTTAGCACTTCTCAGTGTGAATAATGGAGCAAATGGATTATTTAAAATGCACACTGAAATGGAAAATATTTGACTGATTTTTGACCTGCTCTTCCTTCTACAGATCATCCCTGAAAATGCCTGAGCAGAAAATTTTCAACCATGTTTCTGTTTTTAACGTATGTAATGTACTTGTGGTTTATTTACCACCAGCAGTGAAAATATGTATAATATATATAATGAAAATACAGGAAAATGTACATAGATATCTCTGTATACTTACTGTTTAGTTGAGAAACTACAACTTTAGTCTAGGTTTGAAAGATTTTGTTTCATTTAATTGCAGCATTGGAATGGGAGATAGTAAACCTGAAATGGTATGAAAAGGTTTTAAGTAAATAGATAAATAAATAAATAAAATTATACTCTATATAGGTTTTCGAGTATACTTTCCCATAGAGAGTGAACTTTCAGGCTGTAATCTTTGGAATGGAATGGCTGAGAGAGAGACTTCCTGGTCTCTGGTGTGTTGTTAAAGGAAACTGCAAAATAGACAGGGATGTAATTCATTAGAATTCTCTATGGCGGGGAAAAAAGTCTGCCTACAGGCTATTAATATTAGTTCTACAAATAAATCCAATCAAGTTGTTACCCACTATTATAGTTTGTGCCTTATATTTGTGCATGAATTCCTTATTCTTATTGATATTGTAAACACAGTTAAAAATGTGCTCTCCCATAACTTTAGATAAATTTTTCTTTATTACATACAGTTTATCTAGAAGAGGGGCGTTAATATGTCTTTGATAAAATTATTTAAACAAAAAATTTTCATTTTCCAAAATGTGTGTCTTTTCAAGGAAAATAAATTCCTTTGGTCACTATTTTTGGTGAGGAAATAAAAATTTGCAGTAGCAGTAGAATATATTTCTCCTTCAAAATTTGCTGGTTCGAAACACCAGTCTGTGGTTTGAGTTGCAATAATATTTTTCTTTTGGCATTCTGTTTTATACGCTCAGAGCTTTCCAAATATTCATCCTTAAGGCTGAAATTTTTCATGGATGACCTTTTTTCAGAGGTGAACTTATTTTTGAATGCAGGACAAAACACTGTCTAGTCCCTTTACTGATAAAGTTATGGGGAAGACAGAAATCTAATCTACTCTGGAAGATTCTTAAAAGTTAGCTTTATGTTTAATGTCATATGCTCAGTATAGAGTCATATGTGCTTTGGTGCTTTTAAGATTAAAATTTCCTTTTATAATGGCAGACAATATATACCGTGAGATTCTGTATTACTCTTTCTGATAGAATTCTAAACAATCCCTGAATTCTTAAGGAACCATAACATCCACATTTGGACATAATTTTAAGATAACTTCTAAAGAAATGTCTGTTCCAGTTTTCCCTCCTGACTGACTCATGCAATACTAATGTTTTAATCACAGCAGCTTCTGCAGGCAGGCAAATGCAGTTTCTCTTTTAAATAAATTCCTCCAAAGCCAAAAAAGAAGTCATTATTTATCTATACAACCTGGAAAATGGGGAGACTGTTGTTAATGTTTGTTTGTTCTTTGAAACTACTGGTGTCCTGAATCAGCCAAGCATCTGAGTACCTTTTTAACCACAAATAGGCAAGTATTCCAGTATTCCAACTGATTCCTAAATCATGTCCTTCACAGCTTTGCTGTTGTAGAGCAATATTTGCAACATGTCTGTGCAAATCTAAGGAATAGAGGGCATAAAGTGCAGAGGGAACATCAAACATGCTTTTTTTTCTCTCTCTCTTCTCTCCCCCCCTCTCCCCCCCACCTTTCCACAGATTTGAAAGGGTGGGAAATGGTGACAAAGTAATGAGCAAAAAACAGTGGTGAAAGGAGAGCATTTGGTAGAAAGATATTTATGAGACTGAAATTTCCGAGAGTAGAATGTTGCTCTTGGGTTATGCTGGCAAAACTTCATGTCCTAAATACTTCTTTCTCTGGAACTGTTAGCTGCCTGTCTAAAGACAGCCGGATCTGGCTTTCCACCTAGGTAATGAATTCCAGGCGGTATGTTGTGTACACTTGAAGATGAGACTTCAGAAGCTTTGTAGTAAGTTTCTTGGGGAGAAGAAACTGGGCATATTCTAAAAGCAGGTTTGTTCTTCCTGGTTCTCTTCTACAGACTTTTTTCCTCTCTCTACCCCAATCTAGAAAATCTTCCTTTTTGCTCGCTTTCTAACTTCTCTCTGCAAGTATCTTCATATTGCACTTGATGAACTTGCTGGACAATTCAGGTTGCCTAGGTCTTGATGTGGGATTATGCGTTTTCAGTTATGGTCCTTGTATCGTGCAGACAGATCAGTGTTTTGAAATGCAGTAGCCTGGTTTTCTGAATTGCTAGCCACACCTTTTTTCTCACTGAATGGTTGGCGTTACATGCCTAATGGTTCTTAAAAATATATCTCACTGACTTAAGACCTCAATGCCTAGTTGTCTGACCACACTTGAAAAAAATAATGCCTGTTGAGAACATGGGCAGCAGAAGAGTCCATAAAGTTGCTACAGAAATCATTATGTATTTGTATGGTCAGGCAGCAAGTGCTGAAAATTCCAAACCAGCTGTGTTACAGGAAGGTGGTTAAGGGGAAGATGGGATTTTTTTTTTTTTTTTAAGGTGGATTTTAGTGAATTTTAAAAAGCAGTGATGAGTGACATCTGCATGGAGATAACTGTGTGTTATAAGGAGTTTGTCTATATTGTGGTGCTAATTGTAACGCTTTGCTGCACAAGTTTGCAATGATAAGATTATTTTTCTTCCTCGTGGACCTGTTCTGCAAACCTTTCTTATGCTGAGCTGTAGTGCTATATACTGACATGTACACGTCGTGTATATGGTCAGCATACCTGCTTTTGATGTGCTGGTCTAATTGCAATTACTAAAAAATTATGGCAAGAAATCTGAATGTTCCAATGTAGATGTAAATTTAAAACAGCCTGCAGGATAGCTTTGATTTTACATGGTTCTTTAGTTTCTGGCTAGTTAGTGAAATCAGCAGAAACTTTATTAGCAATGTTAAGCTGCAACAAAATGCAGTGTGTTTTGACTGGTGGTGATATTTGTGAACTGAATTTATATTTTGGATATAAGGGGTCATTTCCTGCTATAGAATAAAATCAAAGCATTGAGCAAGACCTTTCTGGTTTAGGTAAAAGAACATGATTCAGATTTTAACTTTAGCACAGTGTGGCACTGAAAAGATAGTGTTCTACAAGTCTATTGCCACGTAGCTTTGCGAAGTTAGGACTAGGAATGTGGAGAAGCAGTAAGTCGAGGTACAATTTTTTTTTTTGTTAGGTCCTACTTCTTCAGTTATCTGAGTATTTCCTGACATCTGAGACTGCAGATATTGTAGCAATTCTTTTTAATACTCCATCATACACTATGCTGATGACTGTTGCCTAATTTTGATCTGCTACTCAAGTGTCTGTTAATGTTTCTCACACCAAAATCACTTTTTGACTACGATCAGGGAGGGGAAGACATCACTGAGTAGTTGTGCCATTATCCGTCTGTCAGAATTTTAATGCAGCCACTTCTAAACTTGCACAGAAGGATCAAACATGAGCTTTTTCTTGTCACCGTTGCTTCTGGCTTGCGCTGCTCCAGACCTTTCAGACGTTGTGCTTTTCTCACAGGTGTGGTGTGGAGACAAAATGAGTGCTCACATACAAATTAAAAGGAATTTTTGAATAATCTTTTCGCAGAAGATTGTGTACTATCTATCTAGAGTCACTTCGTGTCTGAAAATAGGTAACAATAGACATGGTAGAGCAGGCAAACTGCTGCAGATTCAACTTAATCACTCCCAATTAAAGAATAAACAATCAAGCGAAAATAATACAGCTCTGTTCTGTAAGTACTCACCTAGTACATTGCATCAACAAAAAGAAACATAAGGATTCATTCAGGTATTGTAAACCAAAGCTTTTGGAACAGCACATGAAATGTGAGAAATAATCCAAAGATGTTGTCTATAGGTGTGTTTGAAACATATGCATAAATATTTTGTTTACTTTTTCAGTTTTACTTAGGTAAAACTGAATGTTCGATAACTTCTCTAATTATAATTCATTTATGATTCCTTGCCTAAATGATCATTGTCTCTTATCACACACATTAAGCTGTTCTGCTTCTCCATGGATAGTTTCCTCAAACAGTAGCCAGAAAAGAATATATATGAAATTCACTGTGGTTTTGTTTAGTAGCCCTCCAGGGCTGTGATAAACTAGTAATACTGGAACAAATTTTAGAGCCACTGCTTATGTGTGACCTTGAGACATCCAGGTTTTGTGCTTCCCTGCAGCAATTCTAGCTTTCTGGGTCTGTGTTTAAGGCAGAGAGATTTCAGCCATCCCAGTAACTATATTAGGTGTTTGCCTAATCTCTCACTGTTTTAAGAATTGGCATAGAGTTTTGCTCCAGCTCCACTGTGTTCTCAGTGGGGTGTACGTGCCTCTCATTGAAGCCTTAATTCTCTTCTTGTGTCAGTGATCTTGTTTGAAGGCATGAGGGCAGAAAAGTTTGGCTGGGTTTTCTCTAGATAAAATAGAGGAGTTTAGGTAATGATACTCTCACTTTATTTTTGCACTCAAAGTATTTTATTTAGGGAAGTAGTTTAGACTGAGAATCAGAACAACATTACTTTTTAGTAATATTTGATGTAAATATATTTCTAAATCTGCATAAATTCTATTCATTGTTTTTGCAACATTTCCCTAGGGATAGGTCCTCAGCTAACAATCACAGAATCTTAGAATCACAGAGTAGCTTGGGTTGGAAGGGACCTTTAAAGGTCATCTAGTCCAACCCCCCCCTGCAATGAGCAGGGACATCAACTAGATCAGGTTGCTCAGAGCCCCATCCAACCTGACCTTGGATGTTTCCAGGGATGGGGCATCTACCACCTCTCTGGGCAACCTGTTCCAGTGTTTCACCACCCTCATTGTACAAAATTTCTTCCTTATATCTAGTCTAAATCGACCCTCTTTTAGTTTAAAACTGTTACCCCTTGTCCTGTCGTAACAGGCCCTCCTAAAAAGTCTGTCCCCATCTTTCTGATAAGCCGCCTTTAAGTATTGAAAGGCCACAGTAAGGTCTCCCTGGCGCCTTCTCTTCTCAAGGCTGAACAACCCCAACTCTCTCAGCCTGTCCTCATAGAAGTGTTCCATCCCTCTGATCATTTTTTGTGGTCTTCCTCTGGACCTGCTCCAACAGGTCCATGTCTAATAATCTTTGGTACAAAGAAGTGATTACTGGTGGGAAATATAATCTTTTGTGTATGTTTTCATCTTCATCTTGCATTTTTAGTAAACAAAAGAACTGGTAAGTGAAATACTATATCCATTTTGTAACAGTAATACCAAGAAATGCAGTGTACCACAGGTGGTCAGAGTTCCTGGCCTTCTGACTGCGTACCTAACCTTTGTATGTCCAATAGCCACAAGATACATATCATAAAACCTTGGAAAGCCTAAGGGAGGGAGAGCTGACTTCAAGTTCACAAGCAGGGGTTCCTGTGATCGCTCAGGATACAGCTGAACCCTGGGGTGATTTGGTGATGGTGGCCTACTTCCTTGAAGAGCCAGGGCTTTTGATTATCTAATATCCTCCCTTGCATTCCTGCTCCCCTAGTTGGAGATTACTCATGTGATCAGCAACATGGGAGGAGCATTTAAACTGCTTTTAAGTCATGTGCAGTTCAAGGGGCACAGACACCCCATTTGCATGTAGAGTGATGTGTCTGCATTTAAAATAGATGTGGCAGCTGCGGTCAGACAGAAATAAGATCCTAAGTATAGGAATGCAAATTCTGTTTAGTGTTAACACTAACTTTTGTTTGTTTGTGAGATGTGCTGGCTTGTCAGGAAATACTTGACAACAACTTTGAAAAAGAAATTGGAAATGTTCTTTGTAATGAAAATATTTCAGACCTTCACAGGAGTTTACTCAGGAACTGCAGTAGTGCCTAGAACCTATTAAAAAAGCTAAACCTATTTGGAATAACAGAGTATAGAGGAAGTGCAGAAGAGGGCAGGCATCTGTGATGAAAAATTATAACCATGCTTACTCTTTTTAAGAACTGCTTTTAAAGCTTATGGTAGTCATGTGATAATGAAAAATGAAGGAAATGGCATGCAGCTTATCCTGGCAAGAATTCAGTAATCAGTGGAGACAGAGCTCGGTATGATGCCAAATTATATAGTTACATTATCATCTTCTACAAAGAGAAAAGATTTTGGAGATTTGTAAATATTAGGACCTTCGACATTCTCTGAAAAACCTATTTACTGTTAAATGACTGCAACATTAAGTGCTTGAAAAATATAAAAATAGGGACAGCTATATAACCATTGGACTAATGTAGAATCTGTTGCTATCAGAGAAGGGTCTGTCTGTTGGGCTTTGGATCAAACTGGATTTAAGAGGAAGCTGCCAGCATTCCTGTTAGTACTGGCCTAAATCCTCACGGATAGCATTTCAGAAGCTTGTGAAAAGAAGAGTTGGAACATAACCCATTCTTTCCAAAACATTCTCAAAAAATAAATGAGAGCCATTCAGTCAATACACGATGTGCAGTGAGTATAAATCTTTCAGGACTGCAGATGAAATCCAGTGTGAAAAAATCTTAGCGGTGAACCGCACAGTATCTGGTTCTATGGGAAGAGAAGTCTAACTGTCCCTGTGTACCATGGAATATGGCTATCTTCCATTTTGTTAGGAGAAATTATTTTGGCGTCCACAGTCTTTAATTTTTTAATGAATAAATTTTACCAAAATGAAACTGCTTCAGTATCACTACAGTAATACAGAATTCAGTAGATTTCTGTTCATCCTAGAGTGTCAGAGAAAATGTAAGGTTTTTAACATTACACAACTCCCTGGTACACGAGAGGTGTTCGTTTCCCTTCTAGCTCATGGCCTATTTAAAACTGAGCAGTGTGATGTGCTTTACATATCCCTGCTAGTACAACCTAAATTAATCTTATTTTTTTCCAATTTCAACATTTGCTGCAATAATTTTCACATGATTGATCACAGCAACCATTAGAGATGTAAGGTTACAGGATTTTGGAACAAAAAGCTAGTGAGACAACATTATACCAGGTTGTTTTCAATGACAAACTGAAAATAAAAAGTATAATGAGCAGTGATATTCTGACTTAGCATCTTTGACCTGCAGATTCAAGAAAAGTATAAGTGTTGGAAGAAGAGAACATGCTTAAAATTTTTGTTCTAACTTTATTATGTAACTTAGCATTTATAGTGTTCAAGTATACTTACAGATCTCTCTTTGGGTCACAGTTTTGTAGTCTCCAAAGTATGTTCAATATCACAGATGGTTTTATAGATCTAATGGAAACACGGATTTAAATTCTTGTGAATAACCTCTCAGGTTTTTCCTTGGCTTTGTGAAATAACTGAAGCTCTTTTTAATGTATTGCTATATATGCTTCCAGTTTTCTTGTTAAATTAGTATGACCATAAAAGATGATGCACATTGATAAAATCTTTTTTGTCCTTTTTGTATGCATAGCTTATTCAGAAAAAAATGACGTAACTGTGCTTTTCCTGGAGTTTGTTTTATATAAATACATTTGAGTGTCTGAATCTTAAATGTCTAATTATTTCTTCCAATTGGACAAGAGCCCTGGCTGTTTACACAGGTGGTCATACAGGCATCCTCCCTGTTTGTTTTGTCTTTTAGGTGGCATAGTGATCTTAGGGAGTGTTACATGGCCCGAGAGTGCTGAACCCGCTCCCTTCTGCTGCTTTGCAGTCCCTTTGTGTTGGTGAGCGATATGCAGGCTGGGGGGTTGACTTCCTATAGAAGTCTAAACAAGATAGAAATAGAAGATGGTTTGTCTTCCCCGTAATCCCCACCCCTTCTTTAATCCTTGGTGCAGTAGCTAGGAAATATTATAGGATACCCTTGGCAACTGTAGGGAAATAAAGCTCAGTTATCATTAATGTGTGGTTGCTAAGGAACCCCTGATAGTTTCCTAGCTGCCATCACTGGGACTACAGGGATTGTTCTTTGTCCCTGCAAGTGAATCTCCCCATCTGCTACTCAAAAAGAGAGCTACCTCCCTTTTTTTTTTCCTCAGAGTTGCTGAATGGTCTGTTGATGTAGAGGAGGAGAGAACAGGGCTACAAGAGAAACAGAGTAGTTACACTGCACCATGAAGAAACTGCTAGGTGTGATGAGGACTGGCTTTCAGATCTGTGGGAGAATGGATCCCATGGAGAATTTTTACATGGCTGAATTAAGGTGTTTGTAAATGGCAGAGTTTGAATCTGTACTCCTTGTTAAACCTTTCAACTATTTATTAATGAATGTACATGTTATATGTTGACAGGGCGTGTTTCTGACATAGTACTTCAGGAAGAATGCCTTTATACAATGTTTATTACCTATGACTCACTGGATTTCATAAATATTTGGTTGTCTGTATATTCAATAATACATATTTTCAACACTAATAGTTTTAAAATGTTCAAAAATTGCTTAGCTTTACAGCTTGTCAAAGAATGTGCACTGATTAAATAGGCATTTTTGGTTACCTTACTGAATGTACATTTTTATCATATTCACCCAGTTTCCAAACAATCTGACATTCAGTAAACTAACCAGTAGATATATTTTCTATTTACTGAAAAATTTCCAAAGAAATGTCAAAATTTTTCCATAAATTTTCTTAATTCTTTATCTTTTTTTAGCAATTGTGAAGGAATGTAACATTTAATCTATTCTGCTGCTGTTACATACTATTTTTAGCTTGAGCCAATGATAGCGCAACTGTATTACCAAAGTAAGGCCTTCTGTGGGATTTAAAAATGTGTTGTGTCATAGTTGTTAAGGGTTGGACTGTTTGTTGTGTGTGGGTTAACTGATCTGTTGGAATCATTCTCTATTTTCTAGAGAGTCTTTTGATTTTATAGTATTTGTAGGACTAATTTTCTAATTGCAGTGCCTGCTCAATAGAGCTGCAGATATTATTGCTTTCTGTTTAAATGGACAGACTTCTCAAATGTTAGAATTTCTTTTTTTATGGTCAGGTAGAACAAAGTAATGTTGGCCTTTTTCTTTTCTTGTGTAAAATGTCCTTGAGACCAGCAAGTATTTTGCTTTATAAATGACTTAAGACACTTAAAATGTATATTTCTGTCCTTTTTCTTTCTGTTTTTTTGGTCGGTTTCTGCCCCCCCCCCCCTTCCTTTCTTTATTAAAGTCAGTGCTAAAGGTCTGATGGGGCCAGGATGCCAGCCCAAATATGTTAAATGTGTTCCTTTAAATCTGTTCCTTAGCTCTGTGCAGAGGTGTTTAGGAAATTCATTGAGTGCAAAATGACTGACAAACTGCTGAGCAGTGACTGTTGTTTATGAAATGTATAGAGATTTGTCAGAGTAGCTTGTTCTTTCTAAGCTTGTGAGTTGTATCAGAATTTCCAGAGTTATAAAAGTAACTTCATCGAAGCTTTAATTTTAGGATTTTCAGTTCTCAATCTTGAGGTCACTAAGGACAGTGAATACAAAACACAAGTGTAGGTGAAAATGTTTTTTAACATTTCTGAAAAGGCAGAGACTGGCTGCAAAGTTCTTTCCTACTTCTGGTAGGGTGTGACTTGCGTGTCGGAGTAAGGATAACTTCAGGGGAATTATGTGAACTGTAATTTCTGTGTGAAAGGCAGGGCTGGAGTATTGAAGAGTTGTGTGTTGAATGAATGAAAGGTGACTCATTCACTGTAAACATGGAGTTGAAAACAAAACGTATTAAATGCTATGAGTCTTAGCCCTCTATCCATCCATATGTACTTTTGAAAAAGCAATCATTTTTATATTCTCATGCTGATTTATTCAAACACATAGTGAAGAAATAGATGTTAATTGATCTAACTTTCCTACCCTTTGTCTTCTTTCAAAATGTTGCAGTGATGTAAAATGTGAGATAGGTGGCTTAATACAGCTTTATGGTGGATATGAAATTTGGAGAGCAGGAAGATACTTGAAAAATGTTCTTTTTGAGTATTATAAAGTGTCATGAATTATGACTAGGGATACACAAAAGAATGTTTTAAAATAGAGCTGGTATAGACTAAGTTAAGTTGTTTTGTAAAACAAGGTATGATTCTCAATTGTCCTTGTGCACTGGACTGTGAATAGAAAGAGCTGATCCAGTGCATTGCTTTGGGGGGAAGGAAGTTATAGGAAGCTCTTTCTGTTCCTTAGCCATGAGTACTTACTGCTGGACTTCTTTGTGGATGACCCCATCAAAGCATTTGACTGGCCTGAAAGGACAGACCTTCTGAGATCACAGGTCCTGGTCATCACTGCCAATTACCAACTAGCTGATTTTTGAAGGCTCATCAGTTTCAGTAAAGCAGTTCCTGAACGTACAACCCTGTTATATGACGTTGTTTATAAGAGAGTAATTGTGAGAGATCCCACAATGACTAAATGCAAAACTGTCCTGAGTATGATCTAAACATGCTCTGAGAGGAGATATTTCAGGGTGATTACTGGTTTGGTGTAGTTAAAAAAGACCCAGGGTGGTCTAAACCAATAATAACAGATGTTTGTAAACATTATTTGTCACATGCTTGCAGGGAGAGAATAACAAGACTTTGAAACTTGCACTGCCCTTAGAACAGATTAATGTGATGTCTGTAATTTGCCTGCCTCACTCACAAGACCAATAAAGCAAATAAACGAAGGGCTCTTAGATGAGGAAATTGAAGAGGAGGGGAAGAAGGTGATGGCAGAGGCACATAATTTTAATCAGTGGAGGGAAAAAAACACCACTTGATGGGATGCCTGTGGAATTCTACAAAACCTTTAACATTTATTAAGTAAGTTCTCTGCTTATGTTTAATCAGCTCTCTCTGCTACTTTTCAGTCTGTATAGCACTAATTAGAGCACTCTTGTGATGTATAAAGATCCTCTAGATTAGTGGTCTGCAAAGCTGTGGTGTGCCAGCGTATGTGCCATTCATCGAACTGCTGTAAGCAGTGTTTTCCAAGAGATTTTTCAGTTAAAAGTTTGAAATGTGTTCAAGAGTCTGTGAGAAGTTTTTAGGCCTGATAGTGTGTTTGGAGCTAAGCTTGAGAATTGTTGTAATAATACGGATTCCAGAATATGAGTAATAGCTTTCTAAAAGATTATGTGAAAGGTTGGAAGGTACATCACTAAATTATTAATATTAATAATGAAATGAATATTGCTATGACTCATGAATTATTTTCCATAGGCTCTATGAAAAAAAGAGGTATCTCTTAGCAAACACTGCTGTATGTATGTTTGGTAAAATTTCTGAGGTTCATATAGCAGAGACACAAAGTATATGGAATGAAGTTCACATGTAGCAAGGAAATAGAGATTTAACTACAACTAAGCAAAGGAATATGGTAGGCACATACACCTGAATGAGTGCTGATTCAAACTGTCATGTCTGTGTACAACTGTACAGAGATGGTCAAGAATCCCGAAGTTGTCCAGCTGCATCAGCACAACTTTGCACAAGGCTAATAAACTTGGATTTCCTTTCACCGTGCTACACTGATCATTGTAAGACAGCACGAAATGTTAATCCTCTGTATCTGGAGGGGTTATTCTGGGACAGTAAAATTATGCTGTGGCATTGGCATGGCACAGCACTGTACTGACATATTGAAGTTTCTTCTGGATTGAGGCTGTTATCTCTGTGTCTCTGTGCTGTGGGGATGTATTACCCTGGGTCGGTGCTAGTATGGGGATCTCTGCACCATGCTTTGCTGCACAAGATTAGTGTTCAAACTTTTAAGTAACACTTTCAGGTGCAGTCTGATGCTCTCTGGAATAATTTCAAACCTACTTGACAAATAATTTTGAGATGCCAACACAACTGAACTGAGGATACTTAAAGCCCGGGACCAAAACACAAGCATTACATTCCATGTTAGGTTATGCTGTAACTTAGGAACTTGCTCAGACATAGTGAAAGAGAAGAACGTGTAGTAAGTAGTTGTTTTTAATGTCTTCTGTTTAGATTTCTGTACTTCCCATGCAGCTTACTCATTAGACTGTAGTTGTAATTGCTGTGTGTTTTGTAGCATTTAATTTAGTGGCTGTGCAAGCTGCTGCATCGAGCAAAATTGACATGCATGGGTCTGTTTAGCCACAAGGCCAGTAGAGCAGAAGAATGGACCCTGTGTACTTCTGGCTTGTTCTGACAACATGCCTGATGTACAGACTTATGTAAAAACAAGACAGTTATTTTGGTCATGACCAAAGAAACTGAGATCCAGTTTACTGACCCATAATGAAAACGTCTTTATGCCTTTGTAACTCTCTTCTGTTAGTCAGACACATTTCCTTCTGTATTTGATGTGAAATCTCTCTTTGCTTAGTCTGGTGGAGAGTTGTGATATTTGTTATCTGTTTCAAAATATGTGTTCATAGAATCAGAAGAGTAGGTGTGAAAGGAACGCAGGAAGTCATCCAGTATCCGTGCATCCCAAACCAGAATTAAATATAAGTAAGCAATTCCAACAGATTTTTTTTTTTCTTTAAAATATCTATCCCTATCTGTGCTACAACCTCTCTGTACAATCTATCCCAGTATTTCACTATCCTTACTGTTAAAGTGTTTCCCCTTTTATTTAATTGTTTGCCTTGCTGTCATTTAAATGTTTTTTTCTTATCTACTGTCCACAGTGATCACAGAGAAAAGATGATTCACTTCCTTTTTATACATTTGAAAAAGATCCATAATTCCTGTAACTTTTCTCTTTGCAGCCTCAGTCTCCTCAGTTATTACTCTAAATTGAAGTGGTTTTTTTTAGGACTCTTGTGCATGCTCAGTGCTCTTCTCCCTTTTGTTTTGAAGAGAGGTTTTTGGAGAGGGGCAGGGATTATAATGCCCACAACTATTCACAGCACTTCAGCTCTGGATTTATCATTGTTGAAGATGATGAAAGGTAACCAGATGTTTTTACAGGCTAAAATCTATTAATTCACTTCACTTTGATATTTGCTGTTTTGGGCAGGACTGGGGAGGTATTTCCAACAGGGCAGCGTATTTCCCTTGCACTAAGCTTGTGAATTCACTGTTGTGATTCTTTTTTGTAGGACTGTAGTATAGCCAGCAGTTTATTTTTTTGAATTTGAGTACAGACATTCGTGCATTTTGAAATGTATGCTTTTTAAATTGTTTTTAGGTTTACATCTGTTTCTGCAAGTTATCGAGACTATTTCAGTTTCAGTCTTGCCCTTTGTCATCTTTGTGTTCTCTTTCAGCTTGCTTTTTTTTTTTTTTTTTGTAGCCTTGGTAGAGAATATTTAGTGTTTTCCAGACACAGAAGAAATTTCTGAAGAGCCTCATTTGATATATATTTCTATTTGATAGTGGTCCGTTGTATCTATTCCAAGATGCTTCCACTACTGATGTTCTTGTACAGTCCTTACACTAGTTTCATTTAGAGCATGTTTTCTGAACCTGCTTTGAAGAACCTCATTTATGATGGGGTTAGAAACCCTACTGGAGAAATGGCATATGTTATTGTCATCTACTTTTTTTAGTCACACACCCATGGCCCTATTATAGAAAGAAATGACATTGTTTGAGCCAACCCAAATTAGCTTAGTTCACTTGTCGCTTTTTTGGTGCTTACAAGTAATTTTTTTTTTTTTTTTTTTTTCAGAATTATAGTTAAATGTCTATGACCTTACTCTTCCTTGTTTTCCTCTTTTTAACGAATCCCTGCTTTTAAGGATTCCCCCCCCCCCCCCCAGTTCTTTACCTCATCAATACTCCAGCAGGGTCTCAGTTTAATCACTTGTGACTCTCAGGTTTGATCAGGGTGTAATGGGATGAAACTAAACACGTTTAGGCAATTTGAAAGCTGCCAGGTTATCCTAAGTATTCTTTAATGTGTTCTTTTCCAATATTAATCTGAAATCTTACTATTTTTTTCTGATTTTAATTAATGATTGCAACTGATCTTTCAAGTCAAGTCTGAAGCAAAAAAGAAAAAAAAAAAGCAGTGAACATTCTGTCTTTCACTGTATAATCTGTCTCTGGAGATTTCCCTCTAGTGCTCCAGCAGTTACTTCAACATCCTCCTACTACTTCAACATTTCCAGAACCTTTTTTTGCTGTGTTTGGTGTCCCTGGCTAATTCAAGCTCATTTTATGTTTTGCCGGTATTGATTTTTGTCCTTTATGTGTTTGTGTTATTCTTTTAAATTTGATTGTAGTAATCCGACCTAGTTTCTATTTTGGATAAGCTGCCTTCATCCTTCTAAGAAAGTTAAGAAATATTTGTGGATTAATCTGTTTGGTCTTTTTCTCTCCATTTCCCACACTGTGACTGTTTGTCATAGGTCACTGTGTGTTTGTCAGAGTCATCTTTCTTCAAGTCTGTCCTTTTTTATTTTGCTAAAGGAAAAAAGTAAGCAAAACTGTATCATGACAGAGTAAAATGCATCCTGCATGCTTATGATGGTGTAACCTAGATGCAGAAAGCAGCAACAGGTTGTAACTTGTGGGCTTTTTGCTCTGATGTGGCAGTTACTAGAGTAGAATTAGGTTGCAGAAGAATCAGTGGTCATTAGTATGAGAAGGAAAGCTTGTAATCTTTGAGAATGCAGAGACTAGACCTGTGACTTGCCTTGATCTGTTGAAGAAAGATGAGCGGTGCAGGAATAGATTAAGAACTGTGCTGTGATTTGTTTGGAAGTGAAAAACATAAGGATATCCGACCTGTAAAACTTGTGCTGAAGTGCACTAGCCCTGAAGCGTTTCTAGTGGGACTGGTTAGTGGAGATAAAAGGGCTCCAAGATGCAACACACTCAGCTCTTTCTTTGTCTAACTGGTGGTCTCTGGTGGCGTGCATCCACTAGAGTATTATTTCGTTGAGAAACTCCAGCTCCTTGTTGGCAACTGTGGAAGACCACCACAGATTACAGTGAAAACTAACAGGACTTGGGTGCTTTTTTTTGAAGGTTGGGTAGTGAGTAGTGCAGGTCTGGTATCTATGTTCTAGCTCTGCTACTCACCAAACAACTTCTGTTTTTCCATGTAATCCCAATCATTGTACAGCAACAGCAGTATGGAAGAGTTGTATGTCTTTGTATAACCAAGTGTCTCCTGGAAGTAGTAACTTCTTTATTTGAGCTTGGTAGCCTTATTTCTAATGGCACTCTTCCTCTGTGGACTTACTTGTTTATTCATTCATACATGTTTTTGCTTGGCACTGAAGCTGCTGCAACAAATGAAATATTTTTGCTGACTGTCCTGAGCAAATACTTTTGATAATTAATCTGAGAAAACGGAACTGTTCAGAAATTTTCTGTATTAAAATGAAATTAAAATGAGTTACTGGGATCTTTTTTTTTCCAACTTGTTCCCCATTGAAGTACTTCTGAGTATGGTAAGGTTTTTTTTCCTTTCATGATTTAAATATTGTGAGTAGTGCATTGCAACGTGACTGTGCATAAGGCTTCCTAACGAAGCAGTAGCATAACGTAATTTAGTTGCTGTAGCATATCCATTTGATCTTTAGTGTGACAGTAAACTGCAAATGCAAAAGTATAATATTCTTCAAAGCAAATCCACATGATTTGGAGAATTGCAGATGACATATAAATAGAGAAGTAGTTCTGTACAGCTATTATTCTAATCACTCTTATCCTCTCTCAACTGAAAGTTTCACCAAGGAGCTGCAAGCAAAGAGGTTTCAAAAAGGTTTGCAGCATTTAAGTGGAGTATTGAGTCCTACAGAATTAATCTATTTGTGCTAGTGTATAGAACCATAATCCTGACAAAAAAAGGTATCTATATCTGTAAAAACTGGAGGTCCTGTGCACTAATGTGGAAAGTGGAAAATATGGGAATTTTATGTTGAATATGTCCAGATTTTGATATACAAGACAGGGTGCCTTGATCTCTTGGCTATGTTAACTACACCATATTGTGATCATATGGCTCTTGGCTTTCTCATAACTACTATCATGAATTGTCTATTCATGAAAAGCTGAATGCCTTCTATTGATTTCAAAGTGAAATATTTTTGTTTCTTGACTGGACAACAGAAAGATGATAAGCTCATTACCCGTAGTTTTTCTAATGGGCAGTCTTGCTTTGTGATTTGTACAAACTATCAATTTTAAGCCTTAGATTCCTTTTAAAAACTAAATCTTTAATCTTTTCTAAAATAAAAGAATCTGGCAAATTGAGAAATGTATTCCATCTAAGTGATAGAATGATTTTTCTTTTAGGATTTATTACTGACTAGGAAGACTTGATTAGAGTCTTTGATTTTTGACATAGGGGTATGTCCTGGTTTCGGCTGGGACAGAGTTAACTCTTTTCTTAGTAGCTGGTACAGTGCTGTGTTTTGGATTTAGTGTGAGAATGATGTTGGTAACACGCTGATGTTTTGGTTGTTGCTAAGTAGCGCTTACCTTAAGCCAAGGACTTTTCAGTTTCCCATGCTCTGCCAGCAAGCAGGTGTGCAAGAAGCTGGGAGGGAGCATGGCTGGGCAGCTGACCTGAACTAGCCAAAGGGGTATTCCATACCATATTTGATGAACTGTTTGGTCCAAGGATTTGATACTAGTGTGTGGGGCCTTCATTTGAAGACCAGACGTTCAAATCTGAAATTTTTTCTGATTATTAGAAATGACATGTAACAGCTGTTCTCTGTCTTACTGGCAATCATCTCTGTCCATTTATTAGTCTACCAATGCCCACATCTTAATTATTTTAAATTAAGCAGAAAGTATGTCTCTAGTCCCATGGAGGTTGGTGACGTCACTCGTGTTTTCAGTTAGATTTGTGTAGTCCTTTGCTGAATCAGAACCTGAGTAAGAGAATGACTTAAATAGAGAGTGGGCGTTAAGTCTCTCCATTAATCAGGTCCCTTTGTTATCTTAAAGTTATTTCTAAAAAATGTTCCTTGCAGAAAAAGAATGAGTTTTAATGACTTTGGAACAGTTTTTCCCGGTGTTAATGGATAGATAGATAGTCTGTTGGAAAATTCTGTACTTCTCCCTGGAAAGAAACTGCAGAATAAATTATTACTTAACCTAACAATAAAGTTTGGGTCAATTCTTTGAAAATAAATTATTCCTCATTTGAAGGTCATGCTGTGGCTGGTACTGTTTCCAGCTCAATGATTAAAAGCTTAGTCATCCTCTTCAGTTTCTCCTGGATTGGTGCCCTGTGTGTAGGAACTGAGTCTGAGCTTGGCAGGGACCAATAGGCCAGTATGTTGGTCTGTGTATTGATAAGGAGCCTTTTTAAAGAGCAAGATATTAGTAACATTCATTTTTTGGTTTTGTTCTCTTTAAGAAGCAAACTGCTACATTTTTGAAGCAATTTTTCTTCCACATCAAAAGTAGCTAAAACTTGTTTTACTGATTTATCCTCTGAAGGTTTCTCCCCCCCCCCCCGCCTCTGTTTTGTAACAGGAAAGAACAGACATGTGTTCATTGGGAAGTGAAGGCTTAGGGAAGCATGGATTTAGGTAGTCATTGTTTCTGTCTGGGTTTCCAGAGGCACAGAAGGGTTCTATATGGTTCCTTCACTCTACACCCCTCTTCTAATCAGAGAAGAAATGGGTTCAGTTGTTGGAGGTCACAGCTCTCACTGGTTCTCCAGCATTCTCTGTGTTAACCTCATCCATGTCACACTCAGAGCAAGCTGGAGCTGAGTAAGTTTCCATTCCACATGTGATTTTTCATCAGAGGGGGCACAACAGAAAGGAGCACTTTAGACAGAATATAAGGCTGCTTTGAGCTGCACCTTTGCAAAGCTTTCCAAAAGCTACTAATTAGTCCCTGCAGGTTTCACTTAAGTGCTGAGCAGTAATGTTAACAAGGTTTTGCACACTGCGGTACTCTTCAGGTACAAGCTCTCAGGGGAAGGAGAAAGAAATCTACTGTCTCTGTTGGAGGAGTTAAGTAGCCTCATTTGGAAGCAATGATAATTATCCCATTATTTCCAGAGAGGAGTAAGGAGGGTTCCATTTCCTCCAAGTTGACAGCAAGCCAGAGATCCTAACCTCTCTTGCACAACCAGTTTGACCCAGAATTTTTGCTTGGGGGAGGTATCCTTTTATTCAGGCAGTCTGCGAAGCACCATACTCCTGCAGCAGTACTGGCCATGCAGCAGCCAGTGGGGGGAGAAGGTGCCTAGATACTTTAATTGCTCAGACAACGAACTTTTGCTCCCCTTATCTTAGAATATATTGCTAGTTGACTATGTAGTTTTCTCACACTGATTGCTTTTTTCCTGGCATGTATATCCATTTATACCACTGTTTTTGCAATTTACTGTAACTGCAAATTTAGCCAGGTCAGATAAAACATGTGTTTTGGTTTTCCTAGTTACTGTCTAATTACTGTAAACTGTCATGATTATCATCATTGGAATTCTCAATACATAGTTTACGTACTTACCAGCAGCGAGCTACACATCTCTCATTCTCTCTTTTGAAGGATTCTCACTGATCGACACACAGACCTCCTTGCAGATGACTAGGTGCAAGTCCACAAGCAGTCCCTCGTAAGGAGAGTTTCCAAATGTACCAAGTTGTCTGACAACATACATGGCACTGGTCCGCAGCTATCAGAAAGTTTCCTTGCAACATCGCAGCTATTGAATGCAACATACAAATGCTATAGAAATAATTTTGTTATGATAGAAAAAATAATGTTCCTATAGAGATACTAAATTGTTTTTTTTCTTGGTTATCTGAGGAGACTGTAATTATCAAAATTGTTTTCCAGTGGGAATTGTTATTATGTGTTGGATTTTTGGCAGCTTCCTATTCTTACTGTGACATTAACAGGCTGAATCAGCAGCGGACTTGGAACATATTTCACTGGCTTTCACAAACCTGTTTTCAGGGCTAGCTGTTTAATACAGTGCTCAAAAGAATTTCAAATGTTTGGTATTTGGGACAATTTTGTGTGCTGAAGTGATTGAGACTGATTTTAAATCTAGAAGTTGGCATTCTGTGAGTGCTTAACAAGGACAAATTATTTTTGTCTAAGTTAGAAGAAGAGCGTCTAAAAAGCAGGAAAATAGTTAGTAACAGACATTCCACAGCTGCTGTGTGGGTGTTGTAAGTTGAGTAAGTATACAGAATGCAGGTGTATGCATTTGTTAAATATCTTTTTTGAGTGGGTTTTGTTGTTGTTGGTAGTGTATGGGTAGCACTTTAACAGAAGAATATTTTCCATGCTACGATTTCCTAATACAGTTTCCAGTTTGGTCGCAATTCTGTAGAGAGAATGTGGGATGAAGACCATTGAAATTATGTTGGAGACTTGGGAAATTTTTAAACAGATTTCTTTGGTTTCAGTGGATGGTTGCTAAAAAAAAAAACCAACCCAAAAAACAAAACAACAAAAAAACCCCAAACAAACCAAAAACCTCACCAAAAAAAACCCAACACAAAAAGAACTCCGAAAACTGGGAGATATATGGCTTCTTAGAATGAGATAGTAGTTTTTACTGATATTTGATTAGCATGAAAACGCTGGAAGTGAAGGATTATTTAGCTTTGGAAGAATATGGTTGCCAAGGTGCTGTGGGACTCCATGTGCAGAACCTTCTTCACTCCCTATCACAAGCGGTGGAATGAATGCACAGTACAGCTGGCCTGTTCAGAGCCTCAAAAGAGTCTGTGGGCTTGCGGTAGTCCAGATGGGGTTTGTTCCTGTTTGGGACCACTATTCTTTTGTTCTCTGTTAGATGACTCCTGTGCCAGGTGCTATTCTTTCCATTTCTGTAATCATTAAAAAGAGTGAGATTTCTTTTTTACTATTACTACTGTTGACATACTGAGAATGTCACGTACATTTAACAAGCTTTCCTAAGATTGCTGCAGTCCCATATAATCACAAACACTTCCTGCCTCCTCCTATTCCGTTCCTTTCTCCCCCTAGCCTAATTGTGCTTAAGAGAACAAAAAACAGAACGTGTGGCTAAAATGATGTATCCCTCTGCTCACATGTTTATTTTCTCCTTTCCAAGTAGTTTCTTTTATCTATTTATAGCATGACCTGTTTCTGTTATCTTGTGTCAGGCGCAAAGTGTCCCTCATGTTAGGTTTATGCAGTGCCTGTACGCTGAGGCTCTGATCCCAGCTGCTACTATGCAATCCTACAGCAAATTGTTCCAGCAGAGGGATGGAGATCCGTTACCTCTTCTCTTAAAGAGCTAATTTTCCAGAATCAGAGTATGGTTCACAAATTTAAAATCTATTGTGGGCGGAAAACCTATGAAACTCACTTTTGAAATATACAAATACACAACTGCATCTTACATTCATGCTGAAAGAAGTTTATATTAGAAATATTGGAGCTTTTTTCCTGAGCAAGAATAACTTCTCCAATATTGTGTAAAAATTGACTATTGTAATAAAGTACAAAAGATTTGTTCCCTTTCAGAAGGCAGTTATGCTTCTTAGCTTTGAAGATCAGGTCTCTGAAGGATTACACTTTTTAAAAATTCTGTTCACTTTTTAGAAATGATGTTCTAATAATAATCTAAAAAGTAAATTGATTAGATAGTCATTGAGTGTGATTTATCATTTTAACAGTGAGGTATTGTCTTATGAAAAAAGTTTTAATGCTGCATTAATATTTCACAAGAATAATCTAGAAGAAAGGAAACATTTCAGGAAGGTTATTTTCATGTTAAATAAACTTTCCAAGACAAAAGAACTGTACTGCAGTTTTGATATAAATGTAATTCACAGACCTGAAATTATAAGATATTATGTTGATTGTAGTGTGGCTTAGAGTGGATAAAGAGAGAATATAATTTACTGCGTTCTAGTCTCAGCAACCCAGGAAATTACACCACTCATCCAGAATTGTAAATGAAAAGCACTCTGGATACTTGTAAATCTTAGAATTTGTGAGTGTGCTGCAAACAAAAGACTGATACTATAATGAGATGAAAGTAATTAAATTTAAATTAATTGGGCAATGCTTAGCTAGTCAATGAAAGAAATGCCTAAGTCAACTTCTGAAAAAACAGATCCAGAAATATAAAAGAAGATTCTGTTGTTTATGCTATGGTATTTTATTCACAATTTTTTGCAAAGACTTATATAGCAGTTTCCCCTTGGCTTGAGGGGATTTTGGATCTAATCTGTGTTTAGTCAAATTGTAACTAACAATGGAAAATTACAGGCTAATTAGTAACATGGTATTCATCTCAGAGGAGTGACTGCTAGAGAGAAGTATACAGTGGCACAAAGTCCCAATGCTGAAGTATTCAGCACTTGCTGAGCGCATGAAGCTAAGTTTCTGCATGAAATGTGGAAAAAGTAAGTTTTTAAATGCTACGTGTGTCAAGATGGTTTCTGCTTGATAAATTATTCGGTTATGTGAAGTACAGTGCTGCTTAGACTGACTTACCTGGCCTCATTTTACTAATGAGGCCCTACGAAATGAAATCTAAAATACAAGGTTATGTCTACGGTAGTAGTTTCAATGATGATTGCTGAGCCTTTGTTCCCATCTACCATATGTTATTTCCTTCCTTCACACACAGCTGGACAGAAAAAAGGAGTCTGTTGCAGAGGAAACCAGGGGACAGAGAAACTGAGTTTTCTCTCCGTGTTCTGTGACACTTGGGATGTTGGAATCCATCTTTCCCCCTTTATCAGGAGAGACTGCTGTGTTTACCTGTCAAATCACATGCCCTGAGAAGATCTTAGGCCTCACAAGACACATAATACCGAGGCCTGATGGCCATGGGTACTAGTCTGCTATATCTGCTATTCCTTCTGCTTGTTGCCTTTAACTTTTCCCCTACCTCTTTCCTTAATTTAGCATTCCTGCTTTTTAACTTATTTTTCTTCCATATTTTCTTCCTCCTTATCCACTTATCTACATATCTTTCCTTCATTTTTCCCCTCATTTTTGCTTCCTCTAATGTATGTCAGAGCCTATGTCCCAATCACAGTCTCTCTCATTCTCAAGAGCATGTGGAGAATATGTGAGCACTAGAGGGAGTCACTTATTTATATATTGACTGGTCATAACTGACAAACTTCTGCTGTGTGATATGTAGCCATATTATTGTGGAGCCTTTTCTAATTAGAGGTTGGGGAAGGTGGGCTTCTGTGCACAAGTCTTGCTCATGGCTGTAGCTGTGAGCATCAAAGGGGCTGTCTCTGCAGGAAGCTGATAGAGCAGACCAAAACACTGGCCAACGTTTCAGTGAGAAATGTGGCGAGCATCAGGTAACGTATAAGAAGTATGCCTTCTGATGATGAATAGGCTTTGGTGAGATAGAGATAGAAAAAATAAAAGAGCCTACAGACAGCAAACCATCAGGCCTCCAAAGGCGAACATGGCAATTACAGATAATTGCTTTAATTCTGTAGAGTTTTGCTTTTATTTTGTGAGAAGTAGCCCAACTATGCACTGAATGACTAACTGGAAGAATAGTATGTGATTACTTCAATATGATGTCTTATAATTAGTACGGAGGAATAACTTACTTGCTTAAAGAGTAGTTTTTTAAAACCAATTTAGATAAAATTGCTTTTTCACGTTGAGTTTGTGACATAGGCTTAAAGTTAAAAAGTATTTTCAGTGTGACAAAACAAATAAGGAAGAGATGGAGATACTGTCTTTCTGCTCCTTTACCTTGTCTACCCTGGCGCACTTACACGATGTGGCTTCTTTGTCAGAGCAGTCTCCCAGGATGATGGATTCTGAGCTTTCTTTCTCTGAAAAGTGCCCTAACCATTATGCTGCAGAGTATTTTGTACTTGATCTTTATTGTTGCAACTGCAACTTTACATGTTATTAAGGGAAGCAATTTTTAAGTCAGTTCTTCAAAAAATGGAAATACTATATTTTCTCAAGAAAATACTGCTCTGACTATATTAACATGGGGAGAATGCTTTCCTTAGCCTTTAAGTTGAAAGTGCCTGAACCCATCTTTTCTGTAAACAAAGCATCAAATAAGAAAAAACAAACAATCCCCTCCAGATATCTGATGCGATCAGTTTTAGCCCAACCTATTCATCCATCAAAATTATGAACAGCTGAAAGCAGGTTTTTTTATAATGGAAAATGTTACACAAGCCAATGTAAAGTAAGCCTTTTTTTTTTTTTTTTACACTTTCTATTTCACCTGCAATTTGTGGTTATTTTTTTCTTCATTAAGTTTCTCCAAACTTAACTGGAATTTGAAGTTCTACATGGGAGGGAGAGAAATCTACTAAAATATTTCCTCCTCCCAGTCTGCCAGATTTGTGGAATATGGGGTAGTTAGCCTTTCACCATGACAAGTTTTGCATATTCTGAATAATAGGTGCTTTCTGCATCAAAGATGCAGAACCAAGGCCTTGGAGTACTTTGAGGTTAGTGATTTACATGTATGTGTTTTTGAATCTTCCATAACAATAAATCGCTTATCCTTTACCCTGATGGGGACCATTCAAGCAGGACTTGGTTGTTATATAATTCCCTGAAAAGGAAGATTCCTGACTCTCCATAAAGCTACAGAATATTCACTTTCAGCCCTTGAATACTCAGAGTTAGTATCATATTTTAGCTGAAAAGGATCTCCAGAGATCTAGTCCAATGTTTTGCTCAAAGCAGGGCTAAGTTCTAAGTTACATCAGGCTGCTCAAGTCCTGTCTGGTCAACTTCTGAATATCTTTGAGGATGAAAATTTCATAACTTCTCTAGGACCCTGTTGCAGTGCGTCACCCACTTGTGGTGAACTTTTTTCCTCCCTGTAAGTCTTGATGGCAATTTGCTTTCCTGTCATCCTTTAGCTGTGGATCTCTGAGGAGAGTCTGGCTCTATCTTCTCTATAACATCCCTCTTTTGTAATGAAAGACTATAAATGGGATCCCTCACTTTGTGCAACCTTCTCTCTTCAAGCCTGAGTAAACCTAGTTCCTGCAGCCTCATGCTGTGTGCTCCAGCACAGCTAACAATCCTACCTGCCTTCTGCTGAACTCTTGAAAACTTGACAAACCTGAAAGCTTGTGATTTATTTTCGAGGAAGCATAAAATATACCTGTCTTTCTAAAATTTTCTAAACTATCTGCCCAGAATCATGTCATAGTTTTGTTTTTTCTCCTTTATTACGATCAAGGGAAGCAGAGAAAGATTGATGTTATTTTTAACCTCTTCCATTTTCTTTGTTACATAAAAGAATTTGGGTTTTTTTAGATTTTTACTATGAGCACTTGAAGTATTTACTGAAGATTGTATCATTTATTTTACAATTTATAAAGTTCTGGGGTTTAACTAATGCTAATGAGGTGTCTTTTGATTCAACAGGGGAAAGAATGGCTTATTTAGGAACACTTAAGTCTGAGGAATGTAAATATTTCTCAACCAAAAAGGCTGTCCTAGACTCCCTAAATTGTCTGATGTCCTTAGTATTGTAGTTTCTAACCAGAAATGCTACTGATGTGGACATTTTCTTTGACAGTGACCTTTCCTCAAAGGAAAAACTGACCTAATTATCATTTGTGCAAAATGGCTAGTCATAGAAATGAGCGTATTCTATTAAGGCTTATTATGCTGAGCTCCAAAGCAAGAATTTGATACTATAGAGAACAACTGTACTTAAACAAAACCCTTGAACTCAAAAACTTCTCAAGCAGTTTAATTAGATGAATCTCTGAATGTTATAATTCATCAGTGTTCCTCCACACTGTTGATGCTATCATTAAAAAAAAAAAGAAAAAAAAAACCAAAAAGGAAAACCAAACCCAACTAATTCTGATAGTTTTTAGCCATTTACAGAAATTTCCCACTTCTAATGAAAAGATTGAATTAATAAGGAAAAATTATGAATATAAGGAAAGGTACCTATAGGTTTCTGTCTCGTAGATGAGTCAAAAAAATAGGGAAGTCAGCATATGAATGGGTGGAGGACATTTGGCAAAACTGCTGCCAGTGCTGTGTGAAGCTGGAAGTTCTTCACCGTTTCCTCTCTTTCAGGGAAAGACCATTATAGGCTGTTTTGATCTGTCCTGAGGTAGGGAGATGATGATAACAAAGTGAAGTAGATTTGTTTGTTTCTGATGAGGATGACTGTGATCAGCTGTGGATTCATATTTTATTCTTTAGGGGATTCATATTTTATTCTTTAGGAGATACAGTGCAACTCTGTAACTAATATATTAAAGGACAATTTGGTGAAGGTAAAAATTCCAGTGTTTCACAGTGTCCGTAGGGTCCTCATCAAATTTTCCCTAATGTACTTTAAACTGTGACTGCTTTCCACTGCTTTTTCTTGTATTAATGAGAATCATTATATTTTGGATGTTGTTTCTACTGAACACGGCTGTCTTGGAGCATGTTGCCTGTGGTACCCCTTGTGTTAAGGTTAAGAATTGTGTTGAACCCACTGAATGGTAACAGCTAGTACCATGTGAGATAATACTTACAAACAGGCTTGCTGTTTTCTTTTGTAGTATTATGTGTCTGATACAGGGGTAAAGCTGAATTCTTTAGCCCTCAGTTTGAAGGGCTTTCGTATGACTGAACTTCTGACAGAGCATTCTGTTTAGAAAAATGGAAATTACGTATTGGAACTCTTCTGATTTTCTGCAACAAAAATCATAATGAAATGTCTTATTTCAGATCAGCTTACCTCAGTTGGATTTTTTTTCATGGGACTTGAACACCTTATTTCTTATCTGTTTAGAGATCAAGAAAACTGCATTTACCAACCTTATTAGTATATAAGAGATGCACTACAGGGTTAGCTGTCACTTGCTATGAGACCAGGAAGACATTGTCTCCTACTGAGTCATTTCAACTATAAAAGTTGGAAGCTGACTTATAAATTAAAATGGGGGTTTAAACTACTGTTAACAGTCTCTTAAGGTAATAGATGTACTAGGCAATGCAGTTCCGTACTGATCTCATTCTTGAAGGAACTATTTGTAAAGCCTTCAACAAAACAAAATCATTTTAGTTCCATGGATTTTGAAATTACTTGTGTTAATAAAGATGTTATTACAGAATGTTTTTTATAAATACAACTGTTAAAATGCCTGTTGTCTGAAAAAAAAAATTTCAGAAGTTTGTCTCATTTTCTGAATCAAAATCACAGGCTGATAAGTCATACTTCTTCATTAGTGAAAAATTCAGATCTTGTTCATCACTTAAAAATCCATGGTGTTCACAAATAAGCAATCATGTATAACTATTGAATGGACATGTGACTTTGGGACCCCAAACTTTGGATTTCTTCCATAAAATTAATGAAATTCTGCAGTTTTTAGATAATGGTTACAGTGTATACCATTTTTATAGCTACTGTGTTATACTACATATTTTTATAATATATTGGGTCATACTCTTGGGTTGGTCACACTATGCTGTGAAGGTGGTGCAAAATTCAAGCATCAAGAACAACAGGAGTGTGTGATATGGTGGCTGTCAGTACTGTTGGTAAGGATGCATCTTGAGAAATATCCAGCTCTTTACACCTTTGCCCCTGAGATTTGCTTCTTGTGGATTTGTGTAGCATACATCTGTTGTGTAGTATAAATCATCTGATCAGAGTACTATAGTTTACTGATTTTCTCAAAGCATATTCTGTATAAAACATAACATGCTAATCATTAGCTTTTTACACATCTAACATTTATTTTTATAAAACTCCTTTAGTGTTTATGCTTTTTGAATTTCATTTAACACTGATAAGAATTAAATGGTGTTCTGCATTCAAGTGCCATCAGAGAAGATGAATAAAAGTTCTAATCTAAATAGAATCTATGTAAGGGTAATTTCTAATTTTTATAGGAGTGTTAAAACGAAGAAATCAAGTTCTGTATTTGCAGCATTTCTTGACAGATACTGATGCTGTAAATTATACAGCTGTTCTTCCTCTGTATGGATTTTGTAGTACTCACAGCGATTTATAGGTCCAGAGTGCAGCTGCTGGAAGTCATTTATTCTCAGTTCTGTATTAAATCTATCATATACAAATGCGTTAACATTCAGTACAGAGCTCAAGGGCTTATGACTTTTTCTTTCTTGCTCTGAGTTGCTGTCCTGTAAGTGTTTGCAAGGTATGCAGAAAACAACATTAAAAGACTTAAACTGATACACAAGAAAAAAAAAGGAAACAGTATTGTCCATGATAAATACTTGAAACCAGCTCATTTTGCAGTTTAAGCTGAACAGCAAAAACAAAACCTGCTGTTAACATTTCTGAAATTGGTAATGCTAATAAGCTTGTTTTGATGGATTAGCGCTTCAGTTCCATTTGCCTGAGTGCCACTCTTTACGCATGTCAATTGTACATGTCTTCATGTTACAGAAACTTAATATTCCCTGCAGTGTTTGAATTGTGTGCATCTTAAGAGAGTGTGTGAGGCTATGCCATTGATTTACTTGATTCAGCTTGTTTTAGTTTTGGATTTTTTAAATTAGCAAAAAGGAAACTAGCTTGTTTTAAATATTTAGGAAATATTTACAATGAATGTTAAAAATAGTTAAACTGTAACTGGAGTTTGACAGAAGAATAGGGGCAAGGGCCATGAATATTTGTTGAGTATATGATCTGTGAGAAAATAGCAGTTGGAACAGGCTGCCTGATAGGAGTCGTGTACCTGTTTATTGTTGAGGATTTCACATCTTTCATAATGAGATATTAAATCTAGGAAAATTGAACAGTGCTCTGTTCAAGACCAGGATGAAACTTGTTCCTAGGGGAACTTGAGCTGATTTGTTGGAGAAAGAGATCCTGAACTCTTGTGGCAGATGGAATACATTTAGACATGATTATTTGTATATAAAGAAGGCTAAAACAGAACAGGCTAAATGTGAAAGATCTATCTGTTTGGTATCTGTTAAACTGTGTATCAGTGAAAATGCTAGTGGACCATGTATAACATGATCTTCCACTACTAATAGTTTTACTTAAGTTGTTTCTAAGTGGCCCAATACCACTAAGGCAGAGAATGAAACAAGTTTTCAATCTAATAAATATCCCCAAATCCCTTCTAATTTTAAAATCTCGAAAAAGAAGCAAGTAAAAAATAATCACATATGGTATTATGAGAATTTAATAAAATTGCAGAAATAAGTAATTGTGGATAAATGTTTTTCTGCCACATTTTCCAGTGAGTCATCTTCCACTGAAAAAATTCCAGGCCACAATATTTCCTGAAAGCTTTAACAGCTGTATTCTGTGCATTGTACTATATATGAATGTTGGTACTTTATATTTTCCATACCTTTGAAATAACTACAGTATGAAAGATCTTGTATTGAGTCTTGCTCGATGTGTTTTACTTTAGTTTTTTGTATGAATGTTTACAGAATAGTTTTAACCTGTCATTTCTCATAAATGCCAGTTTTCAGGTGTCTTTACTCCTATGAAAGAAGTTAGGTCCTGCTTTGGCCTATCTTCTGAACTTCCTGTTTCTTTTGCAAGCTCCATGTTCTGCATTGTTTGCCTTCTATTACTTACTTAGGTGTGTATGCACAAATTCCTTGTCTATTGAAAACTGTGATAGGTTGCTGTAATATTAAGCTTTACATTAAACTATAAATTATCTTGACTGCCAGAAATATGTGTCAATCTCAGCTCTTTTCTCTTAAGGATGGATATTAACCAGCAGATTATTTAGCTTAAAGTGTAAGACGGAATTTTAAGCAACATAGGTCAAGCTAACAGTAACCAATACAATGCGCTTCTGGAACAAACGGTTACACCTAGCACCTCTTTTAGCTTTCTGGAAAGAGATCTATCTCCAAGTCATGTTAAGAGCTAAGCACTGAAAACAAAGCAAGTTTAGATAGGAAAAGAAAATTATGCCGTGAAAACACTGGACTTCTGAAAATTTTAAACTGTATTTAACAGCAGCATAAAGAGAAGGTATTCCTTAGGTAGCAATGTTAACAAAGAAAAAAATTGCTGCTTTACTAATTTTTTTTTTTCTTTACAAAGAAAAGTTTGCTGCTTTACTCATTAAATTACATAAGAGGACGGTAGGCTACTGCAGCCCTACTTTTGGGTGGTTCTGCACTGTCTATCCTATTTTCAAGTGCTCGGAATCAAGTGAGGTTGGTATATCACTGACTCCTTCCCATCCATTATTTCTTCATCTTAATCTTCCTTACACTTTTTCACTCTCACTCTTTTGTGTTCCATCTCTCCTGTTTCCTGTTTTCCTCTCTTCAAATTAATCTATATTTCTGCTGTATTTCCCCCCTCTCTTTTTCCTCGCTTCCTCTCCTTCACATCTTCGTTAGCCATCTCCTTCTCTTCAAGATGTGTAAGACCTTCTGGAGGTTCCTAACTTCAGAGCCCTCTTCCTGATGAATGTTTCCCGCTCTAGTTCCAGGCAAGTTCGTTGATGACAAATGTGCCCATAACTGTACTAGGAGAAAACCTTTGTGAGCTAATATATTAAGTGGTATATGTTGGCAGAAAAAGGATTGCTGGACTTAAAGAAAAATTCTTACATTAATTCTTACAGGGAAAAATTGCTTTGCTACCTTTCAAAAGCAGCTACTTCATCTAGGAGTCTGAGAGTTAACAGAGCAGGGTATTAGAAGTGTGGGGACCAGATCCTGAAATAACGGATAGAGAAGTGACAGCAAGGTCTTGCTCTGTCATCTGTAACTGGGCTAGAAGTTGCTGAAACATGAGAGAGAAAATCTTGTGCAGTAGTTGCAATCTGATGCAACAAAGTCATCAAAAGAAACTGTATCTTCCCTAGCTGAACAGCAAATTCCTGAAAAACATTAGTAAATTAACCAAGCTGGGATATTAACCAGTCATGGGCAGTTTCTGATACTTTGTATAAGATAGCTTTGCTTGTCTGTGGTATTATATATCAGTTTGAGTATGATTAATAGTAAATAGGTATAGATACACAGAGAAAGTTGCAAGGCTTCACTTCTAGTGGGAACCTCAGTCCTGTAAATCTGTTTCCTGCTTGCTCTAAGTTGACTGAAAGTTATGGTTTTATAAAAACAGTGCAATCATCTTAGAAGCAGAGGGTATCGCTTAAGGCTTAGTCCTATGATAACATGGACGTGGCTTTGTGGTGTAACACGTCACATTTTGTGTATTCATGCGTAAGGCTGATGCAAACAAACTCTGCCTACAGTTTATAGCCATACAGAGTATATATATTTTCTGTGTGTGTATATATATGGTGTTTATGTACTCTGTATACATGCTGTAGTATAGTTTAGCACGAGACACTAAGAACTGCTGCTGACTTCTGAAGTCAGGAAAAATAAATCTAGAGGCTGGTTAAGACTTTTTTAGTAGAAAGTTAGCTTGGAATTCCTGACAATCAAGCACATACTGTGTTGCTGCTTTGTAAAGATAGGTTTCTATTTTTGTCTCTAGACTTGGTCAATCTATAAGATACATCTTTTAAAATGGCTTACTTCTGTCGTGCCTGCAAACACTGTTGTTTTGGGCATTGTCAGTGTTTCAGCATTGTCTGCCTATTGGAGAAGAGAAATGAGAAAGGAAAAATTTTTACATTTCTGGAGTGTAACTGTTAATTTATTTCATCTACCTATTTGGACTGGAATCATCTCTGGAAACCTATGTATTTAAAAAAAAAAAAAGCAAAATGCAAACGAACTGGCTTTGGGAATACATGCTTTCTCTGTGAAGGAGCAGATGAGATATTTTTAAGAAGAGTTTCCGGTGAGTTTCCATCTCTATGGCACTGGGAGATCTAATCATCTGCTTTCTAGAGGCAACGGCAGGATTTTGATTCAGTGAATGGGAAATGCACAAAGGTGTGTTTAAACAAATTCCTTTGATTCAGTGCTGTCCTGAATTTACTGGCATACCTTCTCAGTGGTGTTTAACTTGCTGTGAATGTGTATAAGGTGACCTTTTATGGTCTGTGTAGTACAGCTCTGTGATCTAGCGATATTTCATTTGTGTTAACAAAGCCATTATCCTAAGCCAGGCGTTTTTCCCAAGGTGTGTTTGTGTCTGTCTTTTGTAGGGTTACAGTCACTTGTGTAGGTCATCAGTTCGGGTGTATAGTTAAAAGCCTAACGTGGAGGAAAGGGGCCATTAGGTCATGCTGTTCAACTTCTGTAAACTTAGCATTTTGTACAGTAGGCAGGGTCAGCTTTATGATAGAGTTTATAACAGTTATAACCCTGCTGATGGTAAATGCTTATCTCTTTAGAAAAAGGTATTTTGGGGGTGCAGCGAGGGCTGGCTGCTCTCTGAGGCAGGGGCCTCACCAGCCAGGGCTCTTTCTCACTGCCCTGTACCAAGGTGAGCCAGGCATGCCAGGTGATGGTAACCAGGTTCAGCCAAGAGTCCAGATCATCTGGAAAGCTTGTGGTGATGAGGCAGGTCAGAGGACAAGCTGGGAAGTCAGTCCATGGATCAGGTTGAGGGTCAGGCGTGGTGAGGGTAACCAGGTGAGAGACAGCCCAGTGATATCTCAGAAGCACCATGGTGAGAGGGCAGGACTGAGCTCAGGAGGTCAGTCTGTGGGCTGAGGTTTGGATCGGGGGGGCCCGTGGCCAGGCAGGGGGGCAGCTGTGGCTGAGCTGGAGACCGGCACTCCTATGACATAGCTCAGACAGGGACTGAAGGTCCCAGAGTGAGCTGAACTGGGGCCCCAAGGGGGAGGTGTGGATGGAGCCCCCAGCTGAGGCTGGGCAGGGCCTTTGAGGCCTAGTAGTGCTCTCAAGGCCCTGACAGGTCTAAGCTTTAAAACCTGTGTGAAAGTAGTATTATCTTGGAAGAACTGACACAGCTGAAGAGCAATGTGGCAGTCGGTATCAACCCCAGATCTTTTTCACTTTCTTGTCTGTGAGATATTTTCTTCCACTGAATAAGGCTACACAGTACTTATGAAATATGTAAACTGGAGTCTTACGCAGATAAACAGTGCATGAATGCACTCGGAAGAGTTTGAGTTTGTTATCGTCTTTGATTCACCAAATACGTGCACTTTGGCAGTCACTTTTGACTGAAAGCTGAACACTAAAGCCCAAGTTTAAGCTGTGATAAAAAGTAATGCTTTTGTCGCCCAGCCCTATAGTAGTATGAAATTGTCGGCGTTTGTATGGCTGTGTTTTTCCTGGATATAGAACTGAGTTCCATGACATCTGTCTCTGCGAAGAGTGAGCTAGGGGACTGCAGCGCACTTTATTTGAAGCTGCCTTTGTGAACCTTGTGTTGACTGCAGCCGGTGCAAAATACAGCAGTGTGATTTATACCCACAGTGATGCCTGGATCCCATGAGTTGTGCTGATACGAATACTCAGTGAACAAGAGCTGGCTTCCTGGTGTATTGTGCTGTCAAACCTTAACTGTATTAAGTGTGATAAAGAACAGCTTTTTTTTTTTTTCCTTTTCTTCTTATTGAAGTAGTGCAACGGAAGCTTAACTGTGAAGGTAGTTTTCAAGTTTTCCATTCAAAGTCTTCTTGTCCATTCACCATGTTTGGCTGGAACAATCCACAGCTAGGAATCTGTGACTATCCATTCATTTTCCATTCTTATCAGGGACAACCAGGTATGAGGAAGACATAGTAGTAGTATGTCCTAGGGGGGCTGGGAAAGCAGCCTGGGGAAGTGTCACTATACTGGCCCTCTTAGACTGGCAATGGTTGGAGACAGGTTTATCTTTGATCTCAGCTGGTCTCATATGACATATCTAGAGCTCAGTTGCTGACTTAGTATGGAAGAACACATCCCAGACGAGTGAAAATAGTCCACTAGTCTAAGAAGAAGCTGGAATAAGAAGGAAGTGGTAAGCTGTGAAGAAAAAGTAAAATAGACTAAAGCTCAGTAATGTAGCTGGATGAACTACAGATGCTCAGATATTATGGTATGAAGAGATTAGTAGTAAGAACTGGTTTGGAAAATTTCTTCTCTGTAGTCCTATTTGTCTTCTGCCTCTGTGTAGGTGGAAGATGATCCATTCATACTTAAAACAATCTCTAAGTAAAAAAAACATAGTCGTAGTTTGTGTTCTCCTGTTCCTCTTGTTCTGGTGCCATGTTTTACAGATATTTCAATCCTATATGTATATACTTTTCCCTGTATGATTCTTTGGCACACTTGAGTAACATGTTGTCTTGTTGCATTCTGTGCCAAAGTTAATATAGTATATTTGGGCAAGGATCAGTACATACAGAGTACCTATTTGAGTCCAACTTTCAGTGCAGCCAGATTTGACACACTGAACGCTCAGACCTTTAAAAGTCTATGGTCTTAGTTTGGAAACTTGTCTAAAAGTGTGCAAGTCATTCAAATTTAGCACAGTCCCCATCAACTTGTTTACAACTGTGACGGTTTGATAGTTCACAGGAGAATGTTAACACTCTGTTTGTAGTTCTCAAGTGGTATGTTCTATCAAAGGATACCTTAAAAGAAACTGTATACTTTCTCAGTGTTGCTTTCTTATGTGTCCTAGTGGTATATTCTCTTTGACGAGTGATAAAGGAATGGGACAGTTTCTGTATTTTTCTCTCCAGTGGAAAAAGTTTAAAGACTATGGGTTAACAATCTGTTTGTAGAGACTAACTTCCTTCTTCAGAGAACTAGTTACATTATTCTGATAATCCACGTATGCAAAGATTTGATAGAGAAATCACTCAGTTGTAGAGTTTTTTGGCCCATTTGTGCAGCAGATCAGACTAAGATTATCAACTCTCTCTTCCTGTTCACATGAAAAATCTTGAGGAATTAATTCTTCATCAAAGTCGAAAAGAACAATGGCCCTACAGCTTCTTTTGGGGCTGTCCGAGGCTCACAACTGAACAGCAAAGTAGTGATGAATTTAATGGGTCTAAGCATTAATTTTTTTTTTTAAAGTGTTATTGAACAAGAGTGAGGCTCTTCATAGGTGAATTTACCAATACCATGATTCTGAAACTCTACACAATATTGTGTTAAACAAAACATTCTGTGTTTTAAAAACATAAACACACTGAATTTTTTGAACTGTTTCCAGACATGTTTCCAGATGCTGTGTTATTGACTTGCTGTTACTGGCTTTGTGCTACTGGCTTGCCAGTTTTGGATTTCTTATGAACTCCTCATTCCTGGTTAGACAGTACTGTTTTAGAGGGAAAAAGTCATTTGGAAGGACTTTTGAGTTTGACTGTTTGTATATGATGCAGCAAAGTAAGAAATGGTTAAGGCATTTAGACTGAATGGTTAAGGCAGCTAGACTGAAGTGTTGTATTGACTTACCATTGTATCTCGAAGTCTGTAGTTTCCTTGCAGCACAGGAGAAAAGAGGGCATTCTGTTGTCTTGTAATTTAATTCTAAGAAAGGTAGATTCACTAATTAGAACAAGAGACCATGTTTAAAAATAAATAACACTTTTTGCTGAGAGTGCACTGGATAAATTGCAGGTGCTTTACCAAGGTTGGAGGTGCACTAGTGTTTGGATTTCAGCACGCTGGGCAAAGAAGTCATTCCTGCACAGTGGTGATTCATTTATATGTTGGTGTATTGAAAGTGTAAAAATATGTTAAGTATTAATATGTCCATGAAAATAACTCAGTTTTCTAATTCAGATGGTCAACTGGTTAAACCATTGTCTGCTTCAGTTTAAGGGTCTACTTTTCTCTCCCTGTTCCCTCCCCCTCTGCTCCCCCCCATTTTTTACTGTATCCCTGAGATTTCCAAGTTAGCCAGAGGAAGTAAGATGCAATCCTATGTCCAATGCATATCTTGCAGTAAATGAGATTTTAAAAACATAGGACTAGTTCATTTAATATTGAATGTTCTTTTCTTCAGCCATAAACTTATAAACTTTATGCAGTGAGAAGTGGATACTGTGATGCTTTTGTAAATAATGCATATAGAGCCTGATGCAATGCAAAGGAAAATAATTAGAAAGACTTCAGCTTGCTTTAGAGCAGGCTGTGAGCAGTTTTGTATGCATTTTGTCATTCATTCTTCATTGTGCTTCATCTCATCATTTGAAGCTGGTGCCACAGGCTTTTATTGTTCTGATGTGCTATTTTCCCTTCCTTTTTTATTTTTCCCCTGAATTTAACTGTCTCCTTCACCCAAGCCATTTTGCCAATATCTACTAGTTTTTTTTCAAACGCACAAGATGCAGAAGGAGAGTGGGGAGAATGTCTAGAATAAAACAGGATGAGAGAGGAGGCTCCTTACAATCCTGATGTTGACTGTATGGTTGTTCCAAAGACCGTAACTTTCAGCTGTCCAAATAACAGCTCCCAAGCTTGATTCCTAGAAACAGTTAAATCTGACTTGGCAGCTCTGTTGAGCTGTGTGTTCCTTGTTGTCTGGGCTGGCAGGAGGCAGTAGGGTTTCAAGAAGATCTGGGTGGAGAAGGGAGGAACAAGATGAGTGTGGTAAGATCCCTGAGTGCTTTAAGTGTGTACATAGAGAGAGAGGAGAAACAGGCAGTGGCACTTCACAGAGATGGCTTCTCTTAAGCACCTTTTTCATTTCCACACCTTCCACACTTCCCATTTCCCAGGAGTACAGAATTCTCATCCCTGACGTGCTGTTCCTTTCTGCAGTGTGCTCCGGACACATGCTGGTGGGGCAGGGGAAACAAACACAGGAAATTTGTTTAGATGCAACAATCACAGAATTCCTTGCTTAACCCTGTCTGCACCTCTGTCCTTTTCTATTGCTTATGAAGACAGATATGTCTGGGAGGAAAAACAGCTGATTTCCAGGCCAGTTTTCTAATAGGAAAACCGTGCTTAAAAACAAGCAAAATGTGGACAATTCATGGTGCTGGTTATAAGACACAGTAAAAATTGGGGTTGTTTTACACAGGCTTTGTTCATTTCTTGTGAGATAAAGATGATTCAATTGTAAGTACTGTTGTAGTCCATTTTCGCAATCTTTGATGAATTTAACTCGATGTTTCCTTAAACAGAGTAGAGATAGAAAAAAATTGTTTATACATTACTTGTCAGTTTTGAAGTGCTTTTGGAAATAAACAGCATGTTCTTTTGCTGACAGGATTTGAAATCTAGCAATCAGCGAGATGAAATTGCTGCAGCACGTGCATCCCTGAAGGAAAATTCCTCTCTCCTACATTCAATATGTTCAGCTTGTTTGGAACATTCAGATGTTGCATCCCTTACAGCCAGCAAGGATTCAATTTGCAATGAAATACAGAATGCTCTCAGTGTAATTTCTAATGCTTCCCAAGGAGTTGGAAATAAAATGGGACAACCTACATCTCACACAGCTAGTCTTGGAAGTGCACTTGATGAGCTTGAGGTATGTAAACCTGTGAGATTCTAATATTTTTGGAAAAATGGTTGTCGTGGTTTAACCCCAGCCAGCAACTAAGCACTATACTAGCTATTAAGAGGAGAATTAACTCTATCCCAGCTGAAACCAGGACAATGGTTTGGTTGGTTTTTTTTTTTTTTAATTAACTATTGCTATCGTAAGAGACAGACCTAAAGGCATTAGAAATTGATGCTCTACTTAGTCCTAGTCTAAATAGTATCACTCTAAATTATTTCATTGGGAGGGATCACTTCCTTCAGAAGAGTTTGGAATTAAGTCTTCATGTATGTTCAATATTTGGCTTCCTTCGAACAGCAGGGAAGAATTAGTTCCAAGTGTGTCACTAATGACGGAGGCAGACACATCGTTGAATAAGTGGGCAGAACCCATGAGTTTAGTTTACAAAGAACAGTGATTATCAGATGACGGTGATCACTGCTACCTTGACTGCATTTGAACTAGTACAACGCAAGCTGAAGTCCTTCACTCCAAACCTTGTCATTGGGATCATTATGTAATTTATATAATTGAAGGATTTAGAAACCTAATTATGTTTCCTGCTTATCATTAAATAAAGTGACATAACCAATATGCTTTCACAAATTGTGCATTTCTCCTTCCGTTATTTAAGCAAATACTTGGATAAAGTCAGTTCTTTCTCTGCTCTTGACCTGATCCTAAGCTTTTGTATGGAGCTTTCCCATGAGAACGTGGCTGCTCTGGCTTTTACCAGTGTTATTTTCCATTGTCCTGCCAAAAAAGGTAAAAGACCTCCTGTAGATGAGATTACAGACCATGCTCCTCATCTGGTGTAACTAATGTAGGCCCAGATCAACAAAAGGAGCGAAAGTTTCTAAACACATTTGCAAATATGGGTCTTTTTGGTTGTAAATTCTCAGACTTAGCAGATCTCAGCCTTGGAACTCCAATATTGTTGATACATTTTCAGGAGAATTGGTGTTATGACTGATGGTAATAGATTTTGTCTAAAATTTTCAATGAAAGGTTAGAGAAATACATTGAAATATGACACAAGTCTTGTAGTGGCAGTTTATTGATCAAAACAGACCTCTCAGTCATGCTCAAAGTTGAATTTGACGGGTTTTTCCTCCCAAAGGAACAGGCTACAATTGCATGTTACATGTCATCCTTTCTTGCTTCTCACACCGGGTTTTAAAATTATAATTTCTAATCTATTTTCTTAATAAATGGAAGAAAAAAGAAACATTTAATACATGATTTGTTATAATGAAACTCTGAATGACAAATGATATGCTTTAAATGAGAGCTATTATTTACTGGTTTTACTTACGATTTTTTTTAAACAAAATTTGACAAAAGGATTGCATCTTCTGACCACAGATGAATTCATCTTGACTGTATGTGAGAAGTACCATTTTAATAACTTTTTTAAAAAATGTAGTTAAATTTATTATTTTAAAATTTAAGATCTGTGATAATCACAAAATGAAAAACACTGTCTTTTGGATTGAATTTGTTTTTATTTGGAAACATAAGGACATAGAAGTCTGACTGTTGTAAAAAGCCATTTGTTTATGGAATTTTAAATATATTTTTACCTAGGTAACACAAATGGGAATTGAAGCTGTGTGAGTTAGATAAAGCACAATTTATAGAGCATTTAACTTCTTAAAATGATTTTTATGAATTAGATGTTTGTACTTTTCTTTCTTTACAGAAAGTTCTATTGGCTAAGGACCTGAAGTAACCTTTGCTCTATCTTCTTGTTGCAAATACAGTGCCGTGAAATAGATTGGATGTAGTAAATAGTCTGTTGGGAACAGATCTCATTAAATGTTTATAGTGTGGAAATGTATCACGGAGCTTACCCAACAATCTAGTATCTAGATGTTTTGCCATGTCATTCTTACTTTGCCAGTGCTGGCAGTGTGAAAGTTATTACAGATTTGTAGGTGAAGAAACAGCTAGTAAAATTAGAGCAGCTAACTGTTAAATCAGTAGATTCTCAAGAATTCCTCTTAAAGGCTCCATATAACTACCATATCATTCATAAATAAACAAAATTGTAACGTTACAAATTTAATTGTGTATTAAGATCTGTGTTAAGAGAGCGTGTAGGTGCAGGTTATCTAATGCCTTTCACTGGTCTTGCATCTTCTGAATGTAAAGAGATTTCTGACAAAGTGATGCAGGTCTTGCATGCCTGACTATCTGTCAGTGTATTCATCTGATGTGGTCCTTTAATGACCATGGCTATCTAGCAGAGCAATTACACACGAGATGTCAAAATACTGTAAATCAGTCCAAAATGTCAGGAAGTATAACCAGGTTTCTGGATACCCATGATCCCTCTTTTTCACAGATCAGAAGACCAATGAGGGAGAAAATAGGGATCCAATAACTCCTTTTAAATGCTCACTTATGTTTAAGAACTCAGGTAGCTAACCACTGTTTAGCCCTGTTAAAGCAAAACTGCTTGTTGCATATCTGGTGTCTTCTGATTGGTTGGAAATTGGATCGTCTTTTCTGCGTAGGTGTACTGATCGTAAATATTTGATGAAATTGCTTGAAGAATTTAATCTGTGGGCAGAATCTTAAGTCATATTTTCCTGGTTATTATTGCCTAGATTTTTTTTTTTTATTTAGAGATAAACTGTAGTAGCTTTTTTGGCAGTGCTATTTGTCCATCTTTGCATGAACTTTCTACAAACTGTCTCCTAAAGGAAGACATTTCCACTCCAGTTTCGTCCGAGATTTGAAGGCAGTCATTTTGCCAGCTAAATGGCTAATTGGCTGTAGCTTTCAGATGTGTCTTAGTCTTCCACAATTGATGAAGCTGTTTCTTTCTGTAGTAACACTTAAATATTCTACTTGGCGGGTGTGTTTTACATTATGATGGACATTGTACGTATAGCCTAGTGTTGAGGGTGTTTACTTGAAATATAGGAGTGCAACAGTGAAGTTGCTGCTCCAGTGAATAGTGAGCATGTGGCACAATTCCAGCAGAGGTGAGGTACCACAGAACACTTTGGTATTAAGGACTGTAATGTGAATGAGGGAGACAGTTTCAAATCTCTAACACAAATAAACCTGTCTTCCGCATCAGAAATGGATGTCCTGACCTCTGGAAACTGACTGTATCTTAGAATGCCTTCCCTTGTCATTCTTAGAAGATTATGGTGGACGAGTGTTTCATGTATAAGATTAGTATGAAATTATCTATTGGGTGTAAGTTAATTATATTTTTTTAAAAAGGTAAATATTTAAACATTAGTGACTAGTTTTATGCAGTTTTCCAAATCTGTATTAATATGCTAGTTATTAAAGTTAAAGCTTTTTCATTTTTAATTTTGCTGTGTCTTTAGATATAGCCAAAGTAACGAAGACCTAGGTAATGCAGTCATTAAACACTTGTTATGCAGGAAAACACAGTTCCTGCTGCTGAGAACTATTTTGATTCTGCTTTTAAAGTTATGCATTCTTACTTAGAGAGGTGACAGCTGAAAGGGGTTAATTTCCCCTGCATTTCAGAGTCCTTAATGACACTTCTTACCACTTCTTTACAATTTCCTTCACTGCGTTTCCCTAATTTCCTGCAATGCATATTGTGTTTGAGACATGTAGTAACTTAGCTTGCCTCCAGGTAAATTGAGCGCAGTTTTCCTTTGCATTCAGCCATAATCTCGCTATTGTAAGGAAGCTCAGCAAAGAGAAGAAATGAGGAAAAAGTGGATGCCCTATACTGTTACTCTTAATGCGTCTCTAAGTTATCCTTGTGAACAAATGGTATATTACTGCCTTCACTTCAATTAAGAAGTTGCCTGCAAAAGCAAAATGACTTCCTATGCTGTTGCCTAGGAGAGCCAGTTTGGCTCCATCCGCTGCCAGCAAGAGGTTGGGGTATACGGAGATATTTCAGAGTAGAAGAGCAAGCCATCTTCATTCTGTCCAAGGGCTCTTTCTTTTCTTTGGATTTTAGCCTTCATGGCAGGGTCTGCCAGGCCCTGGCAGAATTTCAGCTTTTCTTCTCTCTTTCTTGGAGAGGGCAAAAGAACTACTACTACTACTGAGTAGTTCTTAACTGCCTCTAACTTCTCTACTTCCGCAAAAGAGGATGAAAGCAGTGGACTGCCTGTTTCCTTTGCTCTGTCTTTGGGAGTGGGCAAATTATTGTTCCATCCCAGTTTGGCTTTGGTTCCAAAGTTGCATGCGAGATTAATGTTTCCATGATCGACATATTTTTTACGTCTTTCAATTAGGAAATAATTAAGAGATACAAATAGGGTTAATACATTGCTTTTATGGATATACAAATAGCCATGTTTTTCCTCTTCAAAATATTTAAGCTCTTTCCCTCCTGCTTGTACATAAACTCCTTTTCAGTATATTATGTGTCTCTGGATAGGTGAACAGTGGTTTGAGAAAATCCAGGAGCTTGGAAATACGTAGTTAATACTTTAATCTATGTTTACATCTGCTGGATGCACATAAACACCTGACATAGACCCATAAACCATTTTAATGGTCTGTCCTGTGATTTGCTGAAACAAGTCCATAAACTTAGTTTTAGGCTTTTTATAGTCTCTCAGAATAGACAACAGAAAATTGCACTAGCAGTAGCACTGGCCGGATTTTTTGTGGTACTCTGCAGTGGTATGAAAATCCCCAAATTCAACACAGAAAATGTGGCGACAGACAGAAATTCACTAGTACCTTTTCTTTCTAGTCATTGTCTGTGGAAATTTGGGGACTAGAGTTCATGTAGTCCCAGTTTCTGGTACAAAGCATAACATAATCCTAGAACTTTAGGCCCCAGAAGGTCTTACAGAGGTTGTTTAAGAAGGTTCATTGTCCGCTGATTTTGTGAATGTTAATAGGTAGTATGGGGATGAAGTGCTGGGACTACTTAAATAACTAGAATGCTTTTAAATAAGATGGAGGACTTCAAGGCAATGGAACAGTAGTGGAGGTGGAATGTTTAGAAACATACACTGATCCTTCGAGTTGGGAAATACAAGCTTTCATTTGAACGACTCAGAAATAACCTGCACTGGTTTCCTTTGGAAATATTCAGATTATGAAGTCTGATTTTTCTCTAGTTTTTCTGGAGAATCTCCCAGCTGCCTCAAAACAATTCTTATATATTTCAGAAAAGATGGGAGGATTGAACATATAAAAAAGTCCTCCTTTCCCTAAATCACACCGAACGTGTAAGAGAATGTTAATAATAACCAACAAGAAAATTTCAAGGTGACTGAAGTCCCCTTTACTAGGTGTTTAAGCTTTTATCTTATGATGTTCTAATAGAACACTGTCACTACTCTTAGAATTGCCTGAGCTAGACAGTACCTGAAATTGTGATATTAAATCTAAATTGAAAAAATAATTAAAATTTTCCAGCTTAAAAGTAGTCTGGCACATACTGGATAAGCACAGATAAGTTCTGATTTACCTGACCTAAATTCCATTTAAGGGTATATGGCATAGTTTTCTTGTTTAATATTTCTTCTGAAAGCTTGGAACCATGTATGGATGTAACAGGTGAATGGTTTTATGTGGAATATAGGCTTGGTGATCTGGACCATAATGACACTGTTTCAGATGTTCAGTTAGATTAAAAATTACTAGTTTGAATTTCTTTAAATGCTGAAGCTCGAATATACTTACTTTCACATTTCATTAAAATATCACCTCTCCTTTTCTTTCTCTTTAAAATATTTGCTTGACACACAAATGTAATTAATTTTATCATGCCAAAAGAGTTGTCTGCTTTTGTTTACCCTAGCTAGTGAAAAGCAAAAGGACACTTATATCTATGTCCTTTGAAAAAACAATTGTTGAACAAAAGCTACTATTTTGATCTTTGCCCATATTCAGTCTGTTAAAGGTAGCAGCAGTGACTTTCTGCCACAGTGTGGGATTGTATTAGACTAAAAATCAGCAGAACTAGACTGCTCATGTAATCTGACTTAACATTCTCAACTGTGAGCTAGCACTGCTGTTTTTGTGTTAAATCCAGAGGTCCTCCTGATCTCTAGAAGACTACATTTTGGAGGTTTTGAACCCCTCTTTTGAACAAAGCTGAGACTCTGGTCTGAGATACTCAGATAAAACACGGAATATTACGGAGTAGTAAACTCATACACAGTGTCATAATTGTACATAGACATTACAAGCTTAGTATAAGATACATATCTTCTTTTTTAAGAATTTACAAGGTAAACATACAAGACAGGCCCACTGTATGGAAGGATAAGGAAGACAAATGACCATCAAGAAGTGTAGACAGACACAGGAAAGAGTTTGAAAGAAGAAATACTTTTTTGACAACTGCAATGACAAAACTTGAAGAGGAGAAACAATGCTGACTGAGAACTTGGGAAGATGGTACGCAGTTGCCTGTTTTAAGACATACCTTCTGTATGGCCGTGAACCTGGCAGTCTGGGCCTCAGTTCTTTGCTTATGAAATGGGGTTGATAGCTTTTCATTGTAGAATAGGATGTTATGAAGATCAATAGACCAGATAGATACTGCAGTGATAAGAATGCATGCATATTTGTAAAGGTAGACAAATAGCGTTTCTATTTCCAGGAGAAGTGAAATGCCTTGTAGAAGAAGAAATTCCAGATACAGTTGTAGGAGAGACTGAAGCCAAGGATGAAAATCTTGAATGTCATACAGTAAAAGTAGGAAACAGAGGAAGGACTCAGAGACAAGGCATTTGTAGTCAGAAGATGTCAACATGGCCTTGCAGGTAGATGTGATCTTGTTCTGCTTGTTCTGTGAGCTGCTTAGGTGTGAACCTGCTCCGGCCGGAAAGCTCTGTTGCTGTCTTAGCACTGGGTCCAGGCCAGTGGGATTTGATAACGTGGATATTGGCTTAGAACTGGTGAGATCTGTATGACAGAGAGAACTTGGCTTTGTCTGCAAATAACCTGTATGCATAGCCCCAGTATGGAAAATGGAATCTCCCGTGGTCAAAAGTATTTCGGATACTTAAGGGGAAAGGGCTACTTGCAAGTCTAGGAAGCACAGTGTCACTGTAGTTTATGCAAGTAAAAAATGAAGCAGCAACTTAATTGGGCTGACTTTTCTTACCTGTACTCCTAATGTTTTCCAGAATTTAATTATCCTGGATCCTCTTGTAGTGAAAGAAGAGCAAATAAGGCCATCACTAGAGAAACGTCTGGAAGCTATTATCAGTGGAGCAGCTTTGCTAGCTGATTCTTCCTGCACGCGTGATTTTCATCGAGAACGCATCATTGCTGAATGCAATGCTATCCGCCAAGCTCTCCAAGACCTGCTTTCTGAATACATAAACAATGTAGGTAACCAGACTTTTTTCCTTTTTTTAATGTCTGTCTCAAAGCCTATTTTAGTGTATATTAGAATTTAACCTATAATTACTGTAAATTAGAGTTTAACCTATATTTCTCAACATGCTCTTTAAAAGGTTCAAAGGAACATTTTTCTACATAAATCTAAGCAAAAGCCAAATACAGATCTCCAGAATGAGTACGAATCGTGTTATATCATACAGTCTGTGGAAAATGCTGTATTACAGATACAATGTACATGCGTTTAGGTTATTTTATGCTTATCGTGAACTTTCACCGGTACGGAACAGACATAATCCTTCATATACTAGCAATAAGAGTTTCTTTGTAATGTCACTTTCTAGACCAGAGGTTTAAAATGTAATCTCTGTTCCTGTAGAATGCAACAATTTAAATAGTAATTTGTTAAAACCTAAGTAATCTGTTAGTAACATTTTAGAGTAGTGTGTTCACACCACTACATTTGATCTGTGCAACCAAGTTGCAAGTGTAAAAATTACTTTAATTGCTAAAGTAGAAAGCTAGGACTGTTCAGTAAATCCAGAGATCTGGTTGTCTGGCACGCTTATAGGCCAATTCATCTGTGAATTTTTGAAAAGCAATATAGTTTGATTGTGTTTTAAAAATAACTATTAGATTTAAAGAATGGATTTGGCACTTCTTACGTCTGGCAGTTAAATGATACAACAGTGGAGACTTGGATACTATTAATATGGGTACACAGTGTTAATATCATGCTTTTCCTCTGGAAACATTTTCTGTAGACATACTGGTCTTATCTAAAGATACTTCAAGATGATTCATCAAGCACATTGAGAGGATAACTGTATGATACAGCTATTCGTTTCTTTTTTGGGAAGCTGAAATTCCTTTCTATTCTGTAAGTCATACTTAGTTAACCCAGTCCGAAGCTGTTCCAATGAGACTGTTTTCTTTGCCTTATCCTATTGTCATTAGGATAATGAAGTGTAGGGACTAAGATAATCTATGCATATCAGATGCTTTTTTCGTTTCACAGATATTGTACTTTTTGATATTTTCTCTTTATTTATTGGGGGGCAGGTGGAATTTACAGCTAATTTATTTCATTTTCTGTGAATTCAAGTTGCTCTTTCAGTCCCTATACCAGATAAAGATGCTTTCATATTTTTACTCAAAATTTAGCTGCAGTTTCTGTTGAATGCAACATAATTCTTGAACCTGTCTGGTGGTGCTTTACACATGGGTTAGCTATGTGAGATTTCTTTAGCTCTGGTTAGCTTGGAATGTTAGTCTCTGATACTTTCTTGTAGCAGATGTCTATTGCGATATCTGTTCTAGGGTGGATCAGGTTTGCTGTTAAATGACTGAAAGTTTAATAAGGGAAGGCATCAACTTTTAACGGTTGGACTCAATGATCTTAAAGGTCTTTTCCAACCTAAAACATTCCATGATTCTAACCTGTAGTAGCCAGAGCACGTGGGAGGATGCAGATGTGGTGTATAGCAACCCATATTAGTCCAAAAGATCACTGTGGGTTTGTCGCAAGAATGCTTTACGGGAATTCTATGTCTTGCAGGAGTAAAACTACATGATTGTAAGTCAGATGGTCTTAAAGTCTTAGACTTTTGAAATGAAATTGTGAATATCTTTTCCATTTCAGAAATAATCATGGTTTTAGGGTTACGTCATGCAGGCTAAGTGGAAAAGAAGAATACATAACCCACTCCACTGACTTGAGAAAGTCAGGAAGCAGCTATTTAAATATGGCAAAAAGGGCAAGTGTCATATAATTTGCTGCAGAACAGAGTGTCTGCACAAGGTGGTAAAGACAAGGAGGGAAGCAGAAAGGAAGAAATACAAAAGATTTAAAGGTATGAGGGGTTTTACTAGTGTTAAATGACAGAAGTGAATTTAAAGTTTTTAGTTTCTTTTAGTGCTCTTGACCTGCTTATACAATTAATATTGATCTCAGTGGAAAAACTCTCACCAAGAATAGTTTATGGCTACTACTGAGACTGGATTAAATTAAGTTTTTCAATGAGAAGATTATCAGGTGTTAGTTACTTTATTTCACAACTCTGACTCACTGAAGAATAGATGATAGATCCAGGAGACAGTGCTGAGTTATCACTATCTTCTGGGCTCTTCTATTAATTTCAATAAGCTAGGACTGTGAATTGAATGAGCTATAAAAATTACACCAGCCATTTGTTAACATAGTACAATTTAAGGACTAGGTTGTGATTCCCTTCCTGTCCTTGGGAACACTGTTGTACTCCACAAGCAATCGCACTGTCTACATAGTACTTCAAGTGAGTTTATGTGTATGTTCCCATGATGTATTTGTGCCCTATGCCCAGAGTGAGGCACAGAGGCTCTGTACCACAGCTTGTACATGAGAGTGGAAAGTTTTCCTTGCCCACTATCCACAAAGGGCATGCTTTTGCTCCTGTCTTCATCCTGATGTTGTACAGTTCACAAAACGTAGCCTACCCACTGTCATTTCAGTTCTTTTCAATCAGTCTCATGAGTTGTAGTAGTCAGCTGCTTGGAATGTTTTTTTCTGGATATGTGTCTGTCATTTCTTGCTAGTATATTGGTTTGATGACTTTTCTTAAGGCTTCTTCCTATCTGGGTGTTGCTAGTGGGAGCTGCGTTGCTTCAGAGACACCACACACAGTAGGTGCCACCTTTGCAAATCCTTCTCTAGCAGCTGGTTTGCCAGGAAGCTGTATGAGCTGCACTGACACTGGTAACATCCAGTGTACCTCAAGCCCCTGGGTCTGGTGCTGATGGTAGCTGTGGCCTGCCTGGTAAGTGTTTAGCTTTAACAGGATCATTGCCAAGGACTTGAGTGCCTAAATTCTGTGTAAGTTCTGCATCATATGTTTTTTTAAAACTAGCCTTCAGTGCCTAAACAAATGTACAGGAACTTATGATTTAGCCCTAGCTATTTGAAACAGTATAAGGAATATAGCTGTTGTGGTTCCTAAATCAGTATTATTTTTCTTTCTCAATTATTTGAATTGAGAAATAATAAGCCTTAAGGACATCAAGTGAAATCAATGGCCTGTTGGTGTCAGTGATAAAAATTAGAGTTTTTACTGCAAGCTGGGAGAAACATCTTTTCAGCAGATACTGCCTTTTATGCAAGTGGCTGTTTTTCACAGAGGCTATATCACAGTGAGGTGATGCAATGGAAGGTTAAGCAAAATATTCTCTACACTAATAAAGACCCACTCTGTCTCCAAGAAGCTTTAAGTTTTTCTGTTCACAAAGTAATTAAGACATATAGTAAGTTGCAAATATATTTATAATTCTTCTGAAAGGCAGCAATTTTTCTTCTGGTATTTTGGAATTACTTGTGTACTATTGTTATCCTCTCTGAATTTTACTCATAGACATATATTGTTAAGGGATATATTTGCATTTCCAGACATCAAATAACAGGAATTACTACTGTGAATTTGGATAGTTTATCAATGGCAGAATCATACTATGGTGTGTGGATAATAATACATACATAAGAGCAATCATTTTGTTCTAGTAATAAGCACTTGCATTTTCCTAATGACAAGCTCTTGTCTCTGCTCGTCCTTTAAAATGAAAAGTTATTGAATACATTGGAGTGCAGCAATACTAACTCCATGTTTCTTGAGTTCTCTGTCTGCTTTTACTCCCAGTCACAATAGGGATGTGGACTTATCTCGGTGATCAAAAGGGATAATAGAGTTGTGATTGAGTGTGGGTTAAAGTGGGTGTTGTGAGCAGCAATTAGGATGATTGCAGGCACTGCTTTCTCTGCCTTCATTAAATAAGGAGGATATGTCTGAATAATTATTCTGCACCCACCTGTGGGTTTGAGTGAAGATCACCGGCTAGATTGTTCAGACAAGGCTGAAAAATGTTGGTAAAGAAAGGTCAGATATACTGATGGTATGATAGCTGCTTTCTTAAATTAAAGTTTCCTTACTTTTGGAATGTTGTTTCATGATATTTGAACTTTATTAGTTTCTAAGCTTATTCTGGATATTGGTTGGATGTGTAGATATACACACACACTGTTATGCATGCTGGGCCAGTATACTTTATGCCTTTTCTGATAGGTTGTGATTTCATTCTTTCTTGTTGTGTATTTCAAAAACTTCTGTTTCTTAACTGGGTTTTTATCTTAAAATTACCTAAGTTTTTGGGTGAAATAATGTCGGTAAAATAGTTTGCATTTTCATTGTAATTTTCAAAGTTTTTGCATGTTTTCAAGACTTCTATCTTTAAAAATAGTTTCGAAGGAAAATCTGAAACATTGAGACCTGAAAATATATTCATAAGAAACAATATTCTTTGTTCTTTTTAAATACATTAGCCAACATCATACAGATTTGAAAAACACGTCAGTGCCACAGAATGATTTCTCTTGTGTGAAATATTCTGTGAAATATTTTTAACACAATTCACAGTAATGTGTGACTGTGCAAACTAGCAGCAACTCAGTAATTTAGTCTGCAGTTCTGGACGTCCCTGTGCTTCTTGTGCCACAAAAGGTGGCAGCTGCTGCTGCTTGCTGTACCACAGCTATACCATGTGTGTAGCACTGCTATACTGAGTGTGGCATGGAGCAGAGCCAAGCCATCCCGTCTCGCACCAGCGGTGGTTTCAGTCTCTTAATGAGACATTTAAGAAAATGGGAGGAGACTAATGATACATTTTACCTTGAGACCAGATCAGGAATTGGACTGAAGATGACCACATTGTAAATATTTATATTACATATCTAGGGTATTGATAATCAAGCCTTGACCATCCATGTAGCCTAAGGGCAGGCCAAGCTGAGGCTGACTATAAATCTCATCTGCTTTGTGGCAGATGGCATCTGACCACTACAGGAATGATGCTGCAAGGCAGACATAGTTGGTGGCAGATAGTGAAGCACCTGTATTGCATGTAAGGCATACTTGAATCTCACTGGGAATGCAGCTGCTGGAGCTTTATCTGCTTGGGTTCCCTGAAGGTTCTCTGAAGTCTGTTGCTTCACCACAGGTTTGTGTCCACAACTGGATAGGAGACACATTTGGATTTGAGGCATATTTGGATCTGAGCACATAAACTGAAATGCTGTGAGGATGAGACTAGGACCTAGGATCCCTGAAAGTAGGAGGACACCCGAGACAGGGAGTGAGCTGGACTGTGCTGAGCCCTCTAAGGAAAAGGTACACAGTACAGAGTCCTCTGTAGCCATGGGGAAGGTCCAACTGTGGGAAAGGTGATACAGTGGGTAGTTGGGACTTGTGCAGTTATGTCTGTCTAGATTTCAAATTGTAATTGTTGTTCACTTACTGGAACTTGAGCATTGGAAATTCAAAACCAGAAAATGGATGGAAAACCAGGAGTCTTTATTTATTGATGGCATGGTTCTGGGCCTTACCCTTTTGTCTCAACTCATAAATTTGAGTGCTGGGGAGTGCTAATGCCTTGCTTTACCCCTGTATTGAGTATTCTTCAACAACAGCTTAAGGTCTGACCCACTGTCTCTATGTAGAGACTGCCTGTGATTGATAATGTTTTGTGTAGTATTTTATTGCCATTCTTACTCTTTTAGAGTAGAAGGACATATAGATACCTGAAGCATACAGATACCTCAACCTTCATGTTACTTGTACTTTATGGTTTCCTGATGAAGACTTTTAACGCTTCCCTGGATAGAGGGAAGACAAGACACTTTGGTTTATCATCACAGTGGTGCAGTGTATCTTGCATTTAAGCTACTTAATCTTGCTCTGAGCAGTGGATTTTTCATTTCAGTGCTCAGGGGGAACATTTTTGGCAGTTCTGGAAATTGCAGGAATTCCTCCAAAAGAGTTATTTCAGATTGAAGAAAACATTTTGTTCAGCTTAAAAAGCTTAAAACATATGAATGTGTCATATTTTTAATTTAAAGAATTGCCTGATCGTCTTTGTTAGATATTTGCATCTCTTGGTGCTATTTTCCCTTAATTATCCCTGTGCTATAGCCGCAGAAAAGTGGATTACTGATGGTTAATAATATGTATATCAAAAGACTGGTACTCCATAGATAAGAAATTAGGGCACAAAATGGTATCTCTTGCCAGAGAAAATTCACATTGCATGAATCAAATAACCAAACTTGTGAAAAAGCTCCAGACACTTTTCATATCTGCTACAGTTCTTTATGGTAAAGCTTATGTTCTCCATTCACATAAGGGTTCACCTAACCTGTTCCTGTCAGATGGGCTTCAGAGAACACAGGCTATTTCAGAAAACAGTGTTTGCCACTTTTTAAGTTTCATTAATTTGGGGCTAATTTGCATGTATGTTTTGGAGTGGGGGTATAGTGAGCAGTCTAATATGAATATTTTTTAATAGTATGCTGAAGATGTATTTGGAATGTATAATTTCCTTCATGAATACATTTTTCATGACTTAAAAACTTAAACTTTCTCATCTCAGTACCTGCCAGCTACTGTCTTCTCTTCTATAGAAAACTGCTATGGTGATGTGTGTTAAAATTTTGTCGTAAGAGATCTTCTTGCCAGATATCAAAAGTATTACAACCAGTCCACAGATTGTATATTGATACATATCTAAATATGTATATTTTACCATTTTCACATTGTTTGTCCTTTTTTTTGTTGTTGTTGATGGTGAAACTGCTGGAAGGACATTACCAGTGCTGCTAAGGTGTGTACATCTTTCTACAGAGCTCCAAAACATGCTTTGATTGTAACTGCCAGTGAAATTGTCTGTGTGGCTAAATGATATTGTGAATCTGTAAAATTGATAATTCAGCTCATTAATTAAAGAATCTAAGAGCTATGACTGAAGAAATGCATTTTCATATACAGCTTTGTACCTTTATCTATTTAGCTTGATGTGTCTCTAACTTTCTCCGTATAATGAAAATTATTCCAATCATATATGACACAGCTGAAGATTACAGCAACTGTTTAGAGTTATGTTAAATATGTTATTTGTTCAATAATATACTTTAGTATCGGATGCTCCAAATTGTTGCCAGTGACGTCTAGGGAGCTAAGAATAGGAGACTGTTTGACTTGTCCTTCTTGGTTACTTCCACTTTCTTTCACTAGTATGTATCTTGAAAAGTTCTGTGTAATTGCTCTCTGGTTGAAGAACTGAGCCCAAACTTGGCAGACTAGACTAACAAGGAATTTCTTCGAACTCCCTGGTTAAAGTCTTGAAGAACAGAATAGCTGTTGGTTATTCATGCAAGTGGTTGAACTAACTGACTTCCTGAAATCCTTTTTTCTGTATTTCTATATAGGAACGTGAACAGACAGAGCTTGTATTCACATCTTTTTGTAAAAAGAATGGATTCAAATGTTCTTACTTTACTGTCCTTTTCATATTCAAACGTTTTAAAAAACTGCTGTTCCAGAGAAGTTTGGAAGTCAGATATAGCAAAATGTAAACTATGAAAATGTCAATGTGTGATGTGTGGGTGGAAAGTGTCACTCAGATTTTTCTTATTCGGTGTTTTTTTAATGACTTTATCGAGTATTATGTTTTCAGAAAAAAGATTTATTCCAGTAAAATTGGTATGCCCATATGGCATATTATGCTGGCATTTATGCAGTAAAACATGTAGTTTTCATAATTCTGTTGTTGACATTGGCCAAGTACTTAGTTCAGTTGACTCTGAACACTCCTACAATGGGTTTTCTTAAATTTTGTATGCAGTATGTGTAATTGAAAATTATTTTTCTAAATGTAAACTTTTGTCAAACATTTAGTTTTATAGGGAAATTAGATATGAACTGTTCAGGAAGAAGATTTTTAGTGTGCTTAAAATACAAAAGTAGTCTAGTGAATTCCCCAAATAGATTAACGGTTGAAAAATAAGCTGCAGTTAAATTTACTTGATTATAGATGGTCTTACAGAATTTGCAATAAACTGGGATCTATGCACGTGAGCTAGAGAAAGATAATGAAAGATTTTCTATTCTTAAGCCCTGTTTTTCATTTAACGGTTCTGAGCCAAGCTATTTCAGGATTAATCGGATCTTCACTTAAGGCTTGCATTGAAGTAATGTAGTGTGATGAGTGACTCATGGCTCTGTAGAGGCTGATTCAGTACAATGGTCAGTAATTTGTATTTGGTATACCTGACAGGACTGGAAACATATTGGGTTGCTGAAGACTAATTTTTTTTTCAGGGAACCTTCAATAAAGTAGCATTTTCTCTCTCCAAGATAAAATAAATCCTTGATTATGGTAATAAACAAGCATTACAAATAAATATTAAAGTATTTGTTAACTCAACATCTACCTAGCTGTTTAATTTACAAGTTTGGTTTTTTTTTTACAGTTTATGGAAAATGGTTGTCATTACATGAGGTTTTTCTTGACCAGTTTCCTATTTTCTGGAGGGTGTTAAAGGCTGATCATTTTCCTAAATGTTAGTACACTATTTCTAGAAACTCTATTGAAGTCTGGTGTTTCAGAATGCATTTATCTTGGTTTTTATCCTCTGTATAGGACAGCTGATTTTTGTTGTCCAAATACATTTCTAAATTGTATTCTGTTTCAGATTAAAAGGTATTTACTTCTTGTTTATGTAACAATTCTTATAAAAAAGATTGGTCATTGATAGTTTTGGGAACTCTTAATAGAATATTGATATTGCAGACAAAAGAAGACCAAATCCAACTTTTTAACAAAAGAATTATTTTTTCAAAACAAATCCAAAATGCCTTAAATTCTTCTCTTAAAAAAGCCTTAATTGCTAAATATGTAACCTACGCTACCCCGGTTATCTCTGTGCAATCTTTAAACACGTGTTCAGTGTGATAGCGTGCTGGATGTTGTTTAACTTGACTTTAGTCAGACTTCTGACAGTGTCTCCTGTAACACAAACTGATGAACTATGGACTAGATAAGTTGACAGTGAGGTGGGCTGAAAACTGGCTAAAGTGCTGTGCTCAAAGGGTTGGGATCAGCAGCACAGAGTCCAGCTGAAGGCCAGTAGCTAGTGGTATACCCCTGGGGTCAATACTGGGTCCAGTACTGTTTAACCCATTGATGCCCTGGCTGATGGGAGAGTGCACTGTCAGCAAGCTTGCAGATAATACAGAACTGGGAGGAATGGCTGATGCACCAGCTGGTTGTGCTGCCCTTTAGAGGGACCTCGACAGGCAGCAGAAAAGGGCTGACAAGGAACCTCATGAAGTTCAACAAAGGGAAAGGCCAAGCCCTACACCAAGTTGGCCAGGAGCCAGCAATGTGCTCTTGCAGCAAAGGCTAACAGCCTCCTGGGCTCCGTTAGGAAGAGCATAGCCAGCAGGTCAAGGGGGTGATCCTTCGCCTTTACTGAGCTCTGGTGAGACATATCTGGAGTGCTGTGTCCAGTGCTGGGCTCTCCAGTACAAAGGAGACACGGCTATACTGGATAGAGTCCAGTGGAGGGCTGTGAAGCTGGTTAAGGATTTGGAGCATTGACCGTACAAGGAGAGGCTGAGAGAGCTGGGATTGTTCAGCCTGGAGGAGAGGAGGCTCCAGGGGGATCTTATCAGTGTCTACAAATATCTGATGGGAGGGGGTAAAGAACACAAAAGTTAGACACATCTGTGGGGTTCCTAGTGACAGGACAAGAGGCAGTTGGCACACATTGAAATACAGGAAATTGCATTTAAACAAGAAGAAACGTTTTTTTCTGTGATGGTGGTTGGACACTGGAACAGGTTTCCAGAGAGGTTGTGGGGTTTCCAGCTAAAACCCAAACAGACATGGCTGTAGTTGACCATGCTTTGAGCAGTGGGTTGGACTGGATGATCTCCAGACGTCCCTGCTGACTTCAATATGTGGAATCTGTGATTCTAAACATTTGAATAAATTCCGAAGTCTGTGCAACTTCCTGGATGTCCCTGCCAGCTTCTTTTAATATGAAGTAAATTCCATTATTTACTAATGGAAGATGAAAAGATACTCTGGTAATGAGGGTAGGACAAGAAATTACATAGAGTAAAGTAGTAAAAAGAAAATTTCTTTAATTTGAATAATCCCTGACAATCTTGAGGTGGTGAGAGGGAGAGTAGTTACTAAGTTAAGTTCTGTGCTAGTTAATCCTCTATATAAAACAAAGGTTAGAATGCCACTTGGAATGCCTTGTAGAAATCATTTGGGAAGTGGTTGATTAAAGGCTCTCCCTATGAATTTCATTAGCCAGAGTGTTGAGGTCTATTGTGTGGCTAAAAACAAATGCTTTTTCTTGTAGCTACTCAGATTTAAGATATTTGTATGCCAGCAACCTATGAGATGCTGCGGTTCTTAATTTATATAAACAGAGCTGACTTCTCTTTGATAGAAATGGAGATGTCTGCATAGTTCTTAACTGGCTTTTCAACTTAATTTCTTGCCTAACTTCTATTGATCTTTCTTATGAGGAATGAACAATGGAAGTTTATGTGAAATAGCTTATGATGACTTTTGATGAAATCAGTACTGTATCATAAAACCACTGCATAAAAAATTCTAATGCTTTGTCTTTACTGTTCAGCCAGATCTTAATACAGTGATTTAAAAGAGATTGGAGAGCTGAGGATCTAAATCCAAATTCCACATTTCCATTTGCTTTCTGAAAAGAAAATCAAAACATGGCTTAAAGAACAAAACCAGATCTTTGTCTGTGGTCATAAACAGCATTTATTGGCACTTCGTTTTTATTTTAACTTTCATTTCAGTGGATTCATTTCCAGTTGTTGTTTCTCTGTCTGATGTGCTACTCTTCTTTTTCTTAATTAACTAAAAATAAAAAGGAAGAATATTCTTTTGTATCATTACATTTGTGACCAATGTGTATGATCAGAAGGCTGGAAAAGTAAACAATCAAACCAACCCCCACCACTGTATTAAGTAAAAAAAAAAAAAAAAAAAAAATTCCTTTCAAGATCAGCTTTTCTCAAGAACTGCTTCTCGCGGTTGTTTTCTAAGCCTGTGTTGCCAATTGGCACATTTTCTTTCTGTTTGAGTATGTGAAGAAATTAAATGTCTCAAATCAGACAGCTGCAATGCTTAGTAGAATACATTAAATTATTCTAATTACTCTGTTTACTGGAAAATCCTTGCTATCTTAAGTTATTCTAGTTATTTTTAACCATTGTTTCATTATCAGTAGCAAAAATTAAAGAAAATTTATACGAAGATGGAAAGAAAGGATAAGCCAGCTACTTAACTAGGGGCTGTACTCAGGAATAATATAGAATTATCTTTTCTATCAAGTAGCGATGTTTCTAATTTTTTCCAGACCTTAATATTGTATAGGAGGAATTATCAGTCTGTAAAAGGAGATAACTGTTAGAGTCCCTCCCTCCATTCTCTAACTGAATATATTTAGCTCTTTACAGGAGAAATGAAGAATAATAATCAATTTGAATTCCACATAAATAGGAGGAAATAAGGAATATAATAATTACATACACCCTGGAAGCAGTTAATGGAAAACAAAACTGGAGCCCAAGGTAAATGTCTTCTCTGGAAACTTGATTAGTACCTTTTTTTTTCTTAATACAGCAAAAGAGCACTGTATTATTAACATATCTTTACTGTGCACATGCACAAATGAAGAATGTATATGTGAGGGAGCATATGCACACAAGCAGGAACAGTTTTGGTTTGGTAATGATGTTTCCAGTCTACTGTTTGGAATAATAAGGAAGAGAAATAGATGAAAGCTTTGCAGAGTTCCAGTAGAAAGTGTGAACTAAATGAAGCCAAACAATGACTATGTAAAGGAATCATGAAATGCTATGTGACAACTTGTAGCCAATTTTTAAGGAGGCAAGTTCATACTGACATTTTTGATCCTTGCTGCAATTGGCTGGGAAATGGAGTTTTTATTTCTTGGCTTTCAAGTTATTGGAAACCTTTTTATTTCTAATTTGAAAAAAAAAAAGGCCTAATACTCTTCTGGATTTTGCCAGCCACCTCCTGTGTTCAACTGTGCACACATTAAAGCAAGATTTCGAAATGAAATACACTGGGATGTCTTAGGTGGTGCTGACTGATATTGCCAAGATTATTATCAGTTTTATACCTGTCCACTCCTGAACAGCTGCGGACCAACTGACCAGATTGTTGAGATGAGAGATGAAGTATTATTCTAGAGCCCAATGGGAAGCGAGAGTGCTGTTGCATATGAGTGAGCATGCAAAATCTGAATAAGCCCCAGGTAAGGCTGCCAGGTTCTTAGGCTGTTTGGCGTCTTAGTTATTGTGATCCTCGGAACACCTGCCTCTCTGAGCTGTAAGAACAGAATTTTTATAGAGCAAGGCTACTCAGGGACTGGTGCCTCCAAGTTCTTCCCAGAACAGACTGGGAACAGCGGATCTGAAACTTTCAGATTTTGATTCCAAGGCCATCTTGCAGAGCTGGCAGGGCATATGCCTGTGTTTTGTCAGAAGATATATTGTGCTTGCTCTATTTCCATGGAATATTATGCTTTTGATAAACTGGCAAAATTCAATAGAAGAAAGATTCCTCTGGAGAATTTCCAATCAGCTGTATTCCTGATTTCTGATATACTTCAATTCTTGCTATGTTTGTTTTCCAGTTAGTCTGTAGCATTGTCGATGCCATTTTAAATGATTGATAGAATTGTAAGCAAGTAGTAAGCCCTCTGACTACTTAATTTTGTCTTTGTAGCTTTCATCAATATTAACTTAATCGTTGAAACTATTAGTTAAAATACAATCATACAATATTTTAGGTTATCAGGGACATCTGACATCTGGTGATACTCCCTGCTCAAAGAAGGGCCCACTACAAAGTTAGATCAGGTTGCTCAGGGCCATGTTCAGTCAGGTCAGATTCCTAAGGATGCAGATTCCACTGACTCTCTGCGTGCCGATTCCAGTGTTTTATCTTCGTCACTGTGAAGCGTTTTTTTCCCTCTATCTCATCAGTTTTCCTTTTCACCTTGGTTTGATCTAAGTGCTCAATTCAGCTGGAATAGGTAGTCCCATTGTGTACTTCGCACATTTGTGCTGTCAGCCACTCAGGTCTGTCCCCTTCCTTGTGCTAGCTGTGATACTTAGGTTACCCTGTCTGTCAGCCAGGTCAGCCTGCCAAACTGACTATTCACTTGTTCTTGTTGGATTAATTTTCTTTCACTTTTACTGAGCTGAGTCAAACTCTGAGAAGGGCACACAAGCTCTATATACATCCCCAGGGAAACAGGAATGAGTAACTGAGAGTGCAGAAGTGGGCTAGCTGAGCAGAACTGTCCCTTTTGTGGGCTGTGAGCTGTTAACTCAGTCCACCCTGGGAAATCAGAAAGACCCTTGCACTTTCTTGCTTATCCATCTGACTTGTCATCCTTTCCTGGCAAGGTGTGTGTTACGGATTCATTCTTAATGCATGTCTTAAGCCTCAGGTTGCACTTGTAGAGAGGTTCTCATTAGAGAACTTCCTTCCTAACCTGTTAGTTCTTGCAGCTGATTCCTCCTTAGAAAGCTTAGAGGAGTTTTTCTTCCCTGAATTTTTTCTGGTTTTCATTTCCATAGAAAAGTGATGCTTTTTTTAAGGAAGAAACGCAAGCCTGTTTCACTTTCTTGGATATACCAACACCTCTTTTTAGATTAACAGCTCTTCCTCTCAGAAACAGCAGAGGCCTCCTGCCTCCTTCCACCTGTTTTTGTGCCTCATTGATTTGTTTCTGTATGAAATGTGTTTTATGCTAGTCTATATGTTCTGCTTGTATCTGTAGATTATAATTAGCTCTTGGTTGAGACAAAAAAATAAAGATGTAATTAGCCAGGTTGCGGAAACTGGGTTTTCCAGAAACACACTGTAACTGAATGGCATGTGGGTTGTGTATGAGCTACATGATGGCAGTTTCCAAGGATGAGGTTAAAGAAGGAGGCAGATGACATTCCCTTGAACATACATTTAAAACAAAAAGAAAAGAAAAGGAAATGTAAATTTTATTAGTAGGAGTATCATTTGCAATATGGGGAGGAGGCGATCCTACTCTTAACACTGGTGAGGAAAGAGGTGAATTGTGCGATGTAATTCAGGCTTCTGTATATTCATAGACATTGCCAAAGAGTTTGGCTTTTCCATGTGTGGAGCAAAAGTGATGTTTGGCAAAGGTCAGATATACAAATTATTTGCCTGGCATTTATTTAGATACAGCTCCAGTGGAATACTACTACAAACCCAAATAATTATTACAACAATTAAAATAGGGAGGTTGAAAAAATAACCAGGAGGAGTGTTTTTAGATTTTTGTTTT